>NW_021637507.1:0-309582 GCF_004799145.2 Neltuma alba | reverse complement strand
AGTTCAAAACCTATGCAAAAATGAATGATAGATATTGAGATAGACAACTAAGCCAACAAGAAAATCCATGGGAACATCGTTAAGGTTTACCAAATTGAGGCTGCTGCGTTGGCATTGGATGTCAAAATGAGGGAAAAGGGCATGGAAGTGGATGGCAAAGGCAGTGCCTTTTTTGGAGATAGCAATTATGACGATGTGAATGTTCACCAAATTGAGCTCCCCCTTCCCTCCTATCAATTTTACTTGACCATATGAAAATCCTACGTTAATAATTGTCCGCCCCAACTAACCAATAATTAATGGCGCAGTTGACGGGTTATTACGAGAAATTGATTATTCTTATTATTATTATTATTAAAAATTACCCACTTCGATTCTTAATATCACAATTATTTAATTAATCTGTGTTAGAGATAAATAACCAAATAAATTATAACAAATGTAACATAATTCCCATTAAATATCTCAGCGTAATGTTAATATATATATATTAGTTTATAAGTTAGACAAATTAAATTCATAAACAAAACAAATATACGAGATAAATAGATCGATTAATTTTAATTTTTATATTTGTATTTCATAACTTCTGCTTTTATAATGGAAAAAATTGCTGTTCATATTGCGGTGGGGTTAAAAAATGATAAAATGTTGGGGTGTGGTGGCAAAGATGATGCAATTGTCATATTCATATATATATATATACATATATATTAAAATGTAAGTGATTGACCACGGTGCTTCTTCTTAATCAACTCTTGTCCGTGGGAGAACCAAATTAAACGTGAAGCTTTCATCCTGAAATTTCGCATAAAGTTCCTCTCTAGTCTCGCGACTAGCAGGTCTCTCGCTCTTAATTAATTGGGTGCTCAAAGACCTAAGCCACCTACTCTAACTTCTAAGTAAACTAATAGTATCTCCACTTTACCCACTGCATTAGCCCCTGATTCTCTTCTTAATTACCATCACGAATAACTACCTCTCAGCTCTTAAATTCCCAATTTTAAACAAACAACATTAAATTAGTGGATAAGTTTTTTTAATATGATTTGTCAACGTTTAATTGCACGGTCATCACTTAAATTCGCCAAGTCATATATTTTTTTTTTTTGGGGTTAAATGTGACTAAGTATATTAACATTGAAAGACTAAAAATATGTTTTTATAAATTTAAAGTACTACATTGAAAGCCGATGCAAATTTAGAGGAACGTATTACTTCAAATTTATATTTTATGTTGAATATCAACAAGGATAATCTTCTATGAATTGTCCCTAAGGATAAAAAACACCGACAAAAAGAAAAACAGCTAAGCCCAATAAGGCAAACATGACAAGGACAAAATAAATAAATAAAATCAATCCATACAGGTGTTCTCGGTGAAGCAGCAGCAAGGGTGTTACGGTGTGATGGCGGTTAATAATTCTTTTCTTGATGTAATAAAAAAAATCTTATAAAATAAAAAATTATTATTAATATCACACTATAAACTGGATCTTATGTATTTAAATGAAGTGGTACTGATTAAGTTAATCTCATGCTATTGTTATTGGCTTTAAAAATTAATATAGACGATTGGTTGGCTAACTTATTTTTAATTATATATTTTTCATTTGTGGTAATATTGAATTTAAACGATCCCAACTTAATTTTCTCAGGGAATCAAATTAATTTTTTAAAATGTGATTAACACACTGAACTGAGAATAAAATTCAACAAATACACATTAATTTTAATTTATTCAACGATTCAATTTTATTATAAAAACATGGAGAACACCTTACTACGTAACCTTGCTATAGAAATAGATAATTTATATTTGGGCAGTTAGATATACTTAAAGAAAAAGTACCTGGAAAATGTGAATGTGTGGGGTTTTATGTTTTGATCATTTCATTGGCCAAAAAAAAAAAATTTGATCATTTCATTATTAAATTAATTTATCATTAATATCTGTATTATTAAGATAGTTCTCTACTATTTATAATCAGCGGGGTTAAGTCAAAGGAGGCATTGAATTAAGATGAGGAATTAGTGGGGAACGTATGAGCGCGTCTGACTAAAATGAACGTTCAAAGCAGGGAAAGTGGGAGTATCGTAGTAAAGTCGCGTGGCTCAAGTCTTCATCCGCGTCGCCTCCTGTTTGCGTGGCTGCCTACTTAGTACTTAGTCAACTTCCACTTCCCTCCCACCCCCCAAATCGTTTCACGCGCCCTCCCCATTCCCTTCCCTCGCATTTCCACAATTTCAGCCCAATTTTTACTCTCTTCCTTTAACTTTAATCACTCATCCAAGAGAGAGTGCGCGCGCGCGCGTGTATGTAGGGGGGAGGGGGATTTTTTTTGAAAAAATTATAAAAAAAGACATTGGATTACAAAAACGCAGATAAAAACTCTTAATAACTTTATTTTGGGTTTTGACAATAATAATATATCAAGGGTCTTTATCTGTGTTTTTGTAATTTCAAAGTCTTTTTTTGTAATTTCTCTTTCTTTTTTTTGGCAATTTGATTTGAGTTGCTCAATTATCTTGTTACTCTTTACTATTTGTACTGGTTAATATAAGAATTAATTTAATATTTAATTTGGTTTTAAATATAAAATCTCAATTCATTTTGTCTCATATATTTATTTATTTTTCAAAATAATCTTTCTTGTAATTACACACATTAAAGGTTTATCAAATAGTAGTTTTAACTAGCACATATGATTAGAAAGTATTTTAGGAAATATATTACTCCGTTCCTTATTATAAGATCCTTTAACTAAATGTGTGTGGTTTAAGAAAATAATTAAAATTGGTTAAAAGCAATTAATATGTAGCAAATATAATTAATTTTCCAAATATACCCTTATATATAAATGGGCAAACATGAAAGAGTAATAGAGATAAATAAATAAAGAGAATGTATTAAATGCATTAAACTATGGGTAAAATAGATAATAATACATTAAGTTCAGACAAACTCAAAAGGAATTTTATAAAAAGAGACAAACCTATTCAAAAAATTAGATCTTATAATAAGAGATAGAGGGAGAATATATAAAACACGTATTTGTTACAAATACTAACTTAACTAATTTCTACTAAAATTGGTCAATTAACTCTTATGTTAAGGACCAGAGGTGGTATAAGGATCGTTTAACTTTTAATTTGGTTCTAAATATAAGATTTTAATCCACTTTAACTATTATATTTATTCATTTTTTAAAGAAGTCCTTGTAATAATTGCAAAGTTAAATGTTATCAAGTAATGGTTCTAATCGATATATATGATTAGTAAGGATATTTTAAGAAAGACAACGCTAACTAATTTAACTGATTTACTCAAATTACTAATTAATTTTTATATTAACTATCAGACACATTGTGTTAATTGTCAAAGGTGAAAAAAACAAGTTAAAGGCACACCCATATAACCATATTGTCGCTTTGTCTGTATTAGTTCAAGTGCAGTTTTGTATGTCTCATATTTATCCTTTTGATCTGGTCAAAAGTAGAATGTACAGTCGACTCGACTCACATGAACAAAAGATTCGATTTTGGGATGTGGGTGGTACCAAAAATCTTAAAATTTTACTTCTTTTGCATACTTATTTCCTTTGTATACAATTTTTTTTTATTCGATCAAGTTTGTACACAAATTTTAACTGACGTATACATCACAAATATGCTTCGTATGTCCGAATTATATATGCGCACGTATTTATGTGTAATAGTACCATGTAATTATAGTTAAAAATGAACAAGACACAACTCAAAAGCGAATATCTTACAATAATAAAATGCAACCATATAAAAAAAAAATTGAAAAGCCAGAAATAAGGGCACCATACAATTGCGTGAGTTAGAAGACACGGCTTTAATTCGCGTCACGGGCTGGTGTGAACCTACGAACTTCGCAAGAAATGAGAAGACCCATAACCCAGCCAGCGTTACATCCTTAACCATTGTCTCTCTGACCTTGTCAACACCCTGTGTTTCTCCCATTATATAAATACTCCCATCATCTAACCCCTCTCTAACCCCTCACCTCCATTTCCCCACCTTCTCTCTCACCTCTCCATTCATTCTTCGATCTCTCATATCTCTAATGGCGAAACGTGTCTTCACGTCGGTGCTGCTCGTCTTTTTCTCCTGACGTTATCTGCGTCGTTTTCATCTGCCAGGCTATTCAACGGCGTCAATCTCGTGCTCCCCAGCGCTGACAGGGTCTCAGGTGCGGCTGACACGGTGACGGCAGGCCGCGTTAGGTCGTCGGCTATGAGGCTTCGTGCGGTGGCTTTGCGGAGACGCGCCCGGAAATATGGGCCACTGGTTCTTAATATGCTTCCCAAGGGAGGTGTTCCGCCGTCAGGACCAAGCAAAGGAACTAACAACGTCAACAACTAAAGGCCGATTCAGGGGTTTATTATTTATTATGGCTTCTCATTGTTCTTGTTAGTTCTTTCATTTTATTGATTTTATTTCCATGTTTCTATGCTTTTAATTGTTGTTTTCTGTAGAATGTAAATATATACTTCATCTTCTAGTTGTAGGGTTGATATAATTTGCTTAGTTTATACAGATTCAGGTTCTGTCAGATTAGAATTGTTCTGTTCTCTATGTGATGAGATACAAATAAAATAGGAATTCAAATTGGATCTTGGAATATAATATGCATGCCACATTGTTCATTCCAAGCCTTGCTATTCGTTTTAATTTTTTATTATTAAAACATATTTGATTGACCTGGGTGATTAATCAATCATTTTGGATGCGTTACTTCTCAATATAATATAAAAATAATTCTTGGAGTCTTAAAAAAATGGGGCTACCTGATAATTTCCAGCTAATGAAAAGACGCTGCGTAGAGGCATGTTTAATACTCTTCCGATCCTAATTATAAGACCCAATGACTTATTTGAGGAGATTAAGGAAGTAAGTTAAGTTGGTTATTTATAATAAATAAGTGTTGTCATTCTTAAAATATCCTTGCTAATTAAGTATATTGGCTAAAACTATCATTATTAGAAGGATTATCTTGGAAAAAATACATAAATATAAGAGACAAATGGATTGGGGTCTTATAATTAGGACCAAATAAAAAGTCAAATGGGGTCTTATAATAAAGACCGGAGGAGTATTTATTTCGAATGTTGAAAATTGAAATTGAAACCACGTTAAAAATAAATAATTTATTTGACGTACATGTAAGTGGTTTTCAACCGCCTATTTTTTTGTCGTAGGAAAAAAAAAAGATTTTATAGGTTTAGCTTTCAGAGCACGAAAGGCATGGCTGAAAATCACACTACTATTTTATTCCAAACCTAAATAAAAAGCTAAATATTTAGATCTCTGAAGTGTTTTTCCCCTTGGTTTGTGTGTGAGAGAGAGGTTGGGAAGTGGCCGATATAAAGTAAACCAAAGGCTCCTGCATGATTATTTTACAGAAACATTTTGGTCAAATTCAAGAAATTGGAGAATGAAGAATTTTAATATTCTCTAGATTTTGATGTTAGCGGATTAAAATTGACAATAATGATGGTAATCTTCTCTCTCCCCCCTTTGTTTATGTTGAACTTTAGAGGGGAAGGAAAAAAAGGTAAACTGTACCGATTGACGAAACAGAGCAATATGAGCCAACCACTTGCATACATGGCTCCAAAATAAATGCAGAATAAGAAATTTAAGACGAATGTTAAGATAAAATATAGACGGACCTGACCCAATATCTTAAAGACCCAAATGACAACCTATTTCTATATGTTTAATTCTTTGGTAAAATCAACGGCCAAAAAAAATCTTTGGTAAAATCAATAGGGGTTGGGTCTAACAGAATAATTAGTTCCCACAATATAACGAACCAAAGTTTGAATCCTCGCTCAAAGAGATGATCACATTTAGTTCCTGACGGTGTCTCGAATAGGACTGACTCTATTAAGAGGATACCTATACTTTAGAAAAAAAACATATTTGATAAAAAATTAGGATTAGTTGCTATTTGAATTATACTATCACTACCTATAAGATCTAATTAATTAATTTGAGAAGATTAATAAAATTACTCAATTGCTTTAAAGTATTTATATTTATTATTTTTTTACAAGTTAATTTTACTCAATTATGAATTGATATATAATTTAATGATGCACATAAATATATTAAAGATATCATGTAATATATGTTATAATTAAATAATTTAATATTTTTTTAATCTTTTTAAATTAACTAACTAGATTTTATATTAAGGACCGAATGTAGCATTATTGCCTTCTTGTTACAACAAATGTTTATTGGTTTTACATCTCTGATCTTCAAGTCTCGTAATAATCCAACCATCCACATTAACTTTGACAAAATACTACCTTTGTCTTGTAAAATGGTTGATAGCTTCTCCTTTTTCTCTGTTTTTTTCATCCCTGTATTATTTTGGAAGCACTGCCATACACTGAGCCAATATGTACACGGCCTCGGCTTGGCCGGTGTCGTCCACAAATTGACCATTCTTCACGGGACTCTTGTCATTTTAAACTTTGCTAAGAAATGAGAACATCCTCTCCCCCCCCACCAAAAAAAAAAAAAGCTCTGCCTCAGATTAAATAGCAAGCACTCTAATATCTATATAATTGCCTTTTATTTTGGCGTCATCACTTATTTATCTTAGGATTAATATCCATAATAACTTCAGCCGGATTCTAGGTCTTAAAATATGTGTTAGTACCTCCGGTCTTAATATAAAAGTTAGTTGACTAATTTGAGTAGATTAAAGAAAGAAGTTAAGTTATTTATTTGTAAAAAATAGATGTTATATTTCTTAAAATATCTTTGCTAATCAAGTATATTGTCTAGAATTATCATTATTAGAAAGACTATTTTAGAAAAAAAATAAAAATAAGAAAAAAATGAATTAAAATTTTATATTTAAGATAAAAATTAAATAAAATTTTATATTAAGTAGCAGAGGTAGTGTGTTGTTTTTGACGATGCAATGTCTGTACATGGATTGTGTATACATACATGCGAGCCGCCAGATATGACCAGCGGCACTCGTTGTTATTGACTCTGATTTTCTTAGTTGACCGCCAGATACAAAGGCTAATCATAGACAAAGTCCTCAGAGGCTGAAGCATTTTGGCCTTGTTGCTTGACCGGCTAGTTTCTCGTCGGAACCACATTTCACTTTTCTTTTTCTTTTTCTTTTTTTTGAATAAGACAAAATGATATATATATTTGTATATATGTTTATATATAAGACTGAGGAGAAGAAGCGTTTAAAGGTTACAATAAGATAACCGGCAAATAAACTGCTCAAAATAACTAAGAAAAGAGGGCAAGGAAACAACATGAATAGAATGAGGAGAGAAATTAGATAAAAGAGATAAAACTGAATCAAGAAACTTGGAGCAGTGAATCCGTAGTTTTAAAAGATTAGAGGAGCTCTATAATTGCATCTACATGAAAATTCCTGCAATTCACTTTTCTTTTTTCTACTGGAGAAAATAAAAAGAAAAAAAAAATCCGTGGCATTTGGATTTTCTGGTTTGTCATTCTTTCTATTTTCTCATTAAAATATCTATTCACATGTATTAGTTTTATTGAATGAATTGAATAACGAATTGTATGTCAATGAATATTTAAGTTCTTTCAGAAATATTCTTTTAAGGGGAAATAACTTATTAAAGTTCTCTGTTTTTTTTTTTTGGGTGCTGTGGGAAGCAATTAAATTATGGGATGTCGGGCCGTTTTTTTTCTTGTTCAATCGGGCCTTGGGCCTCATCACATGAACTCGAGTAACGGGGAACCTCATTGAAGTAAAATGGGTCTGAAGCCCATGAAAGATGGAAATATAGATCTTTCCGTCAAATTGTTTGGGCACTCCATTGGAACAGGCCCAGAAGAAAAGCACGCACACCAGAAGACCAGGAACGTATTGTTTTTTTGGGTGTGTAAGAGGGCCTAAGGCCCAAAACAAGGAAATCCGTATTCACTATCAGGCCCAAAATCTAAACAATGGGGGAAAATGTTCCCAAAAAAAGAAAGCGGCAACTCCTCTGCAACCTGCCATTCTAGTGAGAGGATGGGAAGAGCAGAGGAGATGATCCATTTCCTACCGTTCTTCTTTCTACTCACAGGCTCATAGCTGGCTGTCGGTGTTCGAATGACTTGGGCGAATTGAAGAACCGCAAGCCAAGCAATTGGGGACCATTTCTTTTTCGGCCAAAAGGTACAGTTTAATTCAATTGATAAAATTAAAATATTTTCTTATGCTTAATGAATAGTAGGAATATTTTACATTCCATACACTAAAAAAAGGATTTTTAGCATGGAAATAAGCTGCTACCTCGTGTCTTTAATATAAGAGTTAGTTAGATAACTAATTTTAAAAGATAAAAAATTAATTAAATTGATTAATTGTAATAAATCTGTATTGACTTTTTAAAATTTCATATTTAATTATGTGCATTAAAATTAATTTTTTTTTGTGGGAATTCTTTACCATTGATAAGAATATTTTAGATAAAACATTATAGATTTGGAGCACAAAATTAATTAAGATTTTATATTTATAACTAAATCTAAGTTTTCAAATAATTCTCATATTAAAAACCGGATGCAGCAATTCATAACACCGTTTCTAAATAATTTCAAGAGAAATTTTGCTTTCCATTCACTTCTGTGTTTTTTTTGGGGGGGGGGGAATCAAATAAAGCAATCCTTGAAACAATTAAAATCTTATTCACTGTTTTTTTGTTTATAATGAAATGCAAGTTATAGGGATATTTACCGTGATTAATTAATATTCACGAGTCTGTATTAAAATGATAATATAGGGTGACAGAGCCTCTTATAGAGATGTAAAAACAAAATCGCTAAAGTATATTTTTAACTTTTTAGCTTTAGACAAAGTTTCATTTTGGTCCCTTAACTTAAAAAAGTAAAATTCTTTAATCTTAAAACTGTTAACAAAAATGATGATATTAAATTTTTGAATGCTAATAAAACAGTACTAAATGCTAATATATTAAGTTTAATATTCAAAACAACCATGATTATTATAAAAAATTATCATTTAAGACTAATAATTTTAAAGTTAAAAGACTAAAAGTGTACCTTTTAAAGTTAAGAGACTAAACTAAATTTTTACCTAAAGTTAAACAACCAAATATATACTTTAACCATCACAATGATCTGATAGGCTAAAATTATGCAGACAGCTAGAGATTTGATAGTTAGCTTTTGGGACATCTAATAAAAGGACCAATACCACAAATCAATCGGTCAGGGCAGGAAATATTCTCTAAAAGCATATAAAGGTGACTTGTATATGCTTTGTCAACTTTTAATATGACGTATTTTTGTTTTCAACCAACTCCACAGAATCTAAGCACAAACATAATTCATATAATTAACGGTAAAGTAACAATCTTAATAATTCAGGCAAAAAAAAAAAAAAAATCTTAATAATTCAACAAATCATGTGTCAACATTTATAATTGTATAATCCAGGCTTTTACTGTTCATAATTTCCCAACTACGATTATTCCCCGTGCTCTTGTGGCATCTGCAATTTTTCTGCCTCCATAATTGTAGATTTTACTTTTATATTTTTTTAATATTTTTAGCATTAAACGCCAAAAACAAAATTGAATCATGTTTAATCATCATCGCCATGAAAAGAATCCTGCAGTGCACATGATCATTAATGTGCTCATTACGCTTCTAAACAAATTGATTTATCTTTAGTGGGCCCTCCCAAAATTGATCCAAAAACAAGAGTTATCCTCTATTTAAAAAAAAATAAAATCCAGAACGATCATTTTTCTTCATCATCTTCTTCCTTTATTTTTAAGAGACTGGTACCTCAAGGACCCATAATATATAAGACTGAGTCACAAACTTCGTACTGGGGAAAAAAAAAAAGTTTAATTAAGTGTTTAGTGTTAGAGTTAGAAATAATTAGTAATTAATGAGTATTATTAATATTAATATTAATTTTCAAATGAAATATTTATCCATTATCCAAAAATGATTGGAAAAAAAAAAAGGCCTGTTGATGACCTGTCACGAAAGAAAAGGACCGTATTTGCAACAGGTTTGTCTGGTTTTGTCTTCGCTCAGTTCTTGCTCTCAAGTTTATATATTGCTCTGTATCTTCCCGATAATGCAAGCAAGAAGAGTGGATTGAGAAGGTTTGGTGAATTTCATCCATGGCAAAGCTGAAACAGAGCAACTCTGCTTTGTGTGTGTCTGGTTATTATCTTCTTCCTCAGTGCTTCCTCTGTTTCAATTTGTGCGCGCGTGGCACCTCTCTTGCAGACCTACGAGAAATCGATCTTCACCTCAGACTTTCACTCCATTTACGACACTTCCAAGTATGGTATACTTCAGCTCAACAACGGTTTGGGTCGGACGCCTCAGATGGGGTTCGTTTCTCACTTTTTCCCTCCGTCTTCCCTGTGCTTTCTATTCTCAAGTTGAAGCCTTGAAGGTTTTCTCCGGGTCATGTCGATTGATTGGAATTATTGATTAGATTTTCTTTCCTTTTTTACATGTTTCTCCATTCTTTTTTTGTATTTTCATGGTTGTTACCTCTTATTTGCAAAGACCCGCATGCATAAATGCAGTCTATCGCTATTGATTGACTGCGAAATTTATTATTAGGCTGTGGCACTGATACATTGCTTGTGGCTGAAGTTTAATGTTTCTATATAATTTTTTGTTTTAGTTGCAGAAATGTTAATACGGGTCTGTTATGACGATGACTTATGTTACATGATTTGTTTTTGTTTTGCTTTTTGTAGGTGGAATAGCTGGAACTTCTTTGCCTGCAATATTAATGAAACAGTCATTAAGGAGACAGGTTCTTTTTTGGCCTCTGCACAACAGTTTATTTACGCATTCTTTCCATTTTCTTGATAAATTTCTATATACGTGACGGATTTTGGTGTCTCATAAGCAAGAGAAATCTTTTGAGCTGCTGATAAACTAAAGAAATAATGTGCGCGGGACGTAGAGTGTGTGTGTGTGTGTGTAAAGAAGCCTGCTAGTTGACTTATCCCAACCATATTGATTGTTTTCGTTGAAAGCCAATTACGAATCTACCCACCTAGTGGTTCCAACCAAGGAACGATGACAGATAGCGAAATATGTAACTGTATAAACAATGAATAAGTGCGCCCCACTTTGGGGGCTGTCAGGACTCTAAATTAAAAAAAATTGTTCAATATGGTGAAGAAGTCTCGTTATTTTTTCTCATAAAGTGACACAAAACGGTGATCACTCATCAAAGGACAGCAACTAAAGTGCATTTCATTCTGAAAATACTCTTTATAAGCATGCATGTGCTTATACGTAATTTCCAACCTGGACTTGTTAAACATAATATCCTTATCTCTTACTTTGTTAAAACAAAGTTTATCTAAGGCTTATTGAAATACAATTACTAGAAAATTGTGAAACTTAATTTTTAGTCTGCACATAGACATTAAAGGATAAGAAAGAGTTTTCTTTCTTGCGTTGGGATAGAATAAATTTATAAGAAAGGGAGAAATGACAAATTCTCTTGAAGCTAATGTATTCAGAAGCATTTCCTTTGGCTGGGGGTGGACCTGGCTCCCTTAGTCTACTGTTCTGCCTATGCTTCATATAACTCCTCATTCCTGGTATGACACATACTTACTTGAAAACAATAAATGAGTGAAGGACTTTGTGGATTTTTAATTAAGTTAGAGCTTAAGAGGCTTCAGAGATCACAGGCGCATATTTATCTCATTATGGTACTGTGTAAGATCTGATATTCATGAGTTTGTGTTGTTGGAAATTGTTGCTTTCTTCCTCTCTGTTTAGTTTTGCTATGTATGACTTGAACTTGAACATGTATTTAGTATGCTACCTGTTGCTAGTTTATTTAGAACATATATATATCATGGTTGTACTTGATATTTATATTTACAAATTATGCACACAAGCATTCGTGCCCTGCACTCAGTCGTAAATTTTGTACCAGACCTGAATAATTTCTTCCCTTTTACTTGCTACAGTCTTTGCTTGGACTGTTCAATTAAAGCATAAATCTAGTAATGCACATTTTTGTGAGAATGTTGCCAATGGCATTGCAGAGGAAGAGATGCTTATTTGTTTTTATTTATTTACGTTTTTGAAAATCAAGGAACACTGCACAAAGCCACAAATAAAGCACTTTTCAGCAAATGATATCCTTTTATTAAACAACTAAATGGTATTATTGATTAAGATGGTGTGTGATATTTTGTCTCACTGATGGAGTGATAATGATAGTTTTGCTTTTACCCTCACCGGTTTGTAACTAACTTTACTGATATGACTTTTGTTTATCCAGCTGATGCACTTGTATCAACGGGTTTGGCTGATTTAGGTTATGTGTACATCAACATAGGTATTATTCTAGCATCTTCTCAATGAAACATTATTTTCTAACTCTTGGACTCATTTTGATATTGTTTCCTGTAGATGATTGCTGGTCTTCTGCAGCAAGAAATTCAAAGGTAAGCTGAATCACGTTCCTTTCAAGCAAAATTAAATCAGCAGGAACAATCTTCTAGGCCATCATCCTTCTTTTTATCGTATGACATTGTTCTTTCACTTGGATGTTAAATAATTGTACCTATTAGCATTTAATGCATCTTGTTAATGTGGCAAACCTTAAAATTGATATAACTATTAAATTACCGTATAGTTAGTTATCTTTAATCCTGAAGTGATGCTTTCCTTAAAGCTCTCTTTCCCTCTCAATTACAAGAGTCACTAGGCCTTGAATGACGGGAGCAGGGAATAATTTCTTCACACTTTAATCGCTCATCTGTGCTCCGTAGTGGCAGATCCTGACGGTTAATGAAGTAGCAAAGCTTGTACACACTCTGTTCATCTTCCATGTGAATGAAAGATCTGATAGAACCTTCAAGCTCTCTGTCCCTCTCAATTACAAGAGTCACTAGGCCTTGAATGACGGGAGCAGGGAATAATTTCTTTATACTTTAATCGCTCATCTGTGCTCCGTAGTGGCAGATCCTGATGGTTAATAAAGTAGCAAAGCTTGTACACACTCTGTTCATCTTCCATGTGAATGAAAGATCTGATAGAACCTTTGGATAATTTTGATATTATTTAAGTAAGAAGACAGCAAAAATTCTCCACTGTTTCAGTGAAAAAGGCTGATCTATGAAACAACAGCAGAATGGACCATAAACATTACTGTTAATAGAGAAAATTACAAAAGAAACAGATGGAACAGTAGAGATGTGTTTTCCTAGCTCAAGAGGCTTGGGGATCTCCAAGCAAACCTTCCATGAATCTTCGTACTCTGCCTCCAGCCTTCCTTTTGGGGGGGGGGGGCGATATTATTCCTTCCAACAAACTCATACTCTCTCTTCCGCCTCACCAACCCTCAAACGGCTTGATGAGGTGAGTTAATGATATTCATGCCCTGATTTTCCCTTCCCACCACCTCATCCATTTTCCCCTTTAGGAATATTTCAGAATTTCAGAATACCATTAATGTTGGTGTTAGTTGGATTCCCAGCCTTGGGCCCATCTGATTCTTATGGCTTTACATAAATATTTGTTTACTTCTTACGTTGTTTGTTTGGTTCTGTAGGGTCAACTGGTCCCTGATCCTAAGACTTTTCCATCAGGAATCAAAGCTCTTGCAGATTATGTACACAAAAAGGGGCTTAAGCTTGGTATATATTCTGATGCAGGGTACGATGGATAATATAATGAAACCTAGCCAGATGTTTGAAAAATCCATTCCAGAATTAAACATGCTCATATTGAATGTGTCCAAGTGACTTTTAATTACCTGCTTAATATTCTTTTTCTTGGTATTAGGGTATTTACATGTCAAGTCCGACCAGGATCACTTTTCCATGAAGTTGATGATGCAGACACATTTGCCTCTTGGGTTAGTTACCATTATCTCATGTTATGATAGCAAACTAGAACTGATATAAATTAGTTTTGTATCATCACATAACTTTTAGGATTCATGTGCTGGTATGTGAGCACACTTGTGTGAAAGAAAAACAGTAGCTGAGAGTTGAATTGAAGTTCCCATTAGAACCATTGTGAAACCCAAATTTGGATCAGTTCAGGTTTGGTTGTCATGATGGCCTTTGGGTTAATGCAAAATCCAAAGGTTGGTTTTGTGTTGTTCTATGCATGTATTTATATTAAGTGGCACACAATCAGAGCCACAGCATTAATTCAGAATGTCATAAAGAAATAATCAAGTCATTCCTGAAATTTGTTGTCATCATTTGATGTTCCTAACTAGGACATGTGAACATTATTCCTTCAAAAATGTTGAAAGAGTAGTTTCATGCTCAAAGATAGACTGAGCTTGAACGCCTATCTTGAGGTGCTTCTGGAGTCATTCTTTTGTAGCTAGACATTTCATTTGCATTGGTGATGTTTTGAGTCAATAGATGTTATTTGGTCCCCAAAAAAAAAAAAAAATCAATAGATGTTATGTTTCCATCATTGCATCATTTTGGTTCACTTCTTTTACCAGGATATAGATTATTTGAAGTATGACAACTGCTACAATCTGGGCATCCCGCCAAAAAAAAGGTATCTGCAGTCTAAGGTAGTTGCTAACGAAGCAACGCTTAGCACGTGTGAATTGATAGTGTTTCCCTATGTTTCCAGATACCCACCAATGCGTGATGCCCTGAATGCATCTGGACGTGCAATTTTCTATTCACTATGTGAATGGTATTCAGCTGTCTGTTCTATCGTTTGATATTTGTTGGTTTTGACAATTGATTTTTCATGCATCTTTTTTCTTTTTGTTCTACAGGGGTGTCGATGACCCTGCTTTATGGGCAGGCAAGGTTGGAAACAGTTGGCGCACAACTGATGACATCAATGATTCATGGGTCAGGTGAAAACTCGGGACTTTGACTAATAGGTGGTGAAGAAATTTAGTTTGGTACAAAGGCACTTTAGATAATTGCGGCTAACTGGAAATAAAAATTATCTTGGACGTTAGCTTGATTCCCTTGATTGCTGCCTTTTTAAATTATATTGGGATTGTTTTCTATCAAATGCTGTTCCAGTAATATGCTGACAAAGTGCGTGTGGAAGATGTGATATCGGAATTACTGGGTAGTACATTGTAATCTAAAAAGAGTTCATTCAATCATCAGGCACCTATTATAATACTATATCTAAAAGGAGAGCCCTTTATATAGTAATAGGGCTGTAACACTGGGAATTTTAAATTATCGGGTGAATATGGTTAGTAATTTGAAATTTAGTGTTTTCTGAAATATGAATTTTACTTATTCCGAATAATCTTGTCATCTACGTTAAGGTTTGCTATTGTAGTCAACCTAAGACCGATCAGATCATCAGACTTTCCTTATTGAGTAGTGACACTGTAATAAGTTGGAGATAGAACAAGTTGATTAAGTGAATTTGTTAGTAGAGGGAATAAGGAGGTTGTTATATTCAGTTTTGTTAACTGATATACATATTAGTGGAAGTTAAATAAGCTTTTTAGTGAATCATTTCTTATGTAAGACTTTGACATGCCTCTTGGTACGAGAGCCAATTGATCTGAGAGGATTATGAAGGACACACGCAGTCAAGATTGTGTTGGAGAAATATAATAGGGGCTTGAGAAAACTAGAGAGAACATTCACCAGTTGCGAGGGCCTGTATTGGTTATGGCTGTGACTATTATGATTAAAGGATATACAGAATCACCGTGGTAGAAATGGCACTACCATAGAGTTGGCGTTGCATTTTTTTTCTAATTTCTGGAATATGGTATTTCAACGTCTATAACAAAATTCAGGATGACTAATATAAATACTTGATGCAATCCCACTGAAAGTATGTATTTATGTGATGAAAATTATTCTCGGATGAGAATAACAGCAAATCTTATCCTACTAAGTGGGCAATATACCATTCATTGAAAGATCTTGATTGATGACTTCGTTAAGTGTCTTGGTCCCGCTCTACATCTCTTTATAGGGCTAAAGACTATCTGCTCCCCTCTCTGGCATCTCCGTTGGCCTTCTTTGCACATAACAAACCATCTTAAATAACGCCTTCCTCCATTTCAACCTCCTAGTTTGTAGTATCGATCCCAAATGCTTTGCCCTTTGTGTTATGGACTTTGTGATAACGCTCATGATAATTTTATGTCTCATCCCATATCAATAACAAGCTTTGTCATTGGATTTAATATATAAATTGTTATTATTCATGTTACAACCATGGAAAACTATACATCAATAGCAACAATTTTCTGACAAGGTGGCTGTACACGGATAAAAAATGGTTTTCTTGTCCAGCATGACAACTATTGCTGATCTGAATGACAAGTGGGCAGCTTATGCTGGTCCTGGAGGATGGAATGGTAAAATTTATGTATTTTTCTAGTAATTTCTGTAAACCAGTTGATAACCATTCTTGTTTATTCTGCATGTTATCTCTCTTGGACAGACCCAGATATGCTGGAAGTTGGCAATGGTGGCATGACTTTCCCGGAATACCGTAGTCACTTTAGCATCTGGGCATTAATGAAGGTGTTGCTTTTAAGTTCTGTTGTTCTTTTTCCTTCCCCTTCTCTGTCACTTCAATTGCTTTGTTCATGGATTGTTGTATATGACCAAATGGTTTTAGTAATCACCTTCTTGTCATATAGTATTTTCCATTCCATTTGTTGCATGGGCAGGAAAGTTTACTGCTGGGTAACATTTTCTTTTACAATCTGATCAGTTTGAGATTGTTAACTAGTTTATCTATGACATGAAGGTAATCCTTTATGTTTACCTTTGTTATTTGTGGCCGTAATTTGTCGAAAGCCAACCATCGAGAAACTTGAAGTGGTCACAATAGATGACACAAACTATGGGCCATAGCCATGTCTTCTCAGTTGTCAAGATTGTGAACTTGTGAATGCAGGCTCCCTTGTTAATTGGATCTGATTTGAGAAGTATGAGTCAGGAAACATATTTGATTTTCAGCAATAGAGAAGTTATTGACTTAAACCAAGGTAGCAACAATCCTTCCCTTTTTCTGAGCCATCATACTATGTGTAATGCTTCTTAATCTTTTTTGGTGGTTATGTTGTATCTTTTTTTTTCCCCCTTTCCCAATCATTTATCTCATTCAGGAATTTGTGGTAGGTAATTGTATTATATTCCTATGCAGATTCACTTGGAGTTCAGGGGAGGAAGGTTCAAGTTTCTGGAAAAGATGGTTGCTGTCAGGTCATATCTTTTGCACTACCTCTTACTGCATTTGTGCAATGAAGCCCGGGTTATTTTATCCCTGTTTCTTCTGCTTCTTGTGATCATGATGATTAATTGTTCCAATGGTGTCTGTCCAAATCCAGGAGTTCACACGCTTGATGCCTCTTCATCTTGGAGGTTGATTAATATGGCTTTCATTTAACTGAAAAATAGAATACGAAGCTCCTAGTCTTAGATGCTCCCTTTAAAAGAATGGATTGAGAACTCCTAGATAATTGTGATGCACCAGTTTGATGTTTGATTTTTAGACCTAGAATATCTGTATTGTGCCAGCAAGACGAGTTATATGTGCCTATACAGTAGATAATGTAAAAAGTTCCATGACTGCTATGAGAAGGTTGGAGTTAAAAAAGCTGCTAGTATGTGGTATACTTGCTCTTTAACTAGACAGGTGCCATGCAGGTTTGGGCAGGCCCTTTATCTGGAAACCGATTAGTTGTTGCCCTCTGGAATAGGTGCTCAAAAGTTTCCACTATCACAGCCTCATGGAATGTACTTGGGCTTCAATCCGCAACTCGTGTTTCTATTAGAGATTTGTGGCAGGTGAGCAAGCCTAACTTCATACCAATGTCCGTAGATAGTCTTTCTATACCATGTTTTTAGGAGCTTCTATTTTTTCATGTTATAATGCTTCACCGTATATACTTGAAGAAACTAACCACTTTCTAATTGTTTTTATTATTGCCAATATACATGCATCCAATACTCTCAATTCTTGTTTTCCTATTGTCGTGGGATATCCGTGGCATTTTGATAAGCTTCCAAGCACTGTAGAACAACCACCCCCCCCGGGGGCGTAGAATCTGCAGAACTTTTCTAAAATGAAACAGATCAATCCAAATTCCAATGGTTGATAAATTGAGATTTCACTATTCATTGCAAACCCACCGTATGATTGAAGTTTCCGCGCAAGGACTCTCTAACTTTCATGGTTTTATTTTGCATCTCCACCATCTTGCAGCACAAGGTAGTAGCCGGGGACGCAGTATCATTGTTCAGTGCTCGTGTTGATGTTCATGATTGTAACTTGTACACTTTCACTCCGTTGACTGTATCTCACTCCGAAGAATAGCTCGTTCTTCAAGTAATTTCGTTGAAGGGGCCTGGCTGGTTTAGCTTCATGCTAGAAGTCAGATAATATCGAAGAAACCCATGTGTTACCCATTCAGGATTCTCTGCCTTTTTGAGTGTTTTATTACTCTTGGTTCTTGCCACTGGCTATTTGGTCATCCTTGTGTGATATGTTGGTCCGATGTACAGAAGTTAAAAGTGGATCGGTTGCCACTATATGCAAATGCTCGAATAAGGCAATGCTAAGATCTTAACGCTGAAAAAATATATCATTGTTTATCTGTTATTTCTGGGTTGCATGGTTCTTTAATTTCTTTCGGGTCCATGGTCTCGATGGTTTGGAATGTTCCAGCATATCATTTGACTTGGAACTTTTTTGGCCTTAGACTTGGAGATATTTTGATGAAAATCAAATCATGATTTTAAAAGTAATTTTATGATATACGAAATAAATATGCGACGGAATTTATTTTGATTTACGAAAAAATATTTTGTAAAAGCACTTTTTAAGTGTTGCAAACACCTTTTTGGTTGGATTTAAGCTATAGTATCATAGACAATTAAAAGACACAAATCAAGTTGACTTGATTATGCAACCAACCCTCACGAGAGTTTAGCATTTGATAGTCACTAGTTACAACGGGGTGTGCAAAATTAACTCGAACTGAATTTGGTTTACTAAGTTGGGTCGTTTTGAATTTCCAGTTTGGTTTGGGTTGTTTCGGTTTGATTCAGTTCAGTTACTTGTTTCCTGTGTTCAGTTGATTCATTTTTCAGCGTTCTCCAATTGAACTAATCCCTGCACACCCTGCAACCATATGGAATAAAAATTTAAAAAATATACGATTTTCACAATTAAGATGTCATTTCTTTCACATGTTAAAATATAATAAGAAATAAAACTTAAATTATAATTATAATGACAAAACGTAATGTAAAACGAAAGGAAGGAAAGTGAACACAGTTGTTTTGAAACCCATCTCTTCTGTTGGCTTGAGTAGAATCATAAGGTGGCAACATTTAAAACAGCAGAAAAGGAAACCAATGAGCCAGTGCTGATCTAATGGCCAATTAATTTCCCGCAGACTATTGATCTGAAAGTCAATTGCAAAGTAAATTTAAAAAAAAAAAAAAAAAAACTACTACCCACAATATAGGCTATTCATACAAGAATGAACCCCATATGCTCTAGGTGATTGACTATTATATATGTTAAGAGTCATGTACAAATTTCTTTCGACTCAAGAAAAGAAAATAAATGCAAAACAGTCCTAAGTGAAATAGCCAAGTCTTCTCCCACCGGAGAGGAGATGGGGCATATATTGGCTATCTAAATAATCCGAGCGGAAGAGGCAAGGGCCTCAAGTCAGGACAGTTCCTCAGCTGTTAAGTCTGTCACAACTATACCATTAGTATCTAACTCTGCATACACTAATAGTATCAAACACATTAGGACTTGCCATTGTTTGACATTATCCTAAAATCCTACAAAATGACTATTATTGCAGTTTAGAGATTGTCAATTCATCTCCTCAGCAATTTTCTCTTTCCTGTTCATGTCCATCTTTGGGACACCCAACAGAGATCCCAGAGTTGCCGAAACTGCAGGTTCTGGCTTATCATGTTTTCCAGGCAAAGGTGGTTTTATCAGTGGCTTGTCAGAACTGTATGTTCCAAAATCAATATTCAGTAAGGAAGAGGAACTTCTGGGTTGTTCGGATTCAGGGTTTAACTGAACAGAGCCTTGGGCTTCAGATGGGGAGCTGGTCATTTGAAAGTTTGAAAGAAGAGGGAATTCTTCAGTTGTGATTTTGAAGGGCCTTGAATCAAAATTCACGTCTGTCTCGGATTGAATCTGCAATAGTTCCTCCTTCTGGTGTGATTTTGGCAGTATATTAGCATCTGCAGAAGTAGATCCTCTCTGCCTGAATACTTTCGTATGCTTATCCTTGTAGTAGGAATTATATGTATGTAGCTATTGGAGAAAAAAGAAAAAAGTTTAAGTCTGCAAGATCCAACCCATTTTTTGATACCAAAGCCAGTTACCACAATATAAACAAAGCAAAGCAAAGAGAATAATACCAAAAAGGAAAAAAGGAAAAAAATACCGTGTCGGGTATGTATGTGCCTGTTCCTCGAGACTTCCCCTTCTCTTCAGCACTGAAAGTTGCTTCAAATTGCTGTGAAGCATTTGGATGGTAGAATGTCTGTATTGGTACGTATAAATCATTACCTAATTGGTAAACCATACCCCAAGTCTGTTGGCTTGACAGTGCATGGACATCCGCTTGAGCGGGCGATGATGGAAAAATTTGATGGGCAACATCAGCTTGAGAAGGTGATGATGGTAAAATTTGATGGGTGGCAAATGGAATGCTATAATTGTGATACAATTGACTATATTGTAGGCCACCATAATAACTGTTATAATCTCCACTGAGGACGGACACTTCGGATCTCCCAGTTCCAAATGCAGGAACAGGAACTGGAACATCTGGTCTTTGTCCTTTCCCATTTCTATCCAGAGTGTTCATGAAAAACTTCTCAAGAGCTGCACCCATGTTTTCCCCTGGAAGTGTAAGGATTTCCCTAAGCTTTCTAGCACCAAAGGAAAGTGCAAATCTTATTCGATGGAAATTTCCTGCCAGCAACAAGTTAATAGTAAGCAACGGAAGGAATTTTTATAGCCTCAACAGGTAAACTCAAAGGACTGGGAATAATTAGTCAGTCTCGGATAAGCAACCTCAATGTAATTTATGTAAATACGTCAATCCATATAAAACTAGTCATAATTAGATCATACATGATACATTAAATAAAAGGGGGGAACCGGTAATTTTGTAGTAATATGCTGCCGCAGTTTAAAAATTCAATATTGGAATGAACTTCCTGATACTTTCTAATATAGCCATATTTTCCAACTGAATCCATAACGGTCATTAACTTCTCCATTAGTTGGTAAGGTTACCTCTGCTGACGCTACGGCCCAGATTGTTGTTGCTTCTTAGAGGATCTAAAATGTTCAAATGCTTAATAGGAAATTCCTGAGCCGCAGTTTCACATACCCTCGCAGGAACAGAGAACATATCTCTGCAATTTTGCAGAAACTCCTTACTGAGCAGCAAGTCATCCCAACCACAGTCTGGCGTCTCTGCAGCAAGCAAAGGAGAAGGGCTTATCTCTACCAGGCACTGAATTGTACAAGTATTCCAATAAAATCATGCAATATCCAACTACATGCAATTGAAAACACTCACCAACAATTTCTGGAAGGGAAGATATGGCTACTGGGCCATTTATACTAAGACAATAGCTGTCCCAATCAAACGAGCTATAATAGTCCAAGAATTTATACAGCACCTGCTAGTAATAGCATTTTAGTGGTTTGTTTCCTCTTGTAGATCTAAACAACATGCAAACTTGGAAGCATATCAGAAAAGTGATGCTTAGAAAGTCCAGAGGAAGGCTCACCTCTAAAGGACCACGAACAGATGAATGAAAAAGATTCATAATATACAAGACTAATGTCTCGACAGCATATGTTGATATCAGGCCATGGTGTGCACCAAGAATTCGGCTCTCATAATAGCACCAGGCTTTGATCAAGATAACTCCACGTTTGAAAAGATGGTTTTTCCCAACAAGCTCATCAACCTGATTTTTTTTCAAAGGGCAGCATTAGATAACATTGATCAAATACGCTGCACAGAAAAAGAACTAAAAGCTTCACTCATTTATGAAGCAAAGGGATGGCGCAAACACAATATTGGGAAAAGAAAACAACCCAAGAAAATGAAAATAAAATAGGTTACTTTATGTAATTCTCCATAGGAGGCAACAAAGGCCCAAATAGCAATTTGAATTAATGTAGAATGGGAGGGGAAGCAACACAAATATAGCAAGAAAATTAGTCCCAAATGTCGCAAAGTGAAAGCTGAAAAGGAGAAGCATACAGAAGCTTGTGATAAGTCAAATTCTTACATGGCATCAAATTTCATATTTACTTCACAACTATGGAAAAGGTCCCTCGCATCTTCAAGTTCCAGCATTACATAGACGCTATAGGCTTGAAGCACCATTAAATGAATGAAATTCAAGCATACATATCCAAGCAGTCCGAGGAATTTATGAATACAACTAACAGAACAAGTATTGGATGTAAGAATTCACTACGATTAATGACATTATACCTTCTCCAGAAAACACAGGGTACTGAGTCCTGCAATCTGATTAAAAGAAATGTCAACGGCTATATTTTTCACAGTGCATTTCACGACTGGGACCTGGCATACATTACCCAAAAATCAATATGTGAAATGAGATAAAGTTGAGAGACAAAAATCAGAAATTCTTTCTCATGAAAAAAGAGAGAGAGAGAGGCACGCATTTTAGCTTAAAAAAAAGAAGCAATGATGGCAAGGGAGATGCTTATTTTCATGTAGGATGTAATATATAGAACAAATTTGAGAAAGAGGTGCATTAGCAAGGTATGCTCCGAAAAAAAAAAAAAAGGAAAAAAAAGAAAAAAAGCAAGGTATGCAAAGGCGATTGGATATCCAATGAGAAACTTTAGGGGATTTATACAACAGGCAAAAGTCCTTTGTTATTTCAACTTTTCTCTCGGAAGGGAAAATTACTACAGTTGAATTCCGCATCATTCAATACTCAATATGGTAGTAGCAACTTCAATCTTTAACTAGACTCCAATGACACCATAGTTAGAAAAGTGCCTCGGAAGAAATTCAAGTCTGAGACATCTTGTAAGGTCGAAGTCGCTTTCAGATACTTCTATGTGCTTTCATCATTTCTACAGGCTATCCATTAAAACTCAGCAACAGCATGGTGATACTTTATATTCAAAACTAACATAAGGATCCTCTCTAACTGATGTTCTACTGGAAAGGAGATAATATCCATTTGAGCCTCTTGGACATGATAAACCACACAAGCCAGGACAAAGCAATTCAAAAAAAAGCAAGACAAAAAAGGAAAGGTTAAGTCCTACAGAAAGTAATGAAATGATTTTGATATTTGGGATAGACAATTTGACTTTAGACCTGTGCACGTATATATTGTATGTCTTTTACTTGATATTCAGAGTCCTCTAAACTTTCAAGTATATTGCAAACAGCTTTAGCTAAATCTCCTCTTCATTCTCTTGACAGAGAGTAGTCAAGTCAATATCTCCATCAGGAAGATAGGTTTTTAGTGGGACTGAGCCAAATGGGAAGACCTGCATAACCATGATGAAATCATATCAGAATCTAACGGCACCAAAAAGGAAAGGAAGGTAGAATGAAACCAAAATGTCAAGAATTTCAATCACATTTGCAACTGAAAAACGAGGAACATTCATTACATAAGACAAAATGGATTTGGCACGTCTGAACCATTTAGAGCAGTGACCATTAGGAAAACAATTTATGAGCACAAGACAAAAATGTCATGCATCCAAATCATTTAGAGCAACAACCACAGGAAAAACACCCAATAAATTATGAGGTCAAGACACTCATCAAAAGAAAGAATAGAAAGATAACAAAATCAAGAAAACATACTCAAAAATATATTGACAAATTGCGGAATATTTGGAAATTTTGCATTTCTCATTGAAAAAGAAAAGTAAGATACATCCAAATATATACGCCAAGGGCAAAAGACAAGAGAATAAAGGCTAATAAAAGCCACACGATCAGAAAAAATATTTAAAATTAAAAAAAAATATTCCCACACAAATATAACTAAAGGAAAAAATTCAAACCTCTGCCCCATAGCAGCCTCTAATCAGACTCTGAACATACTCAGCAACTTCCTTTCGCCGCATCTCAGAAACGACATTTGGCTGAATGATGTATAGTATCTCCTGGGCCCTTTCTTCACCTATCTGCCAAAGTTCCTCATCAATTGACAAGGGCTGTTGGTTGGGTGAGGAGGAAGAGGATGAAGAAGATGAGGAAGATGACGAAGGTGACAAATTTCCTTGATGATCTTCCATTGTCACAGACACTGGAACTTATATCTCCTGCCAAAAAAAGCCTAGAACCACAAACAAGACGTCCCAATAAGGATCCATCCATTGAATGCTAAACAGCACAACAGATTTAATTGAGATCTTTTACAGATAAAACAGAATATGGGTAAGAAGAAATTGATAAAGCCAAAATTACAATTGGGATAGCCTAGGATAGAAGTTAGATGTAAGAAGACACGCTGGTACATAGTAAAATTCATTTTCATAACAAATAGTTGACATAGAAAGGTTCCAGATGGAACCCAAGAAACCAAATATGAAATTGACAGCAAATAAATCTAAGGATTAATATATGAAAATATTGGTACTATATTAATATTAGCAATATACTCTTCTCTTTAGTGTGAAGAATGAGAAATTAGGGCAGAAATTTCTCACACACAATGGAAATAAGCTACAGGAAATAAAAGGAAAATATACTCAACACACTCAAACTCAGTAACAACTGAACACACTGAAAATTGAAAAGATAATGAAGAAGAAAGAAGCCTTCCTCCACCCAACCTGGTACTCAATAGACCACACACCCTCTCCTACAAAATCACTATCTTCCTCGCCTTCCTCCATCACACAACCCTAACAAACTGTCATAGGACCCACATGCTCTCCAATCACTTAGACCTGGGCCCTTGGATATGGGGCAAGTTTTAGTCCCGCTACTCTTATCGAGATTCAAAGTTATTCACTTCATGAACTTGATATCTGATTTACTAAGAGGGAGATGAAACAGAGGGGGTTCAAAAATGAAAATTATTACCCAGGGATATGACAATTATACATGGAAAGGGCTCATTCATATACAGACAATTATCCATGAAAAAGAGCGACAGGAAACGACAAATAAGACATAACTTACATGAAATATAATAATACAGAGAACAGGGGAAAAGGTGTCAATCAAAACTTAACTATCTTACTTAAAAGTTCCTTTTATCTCATGTTACTTCTCCCCTGTGAGACAACAAAGAACGGAACAAGGACCATTTGTATTTTGTATGTCTGATACAAGGAGACTACAAGCACCAGATTCAATCGTTTAGTATAACCACGAGTGATTAGGAATGGACATGTCTTGGCTTATTCAAAGCAAAGAGAATTATAGAAGCAAAAGAGCACCGGAATACAACAAAGACGGCATAAAAAGATGGAAAAGAGCGACAGAATACAACAAAGAAGGCATGAATAACGAAAAAAGTTCAATAAGACAGAGCAAGGGAACAAAGATGTTAATTATGAAGTACTACGTTATTGAAAAGTTCCATTTTGTTTTACGTTATTACAAAGTGAATTCTTCTTCTATAGCAAGACAATGCAGAATTGAGCAAGGGCTATTTGTCTATACAATATAAGGGGACTAAAGGTGGCAGTCTCCATGGTGAAGTTATATATCTTAATGTTTCCCTCTGCCATACATGCAGTACCCTAAAGTAGAATTGATAACTATTAGTAATGCAAATTCACAAGTCATTAATCTTTCAGCATAAATATCTGTTTTATATTATAGTAGTGCTTATGAAATTCTATGGTCAATGTTTTAGACCCACAGATTTCAACAGCTCCACAACCCATGAAAATTTAGCAAGCCTGGTAGCTCATTAGCACTAGACGTTTCAGTACCCAAAAGTCAAAAGAATTTTGCATGTTGCGGCTTTATATCCTCTACAGTATGTAAAGAAAATAAGCAACGCGTAACCCTTAGGATAAATCAAGAATAGATGCGAAGAGTTCCTAGTTAAGGCTTCAGACGCTGCAGCAGATCACTAAGATGAATGATCTTTATAATTATCTAGATATTTGGTTTTGTGTGAATTTAAATTCAGCTCTTCAACTTGTCAAGGAGGGCTAAATGTCAGTCGGCCGAGTCACAAAATGGTTCGTAATTGGGTGAAGCCACAAATCCAATCCACACTCAACCCCAAGACTAAGGAAGTGAATGTCAACGCATAATTTGAAGGGCAATGTCTATGAAATTGAATAGCATGTACATTTGCAAACGAAGATAGTTGTCCTCCTCTTGAATTAGGAATAGGAGTACAAAATGGGAGAATGAACGCCGGGACAAAATCAATAGAGGGAAAAATGTTTTTTGCTCGCTGTGGCTTCGAAAGCTCCAGCAGATCACTAGCACGACTGACACTAACACAAAAAAGATATCAGGATTCACGTGATTTAAATTCAGCACTTAAGCTTATCGAGGAATGTCTGATAATGGCGCCGCTTACCGAATTCCACAGAATCAATATCCAAAACTCAAGATTAGTTCTGCGGCCAGCAATGCCTGAACACCCACCCCAGCTCAACCCTAGGGTTCATGAGGAGAATCAAAATACATTGATTGAATATTAATCACAATGAACATGAAATAAAAAAGACTTGGGGATAACTGCCAAGCGGAAAGTCGGAGGCTATTAATTTTTCTTACGTGAAGCACCATTAAGTTCCTTGTCTCGACTCACTTAGATTAATGGAGGTCAGGCCAGAGAAGTTAGTGGGGGGGTTATACCTTCAATAAACAGGACAATTTGCCGGCCTTTTCCTTCTGCTTGTCCCACCTGGCTGCGTCTCTGAAGCAAATTCCGTTGAGAGTTCTGCGCATCTGCGCTCAGAAAAACAGCGATAGAAGAACATCCTCGTCAATGGCGAAGCAGAAAACTTTGTCAAAACTTAAAACCCTAGTCCTCAATCCCCGACAATGGAGAAATTTCTTCAACACCATTGATGCAGCCGTGGGCGTGGTGGCCCCCACAATCCGCAAGTTTGGACCTTGGGAGCTCGGATTCTGTTGTGTGATGTCAAGTCCTGATCCTCTACTAACGGCTAATATAACAGCACCAATAGCTAATGACAAAAACGAGCTCGTTTAACGAGCCTCATGAGTTACGATCACCAGCATTCAGTCTGGAAGCCCAAACAGGGGAGGGTTGAGTCGCTGCAGATTGAGCTCTCCAATTTGTAGGCAATGGTGGTCCTCGGCCGTGGTTCCCTCTGCTTTTCAAAGCCGCTGGTTACATTGCCGCCAGTGTCTCGGCGCTTCTACCTCTCTCTATCTATTCTCGCAGCATTTTAGCGCGTGCGTAATAATAATTAATAAATAATAATTTTTTTTTTTTGTTTTTAAGAGAAAAATCAGTAAAAAGGCTATGAAATCCATAAATTTTTTTTTCCTGTGAGAGGTAGGATTGTTAATGAGAGTTATATCCTTCCCATTTTAGTTCTAACCTTTTTAAAAAAATTTCCAAATCAATTTTAGGAAAAAAAAAAGATTTACAAACAGGAATCGTTATCAACTAAACTCATTTTAATTAATATAATATCAATTCTAAGAATCTTGGTTATTCAAGATCACATCTGTAAGCACAAATTTCTGGAAATGTTCAATGAACGCAAAGATGTAAAGAAAAATATCTCACACTGTCAAATACTGCAAATGAGTTAAATTTGCTTACACCCCCTCTCAACCAAACTAGAGAAGCAAAATGGCGGAATCCCTGTCAGATGAGGCGCTAAAATTATAACCACGACGATGGATAATGATTGTGAAGAAGCAGCCTTGCCTGGACTGGACCCCCAGTGATCATAAAAGTTGACTGGACCATCCAACTGGTTGGACTATCTTAAAAGATGACATGATGCTTTGACTGTAAGTTATTTAATTAGATAAACACTAAATTATAATTTTAAAAATCATTTTATGATATATTAAATAAACATGTGAAAAAAATTTTATTTCGATTTACATCAAATAATTTTTAAAAGTTTTTTGGGTTAAAGTATAAAAAAAACTTTAAAAAAATGAACTCTAAAAAAAATATACTTTCAACCCATTTGTATTTTGTAACCATATTGTGGCCATTCAAAACTTCATATGTTGGGCTGTTATTTCTTTGTCCATTAGATTTATCATTTGATTTATGTATATGCATATAATTATTTTCATTAAATTTTTATGTTTTCCGTTTAACCCGTTGGACTATGAGATTGAGAACCATGAACTGGCGTTACTGGTTTTAAAAAACATTGCTGGACGCCATGGGAGAGCTTGAGGACGCCGCTGGAGAATTCAGACGCCGTCGCTGGGAGGAATCAGGAATGAGATTTGGGGTGGAGCTTGACCGGGATGAATCAAGTCAGAACGACGTCGTTGCAATATTTGTTGCTCCCGACGCAGAGGATCTGAAGGCCCCTTGATTTCGATCATCCAATGTGGGTCCCGCACGTGTACCACATCATCCATAAATCCCAAAAACCGTTACATTTCCCCAATTACCAGCCCATTTCCCGCCATGTTGGCTCTTGCTCCGAAAACCCTATCTACTTCTCCATTTTCGCTGAGCCCCATTGCTCAAGGTCTGTTCCATGATTCTTACTACTCCGCCTTCAAGCTCAAATTTAACAGAAAATACATATGCGAGTATCAAATTGAGAGGGGTCTGCAATTTGAGACCGGCGAGGCCTTTTACCGGCACGAAAGCGCTACCGGACGAGACCTCGGTGTGCTCGCTGCTGCTCTCCACAAGAAGTCAAATGGGAGTTTGCGTGCTCTTGACGCATTGTGTGGCTGTGGAATACGGTCGCTTCGGTACCTCGAAGAAGCCGAAGCGGATTTTGTTGTGGCAAACGACGGAAATGACAATTATAGAAGCACTATTTTGGAGAACTTGTCAAGGGCAAAGAACGGTTCAGAGAATGAACGGAGATGGGAAATTACCCATTTAGAAGCTAATCGTGTGATGGCAGATTACTATTTGCAGAAGAAGTTTTTTGACTTCATTGACGTCGATTCATTTGGCAGTGACTCTTCTTTCTTGCGGTCTGCTATGATCTCTTTGAAACTGGGCGGGCTGCTCTATGTCACGTCAACCGATGGCTACTCGTCTGGTGGTCACCGTCCTCATCAGTAAGATTTGTATCTTCTATTTTGGTTGAAGTGCTGTTAATAATGCAGTTGCAGTCATTTATATCCTTATTTAAACTCTTGTTCTTAAATATCTCTTTGTTGAACGATTCTGATTACATACTGTGATCATTTCAATCAGTCTTTGCTTGGTTGGGTGTGCTTGATCCATCTTCTAGTGAATGATTATCTTTAGACACTTAACCATTACGGTGACTGAATTGTGCTTTTGGCACAAACAAGCACAATTTTTTGTGCCAAACATGTTTTGCAGGCTATCACATATTCTGCTATATTAACTTTGCGCCACCAGCTGCTAGTTCATAACATTTTATTTTTCTCGCTAGTTCTTTAGCTGCATATGGAGCTTATGTGCGCCCTATGCCATATTCGAATGAGGTTGGTTTACGAATGCTTATAGGTGGGGCTGCAAGGGAGGCTGCAGTGTTGGGTTATCACATCACACCTTTATTTTCGTACTATGCTTATCATGGACCTGTTTTCCGAGTCTTGCTGAGATTAAATCGTGGGAAGCTTCATGACAATAGGTGCTATATCACAGCGTTTGTGCTACATCTTATTATTTCGTTTCTGGGCTCCATCTCTTACTTATTACTCTCTCTATTGCGGCAGACATTATGGTTTTATTGGCTACTGCCACCAGTGCGGAAATTCCAAAGAATTTTCATGGGCTGAACTTGGTCGGATCAGTTGCTCCTGCAGTAATTCAAAGGTAAGTTCTGGTTAAGTTATTATTCTGACTTCTCATAGCATGTGTTTTTTTTTCATATGCTCATTTTTACATTCAATAATTAATAAATGTCATTTTGGATGTAAGGATACATAAGGTACTTCCAATTTCTTTTCTTTTTTAGGTTTCTACCTCCCTTGTGGTTTCAGGACCACTTTGGACAGGACCTCTTCATGATGCTGCATATCTTATGGACATGTTAAATCTTGCCAAGCGTTGGGGATGGGTTGACGGTACAGACAATCTTGGAAAACTTATTAAACTGATGATGGATGAAAGTGACCCCAAGTTGCCATTTGGATACATCAAGTTGGATGAGGTACCTTATTGAATGATTTGGTTGAAGTTACCGCTGTAGCATAGCAAATTAATTTATTGATCCTTTTTTGAACAATGACTTATGGTGATTTCTCTTCCATCCATCCAGATGGCAAGTCGTGCAAAAATGAATTCTCCTCCTCTGAGGACCTTGATAAGCGCCATCCATAAGGTTCTCCTTTTATCCAATTATCTTCTTCCTTTTACCCGTTATTGTGTTGTCTGAAACCGTATATCATCTTTGATAACCTCTTTCTCATACTGAGTATAATTTCATGATGAAATAACTATATAAAACTGGAGATGCTGCATTATAAAAGAAGTAATCGAAGAAATGGAACATCTGAAACAATTCCCATCCCTCTTCAGGAACAAGAAATGTGAGCAAAATAGAAAAAGGAGATATTTATATTAAAGCTCAAACCAATTATGTTTTTTTTAATCTCCTAATTAATTAAAAATGGGTCTGGGACTACCGCTTAGTTTGGCTAACAACTCTAGCTTAAGAATGAGGATTCCTCGCTATCCAAATTTAAGTGAGCTTGTGGAAAGAGCGGAAAGTGGATTTCTCTTTTTATGGGCTTATTTGAAAGCATAAATAGCACTGACCTCATCAGGTCAGTAACCAAAATGCACTAGTTGAAGCATGTTTAATTTGCTAGCAAGTATAGCTTGTTAAAAATATATATTAAAAAAAACATAGAATGCTTTACATGACAACGAAGGCTATCAGATGGATGGTTCAAAAAAAATTATGTATCAACTCAAAGTTTATACTGTTTCGAGCTGCATTCTTGTGTTGCTTAACTTGAAGAACCATTTAATGGAACTTGACTTGTAAGATATGCTATGGGGCGTAACATATATTTCATTGCTCTGCTTAAGGTTGCTATCTGATGAATCAAACACAAAGAATTTTATATGAATATACAAAAAATAATAGCAGTCTATTAAAGAATTGAAGTATTCTGAAGTTAATTTATATTTGAGGTTCTGGAACTTGTCTAGAGTTTATTTCCATTGAGGGAAGTTCGTGATAGTTTTCGTTCACAATATCTTAGGTCTATGGAAGTGGCTGTTGTATTATTTGGTAAAAAGAAAAATGAGACTGAGGAAGTTGTAAATCTGAAGATGGATATTGTTTCTCCTCTTTCGCTTGAACAAGACAAACTTTAGCTGATAAGCAAAAAAGAAGGAAGTTGTCTTTCATTGTATTTCATTCTGTCATGTTACCTTGGTTTATGGTTTTGATAGGACGTGAAAATGTGGTCAAGTATGATTCATGTTGGCTTTTAAATGAAAGCTTAAGAGACCAGAGACTAATTTCTTTTGTTGTTGGTATAATTGCAGAAGGGGTATGCTGCCAGCCGGTCTCACATAGCCACCAATGCGATCAAGACGAATTGTCCTATGACTGAATGCATTAGTATTGCCAAGGAACTATTACTGGTTTGAACTGCTGAATAATTTGAGGGCCCAAGTTACCTACCAGGAGCTGTTGAAGTGTACTCAATGCTATATTGGTGGCATGTAATGGTTGGTGCTTGACTGAAAACCAGCTAAGTGGACAGATGCTCGGAGAACGAAATTGGCTGATTACACTGTTTTTGCAGACTGGAGGCTCACAATTTGGATTGAAAGAATTGGCGGTCTGCGATGAAAGGACCGTACATCTCTGCACTGATGACATGCTTTTTTAGTCTATTAAAGGACCATACCTTTGTTTTCTCCTTGTTAGTGCTAGGTAAGATCAAGTTTTTATTTAATTTACCATTCAAAGATGATACAGCACTGAAGATATTTTCACCAATTTTGTTGGGGAAGTTTCACAAATGTTGAGGTGTCAAATGAATTTTTAAGTCAAAGCTGACCGCATACTTACAACAAGTGGCACATTAAGTTTGAGCATGGCCACGTTATTATTATTATTTTTTTTTGAGGAAGGTGGTGTGTTGTCAATGTGTCTGAACTAATTTCTTAGTGGCCAGAATCGGCGAACTCGTGTCATGAGTAACGTGGAAATAACATGAGACATGCAATGTTGTATTGAAGAATGAAGGATCGTGTGATGATATGGCTGAATCGGACTTGGATGACATTAATCAAACAACATTTACTAGAGGAAGTTGCTTCTTTTAGCGTGCAAGTTTGAATCCTTTTTTTTAACCCGCCCGAGCGAGTCTTAAATGGTTTTACTTGATTAAATTTAATTGGGAAGATTTGGACTAACAAGGAAAAGTCCAAATGCAGGGAATTCAAGAGGTTGAACTGTCTGTAATTTGTGGTCGAAATCCATGGTATTCCTAAAGAAGCCATGACTAGCTGTAAAATGTTCTGTGATGCGCTCGACAGGCTAAGCAAAAGGGGGGTGAGGGAGGGTGATGGGTTGAGTATACCAGTTAAGAGTTTTATTTCTCCTTTTCCTTTTTTTTTCGCGAATGAAGGCTTTAATACTAAATTCAGGGATAGCAAATTGGACTACAACTAGAGTCCTAGAAAGATTGGATCCTTTGAAAAGTTCTTCGGTGCCGCCACTGATCACTCGCTTCAAAGATATTTTGATTTGATTGTGGTCTTTCATGTGATGAAGCAGGCCGTCAAGCACGAAATCGGAACTCGTGAGGTCCCGGGATGATTGCAGTCTTGTTCACATTACATGCAGATAATTTGAAACAACACATGATCAGCGATCTTCCCCACTAACCAGCTTTCCGTCCCCGTATCATGTGACCAAACTCAGCTATCATCCAACCAGTGGTTCCAGTGAGTACCTGTTGTTGGCCCAAAGAGATCCACTATTCATCGAATATGCATTGAAATTTCAGAAAATAAACAACGTGATCCCTTGAGGCATTCAATGTTTAACCAGGATAAGATTCTACGCTCATATACCGACTATCAATCGCCGCCGGCGCAAACCACATTCAAGGACTCACTTCCATGCATTAGAATCCTTGGAATTCTCAACCAACAATATCTCGATCAAACCACGGAAGCCAAGTCCAAACACATTCTAGCATCATTTATCAATTGTTACCTTTTTAGGTGAATTATTTATTATTTGATTCAATGCAAGAAACAACGGCCTGAAGAGATAAAAAGCTTTCCCATTTGTCATTTTGTCGCAAGAGGGCTAAACATTGAAATGGTTATCTGAATCGGAGAAAAACTTCAGATAATTTATGTAATTTCTCTAGGTTCATGCTCATCAAAATCAAATCATGGGTCGGATAAGTATCTGCAAGCGTAAGCCAGACATTTTTAAAAAGACAAAGCATCCCTAAAACAAGCAAAACTGAAATTTGCATAATCAAGCAACATACAGAAATAAGTTTCTCACATGGAGTTCACCAAAACTAAGATTCTAGAATTGCTTAAGTACGAGCAGCAGCTACTCCAGCAGGGCGAGGAGCTTGACCAGGTTGACCAGGTCTTGGTGCATCATCCTTCAAAGGAAATAATAAATTCCATCAAAAATCAGCAACATGTGAAGCATAAAAACTATAATTGACAAAATGGAAGAATGTGATATCAATTCATAAATTACAATTTCACATACACGCATTATGATATTACTCCTCCGATCCTAAATATAAGACCCTCAGTAGTATGAGGGTCTTATATTTAGAATCAGAGTATTACAAAAGTCCCTCATAGTCAAATTATCAGCCAAATAATTCTAATATACAAGCATCAGAAGTCAAATACAGCCAAAATACAGCTTTCTCGACTCATGACTCAATAAAGACAGCAAGTAAATAAACCCTCCTAAAAATGATCAGTGAAACGATGAAACAAATTAAGAAGAAAGAGCTGAAAACTCAATTCATATTAAACAAAATTAACCAATAAAAAGCACAATAACCGCGGAACCTCCCCGGTGGGGATGAATGAGGCTCGTTTCAGTCAAGATAAGATGCGGATATTAGTGAGTTTCGACAAGGTTGCTCATTGATGCCACGAACCAAATAGGCTAAGATATCATGTTCTGAATATGTGGTCGCGGGTTAGATAAGTATTGCTCAGTTTTCAATCAAGGCATTGCTACTTCGGAGGAGTTCAAGGTCAAGGACAACCTATTGAGATTGAGCAAGAAGACACAAATGTCCTATTAATTATCTTATCAGAAATTTAGGGATCAATCTCGAATTGGCCTTCGCAGTATTCTCAAATGCTCGTTAAGGGAGAAGGGGGAAAAAAGAGGCTTTTGAACGTAACATATAATCAACCGACTTTAGCAAACCAAAAGTAAAAAATGTCGTTTTGAACGCTATAATAACACTAGTGACAAGGGATCAAAACTATAATTAAATAAAAAAAAATCTGTTGGATGCGTCGTTAAAATTAACATACCCTGCGCCTGATGAAGCGCTGTGGAGGCTCACGGTTCCTCCTATCAGTGCGAGAACGAACTCTCACGACATGCGAATGAATAGCACAGGAAACACAATACTGCATCTTAACATACAGCTTGGGGAGCGTGTATTCTACAGGATGACAAATATTCAGTTTAAGTAAAAGAGAAGATAAAATTAAATATATAGACCAAAAAGAAAGGAAAAGATCATTACGTTCATAGACACATGCTTCCTGAACATCCCTAACAGCGGCTTGCTCAACAATGTTCCTCACAAGGAACCTCTTGATTGCCTTGTCCTATTTTCCACGAGAATCAGAAAAGCAAATGTCAAAAACCACAACTTCTCAGATTCCCAAAAACATATCGAACGTTCAATCACGGGCTCAATCAACTCAAACAAAGTAATGATCTCGCAGCCAGGAAATAGGTCGTCAAACATGAGCCACCACAATTGTGAGTGATATGAGCAGTGAGTGCAATGAAAAGCGTCATGCGAGGAACAACTGAATGTAGAACAGAGTATAAATAATTCCAGTGAAAACAGAAACAATTTACTGAGTTTGAATGCTGAATACCTTGGGACAGCATTTACCACAGTTGGAGCATCGAATGAATTTAACATGTCCACGCCCATGCTTATTGCGTCCGCCGTTCCTTCTCTTGAATGTCTGTAAGAGGAATTAGAAGAAAGTCGATGCAAATGAGAAAGATCAGCGAAACTAAGATGACGAGAAAGCCAAGAGTCTGGAGGTAGCTTCAGCAAGGAGCCTACCATTGTTACAGTAGAGATCTGAAGCTCCCAGGCAGGTCGTCGCTAGCTAGGGCTTCTGGTAGTGCTGCCAGCAGGATAGAAGATTAGGGTTTGAGAAACATTATATAGGGTGGCATGGCCAATCGGGCCGGGTGTATTTCTGTAGTTTCATTTTTCTTGGGCTGATTTTTTTTTCCCCAAATGGCCTGAATGTGTTTTTAACTTCCTTTTCTTCTGCTGAACAATAGAACCATTATTTGCTCCTGGGGTAGATTTTCTGGGTTAAAAAAAAAAATTATTTTCTGGTATATACTCTTATATAATCTAAAAATGGTTACAACTCACGTGATGTAACATTATCAATCAGAAATTAATATGGAGGCCAAATTTACTATACGATTTTTTTTTATGACGCTTTTTTTTTTTGTGACACTTTATGACGCTTTTGGTGATCGGGGTATTTGCTTGTTAAATCTCAAGTAAATAAAACCAATGGATAAAAATAAAAAAAATTTCTTACTAGTGTTCAAAATGTGAGACCTGCCGTGCATATTCTCCTATCATCTTGTTCAATATACAATGTCAGCGAATTTGTTAAATCAGTATAGATTATTTAAAATTAGAAAAGAAAACAGAAAAAGAACATAACTTGAATATAAATAGAAGGCTAAAATATATTTTTAGTCTTTAAACTTTGTATAAGGTTTCAATTTAATCTCTTAACTTTAGAAAATATATTTTTAATTATTTAACTCTAAAACCGTTAGCAAAAAATAATGATATTAAGATTTTAAACATTGATAAAATATTCTATATTAAATTTAATTTTCAAAACAATTATAATTGTTATAAAAAATTATCATTACATTAAATAACTAAATCTATAATTTAGCCTAAATATATATATCATAGTCCCAATTTGATTATTTTTTGAATAAATTAATTCTGACTACTAGTTAATTGATAGATTTTATTCATAATTTAAAAATATTAACTTTATTTTATTTTAATTTAGTACGTCAATAATTTCACAATTAATTTCAAATACATATAACATCATTTTAAACTTGTTCACGATTATAATAACAAAGATAGGATTTTTCAATCAACTTTATCCTTAATATTATTTTCTCATGTCTTTTTCCTGGACCATATGTCGAGACTCTGCATTAAATGAAACCAACGCATCAATGTTAACGGGCCAATGAAATAATGTACTCATATTCATAGACTAACCGTCGATATTAAATTAAAATTTCTTTGTTACCAAAAAAAGATTAAAATTTCTTTGTCCTATGTTGTTCATTTGACATATATTCTGTTGGCGCAAAAAAACAGAAAGACATACTAGTATATTCCGTAAATAATTATAAACTTGTCATCTCAATCATATATCCTACTTGGCCATCATGCAACACCGCGCCATATCAGCTTTCATAGCTACGCTTTTCCCCCCTTCTTTTTAATAGACTCATAGCAACACTTATATAAAAAACATGGCTAGAAATGAAGAATTATATCCGGAGGTCAGAAAATCCATCCATTGCAGGAGATACAAGAAACAGCTGGTATATTACTCATTGTTCTGAAGTAGTAATAATACACCAAACATCTCACTTGGGAAGCAACCTGAATGACAATGGGAGTGTACCATCTGCTGGTACGTTTTATTCCATCTCAGGATGATGCTCTTCAGAGATGTAATCTCACGCACTTTCCAATCAGAGCTTTACATTAAGAACTCTCTTTCTCGTACACTTCACTGGCATATTTCCAATTCATAACTTTCCATATGTTCTTCAAATAATCCGGCCTGACATTCTTGTACTGCAATAAGAAAAACAAGCAGCATATTTCAGGAAACCGTATGAAAAATGTAGACCTAGGAAGGCCTTTTGTTTCTTTCCAATCGGGTGGTTGAAAGCAAAATAACATCGATACGGGTGGTGTAGGGAGAAACAACTCAGTCCAAAATTAAGCACTCTGTCAAAATGGAAAACATGCTGGATGCGAAGTCCCTCATCCTTACTTTTGCCCTCATAAGAATTTTACAATGAAGGGGAGAACAGGCATTGCATGAGCATTACAATGAAGGGGAGAGACGGTGGAACTGGTTTTAAGAGAATCAAAATGTTCTATACAGAGTACAGGTCTTCATTGTAGAACAATACTTTATTAAACTTATAACGTTATGTCTCATATGCTTACATCCCAGTATGCATTTATATCTTTTTTCTTACTTTTTCAAGGTCCTACAAATTACAGAGGATTCAACTCTTCTCAGTGGAGTTAATTAGTACATCAGCCACCATACAATAAACGGTTTGTTGTCATGTGGATGGAACTAGAGATAGCAAATCATCCAAACTTCGATAAATTTGTCAACACAAGATACTTCTTTATGTATCTTGTGATTAACAACATCCAAGAATAAATACGTAAAAAGCCCTCAAATATCCAGTAATAGTAGCCTTTACGTAACCAACAGAAAACTCCAAATTTTTACCTGTAAGTAGTATGCATGCTCCCAAACATCTATACCAAGTAGTGGAACTAGACTTGGTCCCTTAGTTACCAGTGGATCCTGCAACAAAGATGTTCATACTTACGTATGGAAGTAATATGTCCAGAGAAATCCATATACATTGAGGGCAATATTACATACAGAGAAAATTACTCCAACTTCCCCTCCATTTTCGCAACTCACACAACCCAACCCTGAACTTAAAAATCATTATATCTAATTTAATCTGTAAGGAGCCAAGAACATCTCTGTTAATTAATTGGACTTCAATGTGATGTTTCTAGAGTTGAACGAGTGTTTTAGTAGGTTTTGGTCTTGAAGGGGTGAATATTAAAAAAGGCAAAGGAATCAAGGTCATAGTTGGCAGTAAAACCCATTTCACAGAAATTACTGTTAACTTTCCTAAAACTGATGTGTTGACTCTTGGCATCGTGTGGTATAGGGAGGGGTACTCCTGGCCAGAATTTTGAGGAGGGTACGGCAGTTTACCTGATTTGCAGTGGTTTCAACAACAAGCCTCTTCAACTCTTTGTCTAGACCAAGCCACTGTAATAGCAGTAAAATGTGACAATAAGTATACAAACCACATCTTAGAATAACTCAGGAAAAAAACCATATGGAAAGGCGCTAGATTTATGGATATTTCACAATGTACAAAACTTACCACCCATCCAGACCCCTGTAAGGCTGCTCCTTCTGCATTCATTTTATGTATCAATGCTTCCCAAGAACCAAAGTGAGTATCGATGGCCCATCCTAGGGAACCTTTGGGAGGTTCACCACCTCCTTCCTGGAAGGCAGAGTATTAGGATGAATGAGCTACAGAAAACAAAAGGTAACCATCAAAGAAAATAATGATAGTTGCACACTTACACGAATAGGAGTCAGATTTTTCCAGAAAATAGAATGATTGATATGACCTGTTCATAGATGGTTAGCAAGGTACCTTTGAACTAAGCTAAAGACGATAAGGAAAAAGAACCGAAAAAAGGTCTCTGATCCTTCTTTAAGATATTTATTTGGCTAATCCATAACTAATTTTTCGATTTTTCCTTTAAAAAATCAAAACTATAGAAATGTCATCAAATAAACCCTCAAGTTCCGGTGAATAAGGCCTACAATGCAGTCTTGGAACCCAAAGAAAAACACAGAATATGGATCACAGACTTCATTTGACAATTTGTTATTATAAGGGTCAACTAAGCTGTTATCTGAATTAACCTTGTTGATTCCTTGGGAAAATCACAATTTCACAGGTCCTTCCAGCTCGAACCCATGCCCATGTGTTTCAGTCAAAGCATAAAACCCAAAAGACATGGGGGAGCCAGTATCTGAATTAACCTTAAGTCCTTAACTAAACTGAAACTTTTTATTTATCAATTAATTCCAATCTATTTGATAGCAAAATCACTCGCATAAATGGACCATGGAATTTCAAGAATTTATCAGCTAGTTAAAATAGTATTCATATAAACGCTCAGTCTGAGTTTTGAATTTTCACAGGGAAAAATACGCTCAATGATACAATCTTCTGTTGTCTTGACCGCATCGGACTGATGTGTATTAAAAATAAGCAAATGGTCGTTCGGTTCTTTTTGATATAGTAGTTAGGTCAACACAATTGGTAGAATTACCAAAAGTAAGCTGAATCAATTAGTATCAATCTATCCATCAGCTCACTCCTCATGGCAGCCTTAGGTTCAACAAAACATGATTTAGTCAACACAAACTTATGGACAGTGACTGTAGAGTCGATAATCCACTTCACTTCATAATACCCCCATATTTTCAACCCCACACCCGCAAGAAAAATAAAGGGAAAAAAAGATAAAATCGAACCTCCGCCGTTGAACTTGATGGCACTCTGCAATTTAACGACGGTAGAGGAATCGCCCTTTTCCATAGCATCATGAAGCTGTTCGAGGGCTTTGTTGTAGTTCGTGATGTAAGTCTGATGGTGCTTCTGGTGATGAAGCTGCATGATTTCGCCGCTGATGGCAGGCTCAAGTGCGCCATAGTCGTAAGAGAGGTCGGGTAGAGTGAAGGTTTGCAAGCCGCGATGAGATTGAGCTGCGGTTAACCCTAATCCCATTGATTTGGGGCCATTCAGAAGCACAGAAGCCAGGGGTTTTTTGGATAGCAAGGATCCCATTGCCATCGCGAGAACGAAGAATGGGGATTGGGTGGAGAAGGAGGATAATCACGGGATTTGGAAAGACAGTCTCACGACAGAAGCAGCAGAAATGAATAACCCTTGGTGCAGCCACTAGCAGGGACACGCGGACCCTGTTAAAGAATTTGCTAAAGGGACAGCCAGGTGATTATATCAATTATCAATCAACCCATACCAGAAGCTGAGATTGCGTCGGCAAAACCAGGCATATTGCAATTTTAATCTTCGGGCCCCAGGGGCGGCGTGGCAACCCACGGATGCTTCACACTATCAATACGCGTTGGCCTTCTTTATAATATTTAATATAGAAATTAGTTAAAAATATAATTTGATTTTAAATATATGACTAATTTTTTTATTTTTTTATTTATTTTGTCTCTCAAATAATTTTTATGGTGATTATACATAAAAAAAGATAATTTCAATGGAAATAATTAATAAGAGTAGTTTAAAAAAATAATACTCATCTATTACAAATAACTAACTTAACTAATTTCTTAATATTCATGTATTAATTATACAGTTCTTATATGAAGAGTAGAAGGTAATATTATATCATATATTTACATCCATTATGAGAATAGTTTTATATATTTTATTTTTAAAATATTATTATTAAACTATATTTTTGTACGTTTACCCATATTTTACATCCTCAAAAAAATTATCAGCAAACATCCGAGTACGGGTTCAAACATATGGATTCAGCTTTTGGCAACCAAAAAACCAAAAAAGGCAGTCTTCTGTTTTAATCTCATGGGAAGTCCATGAAAGAAACATATCATTTCCGGTATTTAATATAAAAGTTAATTAACTAATTTGAATAAATTAAAAAAATTATTTAAATTAGTTATTTATAATAAATAAGTATTTTTTTTAAAATATCTTTACTAATCAAGTGTATTAGTTAGAATTATCATTGTTACAAGGACTAATTTTAAAAAATAAATAAATATGATAGATAAAGAAAATTAAGATTTTATATTTAAAACAAAATAAAAACCAAACAAGTTCGATACAAGATGATAGCATATGATTTTAATTTTACACAACGTATTGATTTAGACTATACTCATTTTAAACAATAGGGCTATTTTGTTTGCAACCTCTTGACTTAGGATAAGGATAATTCTAGTACTTCAATAAACAACCATTTCCCTGATAATTCATACACATGGCCATAATTATGGTTATAATGTCAATCGTTTTCAAGTATTATTTATTAGCTTAGACATTTTTATTTGTTGAACTATAATTTCTTCACTCAATCACAATAATCCTCCGCCTCTTAACAATTGCATCATTTATCGGCATCACGCAAATAGACCATTTTTCCTTCACCGCGCTTTGAATGCGTTGTCAAACCCGCAGTCCAAATTTAATATTTTAATTATTTTTAAATTAAAAATTATTTTATAAAAGAGTCATAGTTAAGATATTATCTTTATTGTAGATTTTATACTCATTAAAATAATTATTTAAAAAAAATTAAATCTGGACTATCCAGATTAGACTATTAATTATACCCAAACCAGTTCCTTTTTAAAAACTACTTGTCTTTGTAGCCCATGATGGTCCTATAACTACTGCTACAAGATGAAGAAGGAAAATGGCTTCAGCTGCTTACTGTGAATTCTGCAGAAGGCTCTTGGGTAGGGTTTTGTCCCCCCGAGTAATTGTTAGCAAAGAAGACGACTAATAAAGCAACTTGCCCAAAACTTAAAAAGAAATAACTCTTCGAATGGAACACGATTATGATATATCAGAATCATAAACAGAAAATCAAACAAAAAAGATCTACATGCTATTAGGGGAAAAATCAAAATTTGCATCTATGTATAGAGGAGTATAACATCCCCTGAAAACTATCACCAGCAAAGGTTGGCCTGAATGAGCCATATTTGTTAGTCAATTAGCCCCTAGAATTGAGACTTTTCCTTAGTACTACTGCTGGCTAGCTATCAACTCATATAGTGCTAAACTTTATATACTACCCAGAGACGCAATTCATACTTGTAACCATTATAAAGTTTAAGAGAACTTACTAATTCCAACGATATTATTAATCCTCTATAAGCCCTACCTACAGATTCATCAAACATACAAACTAGTCTTTCTCCTTCATCCACAGAGGATTTTTTGGTCCAACAGTTTCAGCCAATACTCCTGCACCTCCCTTTTCCACATTAACCAGGGGCTCGGCTTCACTTTCCTTCGACTGGACAGGTTAGGAGAAAACAGAGAATCAGATCACAAAGCAAACTCAAGATTCAAGCTCAATCAGAAAACTCAAGATGTGCCAAGAACAGGTCATTCAATCGGAAATACTGATTCATAGTTTATTAAGCTGACTTGAGTCAAACTGTTGGTACATACGATTCTCATATATTAAAAATATGAGTAATGTGAAAAACAATTTCAAAGGTCATTTTGTAGTTTTAGTTAGAAAAAAAACTAGTGCCAAAGAGAGCAACACCACCCCTAAAACCACGTTTTCACATGGTGAAATTTGTCGCTTGTGTTTCCCTGAGGGTGAAACGTGCTTTTTCGGGGGACGAACATCATCCAAATACGCCATAACACCGTCAAGTAGATATCAAGTTACTAGCCCTTAAAGTTTCAAAAGTTTTGAAAATATTTTCCCATTAGCCTTTAAACTGAGCATAACTAGACACTGATTCACCAATTTTTAAATTAAACAGACCCCTTCGACCCAATTCTTATTACCATGAGACTTGCAACACGCATGTCAAACCAACCTGGGATGCTAGTGTTGTTGCTTCAGCAGCTTTTTGCTGATTCTCCACGGTGCAAAAGTAAGAATACAGAATCATCCCAATCAGGGCCATCAAAATCCCAAGGATGTTCCTCCAGCTGAATGGATCATGGAGTAAAACATAACCAAATGCTAACACAAGGCATGTCTTGAGGTGTCCGAGAACCTGGTAGGTGACAGGAGATGTCTTGCCAATGACAAGAAATGTACTAAAATTTACAGATATTGAGATAAGGCAGGAAAGAACAATGAATGCCTGCACGCGGAGAGTAACAACTGAGAATTCATTTAAAAAGAAGAGAGTTGGCGAGCAAAACCAAGTACATCAAGCCTTTTTAAATCTTACCACCACCAGTGTTGTATAATTGAAAGAAAATACATTTTGGTTGGTCAAGAATTTATCCAGAAATGGGCCAGAGATTAACAAGGTTCCCGCTTGATATGGGCATGACTGGTACAGAAGTTGAGTGGAAGAAACCTTAAACTTCTTCTGAATAGTATTTGTCATCTGAAATGGGCTGGTTAAGATCTAATAAGATATGCACATGCAGAGAAAAGGTCTACTTACGCGTGAATCAAAACATTAAACTCCTAACATGTTGAAAGGACATGAATGACAGGCACTTGCCAAAAAAAGAGACTATTACGAGGATAAGGCAAACAGAGAGAGAAAGACAGCTTCCAGGCTTTATCTAGAGCATGCAAGTAAAGACTTGCACATTAAATAAAAGAAGACCTAAGAAAATAGGATGCACTTGCTAACAGCTCAAGTACCCCAGCACCAAACATGAGAACATTACATGACATATCTTTCCCTTTTAGCAAACAGCTAAATTATCAAGAGCCACAAGGTTTATATGGCCAAAGGTAGTGCACATACTACAACATAAGTAGGGCAAATATGTCACACTATTGGTAAAATTTAACGTTTTAAGTTAATTGGGAAATTCCTTGAGGATACAATCTGAGCAACACATGTTGTGATCACTGCAAGAAGAGATAAGAAAGAACCCAGAGCATTGAGCTGCAAATCAGTGACTGTCGCAATCCCGACACCTGCAAGGAGGATAGCAAGGGCAAGTTGGATGCTTTTACTGCAAAGACAGAGAAAAGAAAACAGTTAAAAAATTGATGAAACTAAAATTAAAGGCGATTTCAATGAGGCAGACAAAGTATGCAGGCTATTGAATAAATTGACGATGAACCAAACAACGGAACTAGAACCAGAGGATGTTACAGAGGACAGCGTGGTAGTTTGCATGTAGAATAATATCATGAAGACTTGAGAACTTTGTGAGATATCACAAAAACAAATTAGAAAGAACCAGAGAAAGAGACGGAGAGGGGAAAATGGCACCTGAATTTCTTTCCCAGAAAAAGGGTCTCCAAGAAAACAGTACATGGAATGATAGCCAGCTTAGTCATCTGTAAGCAAATAAAAGTAAGCAGCTCAGAACACGCCAAAGAACCTGCCTAAACAAAAACCAAGATATAGTGCACAATAAAGACAGGAACAACGCAAACTTGTACCTGATAAAAGCCAACAGAATTGAAGCCCAAACTCAAATTTAAAAGCCCGATTGAGATTCCATTTAGAATCCCAAATCCCACTACAGCTTTCTGTTCAAAAGGCTTGTGCTCAAAGAATTTCAATTTTAATGCCACATGGAGAGAACAGAATGTGACAAGAAGATGCCAGCTTGTCAAGGTAGTAGCTGCATGCACACCAAAGGACATGTAAAAGCCCAGTTAAAAATTCCACATAATGAAAGTCATCAATAATGTTAGCAGCAGCATCTGTGACGTGATAGTTTTTCCTTCATTGCGGAAAATTGAATAAAATTTAGGGAATTATGTTAAGAAATGCCTACCAATATAAGATACTAGTTGGAAGCTTACATATATTCCTATTCTAACGAGGCCAACATATATCCTACGCGCGTGATCTTTACTGATTACAGAACTTTCAGTAGGAAGACAAAATCCTTCACTAGGGAGGAAATGCGATTTTTACCTATACTTCCAAAGGGCCATATTTCCCCCACTCTTCAATTAAAAATAAGAGGAGGCTGGTGACACACTATCTCACATTCTTAAGGCCAATTTCTAGTTTCTAGTAAGCTAAATCAAAACACGAAGTCAGCGTCCAATTTAATGACTCTGATTTATTTTATTTTTTAAGATGAGAAAAAAATTAGCGATTAGGATTTAGGAATGGCATTCCCATATCATCAGCAATGTCAATGACTGGAATCAGCCCACCACATAGACTCCCACTTGGGGCCTTGACACCTATGCACCAGGTGCTAGCCATGCCCAAGCCACCGAAAGACTCAATAACCCTTGAGTCACACGCAAAGTTGCTACTCAGTGCAAGACTTGAGTGGCCATAGGAGGACCTGAACATGCATCTAAGGAGTGGTTTAAGTCTTACGCGGATCCTTGCAACCACTTATGACAACTTGCATTGGCAACAACTTGGAAGCTTGATAAACAGTTAAATACTTCTACAGCTACTAAGTAGGTGAATTGACCCTTGTTAACTATCACTAAAATAACATAGAAGTTGTTGACCGGGGAAAAAAAAAACATAGAAGTTATATGCGGAAAGAACACAAGTAATTTCAGCGAACAGACTGTAATCATCAAGGAGAAATGAAATGCGAGCGATGAAGTAAAAAAAATCAAACAACCATCAGTGTACTTACCAAAAATAAAATGCAATGTACTCATTAGTGCTTTATTGCAAATTACAATCGATACCGACGACACCACAGATAGAGTTAAGGCCCCGATAGTCCCCAGCTGAAATTTCTCTCCTTCCCCCATCTTTGACTTTTTTCCAATAACTGATAGCTGATGGAAGAAAAACTCCCAATTCAAAACGTCAAAAAAAAAAAAAAAGATAACCAGACAAATTGCCAGAAGAAGACATTCAAGCTAACAACATAAAAAGGTCGGTCAGCAGCAGCAGAATCAGCCAACCCCAGAAAACAAAGAGACAACTTTGTCCATGACGCAGATAACTAAACTTACAGACGAGATATATTGAGCAGTAAAACTAAAAGGAGCCTTGACGTAATGTTTATCCCACTAACAGAAATAAAACCTGTAAGATAAGATCCGGCAATTATAGATAGAAACAGATCATTGGGTTGTATGAAACGACGGGTGATCTATAGTATTGGGTCACGGAAGTCAAGGTAGGAAGGCAGTCACTGATCACTATGCCAACCAGAGAAGCTGAGACCAAACAGAGTTCACGGAAATTGAAGCTGAACCTAACGATTTATCGAAAAAGAGAAATTAGAGGAAGCTGGCGGTGATTGCGTTTTCTCGTTGTCTTGCTCCTAATTCCAGGAAGGTGTTTGGAAACTGGAAGTGGGTTTTGTTTTCGCTTTCGAATAAAATTTAGCATATCATAATAAATTGATGCATATTATCAATGCCAAGTCATTTTGGGTACGCGCTTGCAGAGAGAAGGGACAAAAGCGGAGACTACAGAGCATAGGTACGAATTAATAAATTAAAGTCATAATCATTATCATCATAAGTATCGAAGCCTCGTGTCACCGGGATGACTGATGACTGAGGACGCAGCGTTCTATTTGTTACCAAAAAAAAAAACAGTAAATGATATACTAGATTACTAGCCCATTACCCTAAAATATTTTGAACCAGTTTTGTAGAAGGGACGTAAAATTGGAGTAACATGTTTTAAATAATTTTATGTTATATAATGTGAGAAGAGTTAATCTTATGAAACTTTAAAGAGTTTCTTTTAAATGATTGTGAGATTTGCCAAACAAGTACTAAGTGAGCGTGGTTAAATAATACTGTTTTTTTATATTTTATATTGCCTATGATAAATAAAAGAATAATAGTAGTAACAAAAATGTGAATTCAGATTTTAAAAAAACAAAAATGTGAAAAATGGTTTCAAATAACAAACAATACTTCAAACTAAAAAAAAAAACTGAGTAGATATAAGGAGTAAACCGGTTAATTTGAAAATGTTAATAAAATTTTATTACACAGGGAATAAAAATAAAATGACAAAGAGGTGACATATTTACGATTTACTTTTCAGATTTTTATATAAGACCTATTTAACTAATTTGATTAAATAAAGAAAGTTAGGTAAGTTACTCTTTTTATTTTTTGGTCAAAAAAAGTTTAGGTGAGGTGAGTCCCGGGAGCTCACAGACTAGCCAGGTAAGTTACTTAATTATGATAAATATAAATATTTTTCCTAAAATACCATAATCATCTCTCTTAATATTCCTCATTTTTCTACTTGATTATGATTGAGGGAATATCAATTGAGACAATTTAGAAACAATTTATAAATATGAGAAATAATTTTTATATTTAAAATTAAGATCAACTCAATAATTAGTTTTTATATTAAGAAGAGAGAAGCATCTAATTGCTATATATTTGATTGAGATTTAACAATATTTGTCTGTCGGCACTCAGCCCATTTCCAGATATAAAAGTCCATGAGGTATAATAATGTCTGGGGCCAAATTATCATGAGCATAACCATTCTTTAATGCAAGTCATCTAAGATTAATGACTTTTTTTTTCCTTTGTATGTATATTATAGTTGAGAAGTATTAATAATAATAATTCTAAAAAATTATTAAATATGATAAATAAATCTTATATTTAAAATTAAATTAACTCGATAATTAAATCATATATTAAGAACCAAAAAAAATAATTACCATATATTTGATTGAGATTTATAAATATTTGTCTGTCGGCACTGGGCCCATTTTAGTTATAAGAGTCCATTAGGTATAATAATGTCTAGAGCCAAATTAATATATTATCACGAGCTTATCCATTGTTAATGCAAGTCATAGACGAATTGATGACTTTTTTCTTGGGGGAGGGATGCACTCAATATTCTGACCCACCCTTCAAGAATTACAAACCAGACACATCTGATAGAGTCATGATGCAACCCATATGGATAGCGATCCTACTATTTACGCTGCTAAATTCCCAAATAATCAAACCCGTGACCCTTTGTTAAATGGAAACAACTCTTACTAGCTGATCTACGTGCTCGGTGGTAATGGTTTTTTTTCGTTTGTATCACTTATAAACATATTTTTAATTATAATTTACAAAATACAAAATAAGTTTACAAGAGAATTTTGGTCTCAACCTACATAAAAATACTTATAAGCATTTAAAATAAGCAAATGCAACAAACTCTAAGTTTATCAATTCCCTGACCAGGAAAATGCACTTGGTGCCAGATTTTTTCCTAGATGTTCTGAGTCTTTTCATGTGTTCTTTTTAAAAGGTGTGGTTAGAACTTTTTTTTTTTTAAGGATATATAATTTAAGTTTCCATCCTATTTCTCATTGTGTTCTCTAACCGATCTTTTTAATTAATATCTGTTTGTCTTCTATATAAAAGAGGAGAGAGTCATACATCATGTCCCGTTCATTATGCAAAAGTTCAATAAAAAAGGGTAAAATGAATTACTAGAAATAAAATGTCATATGTATGGTTTTTTTTAAAAAAAAAAAAAAAAGAAGAGCAAGCAGTCACAGTCTCAAGTTACAAATAGCAGTAAACCTGTCATATCCTGCTTATAAATATATTCTCTTGCATCACCCAAAAAAAAAAAAAAAAGTTCTCTTGCTGTTAAGTGATAAGGCTACTGGATACATGTATGTGTGTGAAAGAAACAAAATCGATCCAGTGTGAATGATAGGGATTTGATTCTTACCTCATGGAATAACTTAGTCCTAATCTATGACTTAACCTTGTGCAAATACGACGATCACTATTATTGCGATGTTTTAAATTCTAATGATCTTTCAGTCAGTTTAGCCATATATTCTAAACACGATTCATGCGTTTTAAACCCCAAAAAAAAAACCCATGTTAGGTCTATTAAGAGCTAGATAACTAATTAAAGATATAAAAAAATTAATTAAAATAGTTATTTATAATAAATAAATTTTGTATTTCTTAAAATATTTTTGTCAATCATGTTTATATGCACCGAAGATAGAAACTCCTAAACATGTGCAGTTACCATAAAAATTATTGGGAGACAAAATGAATAAATAATTGAGATCAAGTAGATTAAGATTTATATTTAAAATCAAATTGAATTTGTAACTAATAAAAAATATTGTATATTATGTTGTCCGTAGTTCAACTAGGTGCTCTTTTCACAATGCTGAGTATAGTGGGAGACAACCCCATGACCTTTTAAAAGAAGAAAAAAAAAAAAAAAGAGATTTGCACAATTGACCAATTCTCCATAAATAGAAGTAAAATTTACATTCCAATTCTTAGATGGATCATGGATGGCCAGTTTTAGTAACAATTCCCATAAAAAAGAAGATCTTTTTTCAAAGTCCCTTAAAAATCATGCTAATGGCTTGTGCGCAATCAAGTCAGCCATATTTGACATGATTTGAATTCATTATCCCACAAATTCAAATTCCTAATTGCATGTGTGTCATTATGAGTTGGCCAAAAAAAGAAAAAGAGTGTCATTACAAACTTCTAAAACCACCACTTTGATTATTAATATAAGTGACTTGCAACACAATTTCTTGTATTAAGAAATATATTAAATTAAATTTAATTTTTTTTTCTTTATTAAAGTCTTCTCGCTTTATATTTATAAATCATTCACATATATCTCTTTTTTTTTTCCCTCTCTTTTTAATGAGGATTAAATAAATAAAAAACTAAAAAAATTAAATATATCATAAATGACGTATACTTAAGATCAGAGTTGTGTATCATATTTATTTTGCTGAACCAAACTCACTTCTCATATTTCAATGCATCAACTTCATTTAAAGTTCAAATCCTATGTTTAATTATACGATTCATATAAAATATAAGAGGGATAAACATGATTTAGAAAGAAAGAAAACACACGCTAAAATAATCATGAATTTTAATTCGAGATCAAAGACTAAACAGAGTTAGATAAAAATTTTAAAAAAAAGAGTAAACAAAGTTCAAAATAATCAATCCTATTCAATTAGGCTTCCTTAACTAGGAGTTTAACAATGTATATAAATCAAGAACACAATCATGGCCCAAAAAAATAAATAACACAATGACCACACTGTAAAAAATCCGAATCATAGAGGAAAAAAGTGCAAGAAGAAAGTTCTCAATGTTCTTAAATAAATGATTACATGCTCATAGAAAATCTGTATTGTTAAATATTTGTTTTATATTATTAAATATTATGTTTTGGTCTTTGAGGGTAGGCATTATGAGAAATCTGATTTTTTCCTTAAAAAAATATTTTATTAACCACCTCCTCTTTACTGAATATCTTTCATATACCACAATGTCATTGGCTCATTTTTTAGTTTTTACATTTAAGAAAGGATCAATCTGGTCAAATTTATCAAAAAATAAAAAAATCAGGTCAAATTAAAAACTAAGAACAAAGGCAGTCAATATCCGAATTAAATTCAACTATAAAAACAATTAATAATTTAAAGTGGAGGGTGCCTAATCACGTTTATAGTAGCTGACGTTACATCTGGGCCCTTCTCGCGTTGAAAATCCCCTGTCATTCGATGAAGTTCTCGTATTAAAAGTTTCGTTGTTTCTGGGGGTTCCTCGAAGACACAGAGCCAGGACTCTCGTGAGTCGTGACAGTTTATTTTTCAACACTTGTTTCCGGCGAATTGTTCAACATAACTCTCAAATCGTTCTGAAAGAGCGAGAGCAATACCAAAAATTTCTTCTTGTATTTGTGATCTCCGATTCATGGAGAACTCACAAGACTTGAACAACATCGAGGGGGATGGGGACGGAAGGAAGTCCTCTGCAACTTCATCGCCGTGCAGCTCCGTGGGATCAGGTGAGCTGCTGCCTTTTGACCTACCTTCTGTGTATCTCTGTTTATGTCGAATTATCGCAATTGATCTCCTGATCTCCTACTGGGTATCTTCTTTGTGGGATTCTGTTTGGGTTTGACATTCCAAAGTTGTAGCTCAAGTCTTTACTGTTCAGTCCTTAGAGATTCCGAAGTTTATAGCTTTCTTTTCTTTGAAAGAATTTCCTTTCGCCGTCATATCTATCACTTCTCCGGCTGTTAGTGACAAATGAACGAAACCTTCTTAGTAGGCTAAGGCAGGTTACTTTTGATTTAGGCCCGTCTTTTGGTCCCAGTGGGCTACTAATCTGTTCAGCTCGCTTATTTTTCTTTCTAAGACAAATGCTATGTCGGGAGACCCAATTTAGTATGCCAATACTACATATTGATGGTTTGAATTCGAAAGTGAAGCAAAAGATGAAACTATGAAAGCAAGTCACAAGAAGGTAAGATGCAGCAATTGTGATATTTGAAGTTACATGGAGCAAGTGAAGCAGATTGGATTAAATTTTTATAGCGAGGTGATAGGCAATTTTTGTAACGTAAAAAATTGAGAAACCTGAAAATTTCTATGCATAATTTTCATCCCTTTTAAAAACAGGAAGCAAAAGGCTCAGGAAAATGAAAATTTTTCTGATGACGTTAATGCTTATTTCTGTGCCTATTCACTACCCACCAACTCTCGTTTATGCTACGTTGCTAATGCTAACATTGTAGAGGCAGTTGTTCTTGTTAATGTACTTTACAAGTGATTGATTTTGAATCTTCTGCAATTCCAGTTAAAATGGTCTCTCTGCTTCGTTTTCTAGCTATAGTTACTCATGTTTGATTTATCTTCTTTGCATATGCACACGTTGCATTTTATGGTATCATCTCTGGCCAGAATTTTGGATTTGAAATATTGGGTTAAGGTTTTACTTAGCTTACATGGTATTGGATCAAACATTTATTCATTTTCTCCCCTTTTGCTGGAAGAGCATTCTTGTTTGCTTGCAATTCAATGGGGATATGCATATTTGACTCCTGCTTTCTCCCTTTTCTTTTTTAATCTCTAGTTGCTGATATTCTACTGTGGAAGAGGTGGCATATTTCCCTTGGCGTCATCGTTGTTGCAACAGTTGCATGGGTCCTACTTGAGTGGACCGGTTTACCATTTTTAACAATTTGTTCAGATGTCTTGTTGATTTTGATCGTGCTATTGTTTCTCCATGCAAACTATGCTGGCCTTAGAAACAAGTATGGCTAAATTCCCTTTAAGTAGTTATGTATGTTTCTAGTTTATAATTGTTGTTGGCACTAACAGTGTTAATGGGCACCTTTTCCTTATCTAGCAGACAACCACCGGCATTACCTGAGTTAGTAGTATCAGAGGAGATGGTTAATAATGCAGCAGCTTCCCTTCGGGTTAAAATCAATAATGTGCTCCTTATGGCTCATGACATCACTTTGGGAAAAGATTTTAGAATATTTTTCAAGGTTAGTTTTCTATCCGTTCAGCATTTTGAGAAAGCTCAGAGCTCTATACTTTAGGCATTATGACTTGGATAATGCGGTCTAGGCCGTTAGTGGTTCTTTTTCTAAAGACGGATTTTTGTCTTCATAGATAAGAAAACTAGGTTGAGTGTGACAATGGCCAAGTCCCCATCAAGAACAATAAATACTTTTTTAGTCATTGTCATGGGACATCTGATGTATGATTACTTCCCGAGAGCCTTCACGGCTGAATCAGGTCATAGTAATTTTTCATTTTCTCCCAACGGTATCAGGCCACAATCTGGCCCCATAACCCATTTTATATAATTCGTATCTTGTATTTTTGCTGGATAATTGCAATTTTGTTTTTAAACAGGAGATCATAATAATCCTCTGTAGTGTTTTAGACTGAAATAAATAATGAATCAACAGAAAGGTAAATTAATGAGCTGTTTTGTACTTGACAGGTAGTGGTCTTTCTGTGGCTCTTGTCTGTCATTGGCAGCACCCTTTCTTTTTTCACTCTGGCATATATCGGTATGCTTTCTCTGTAAATCTGTTGATTAAATGCAGCTTCCGGTGTCTTCCACTGGGACTTAAGATTCTTAATAGGTTTTCCTGTTGTTTTCTTATTATTTTTACAGTTTCATACGATGCAATGCAAATAGATGTATTCCACACTCTTGTGAGGTTTCCTTGTTTTTCTCTGTTTTCACTTGTTTTTGAGGGGGGACGATGGTGGTCAGTTGTGTAGAGGGAAGACATGCGCCGTACTATAGTGTAGTAGATGCATGACCTTTTCACTTTTCAGTCTCTTGCTCCTTTTCCGTGGTTTTCAATTGAGCTGATTGGATGTTTAGACGCTCATAAGTATGGGCAGGTCACAGTTGACTAATCATGATCTATTAGCAGGTCTATTTGATATATGAGATTGGACTGAGTCATTTGCTTTAATGATTTTATTGAGTAGCATTTCTATTGTATATCTTTTTTCCCCTTGAAAGTTGATACGGAGGAAGGGATCTACAAGGTGCTTAAACTATTTTAACCATCTTATTCACGGTTATCCCTTTTTTAATGGTGACAGGAACACTTATAGCGTTTATTGTTCCAGTACTGTACGGCAAGTATGGAGGTTATGTAGATAAATGCTGTGGGATAATCCACAAACAATTTTCAAGACATTACAGAATAGTAGATGAGAGCCTTTTCAACAGACTCCCGCGGAACGCACCTAGAGAAAAGGACTCATAATTCAAGATTCACCTACTTGTATGTTTGGTGTTTGGAAATCAGCTAGTTCTCCATGTTGTTACGGTTGTTAACTTCTTTCCTTCTTTTTCACCTCGCATGTAGGAATCATTTTTTTGTAGTTAGATGCTATTCTACAGCTCTGGATTCATCTGTAAGCTGGGTGCTTTCATTTGCTGGATCCACGACTTAAGAGGAATGTACATAGGCTTGTATTATAGATGGTTTGAGAAGTTAATGGGCAGATTTTTTGTCTTTTATTTTATCTTATCTATTTTTGGGTAATGGAAATAGCAGGAAATTGTAGTGTTTTTCATTGGCAGTGCAGTAAATTGCTCAAATTTCACCGTTTTTATGATCTAACGGGCTAACGGCTTTAGAGGAAGATGCCAGTTTAATTTGCAAAATGTGTCGCTTTGTTAGTTGAGCTAAAGGGAAGATATTGCATTTGCTTCGCCTTTGTTTTGCCATTTGAGATTTTTTTTTTGGTCAAAAGTTTTGCCATTTGAGATTAGAGTCGCATACTGTGTGACTTCGATTTCCTCCATTTTTGAACATCAATGGCTGCACATTTAATCTCTAAATTACACTATCGATTTCTCGTCTGTTTGTATATTGAAATGTGACTCGTCCCACTGTTCCTGATTTGACATCGAAGCAGTTACCTCCTTGTCATTTGTATTCACCATCCCCTGACAGATGATCATTTTTTCGTCTGAAAACCCTTGTGCATTCAATTGTTGATTTTTCTATATTTCGTAAATTAAGTCAGATTTATTTCCAATTCCAATAACCTCGGCCTATACAGTTCGAGAGAGAAGAGGATAGTTTATGAGTCAGGAATGTCTTTAACCTTGAGCGCTTTTGTCTAAATTCGGATTCACAGCCCCAAATGGTTTCCAACATCATCCAACGCGCGTTTGGTTTTCCCGAGCAAATGTGGAGACTCCATATTCTAATACTAATTTTATTCTGCCTGTACAATAACAATCTTAATATCTTCCATTTGTTTATATGACTTCTCTTTGAATCTGAGTCACGAATGCAGTTCCTTGGGGTGAGTGACTGGCGATTTTAGTTAATGGTGTTTTTGAGGAGTAACATGACAGCTTTTTTCAAAGCCATTGGACTGCATGAACAGTGGAGATTTGACCAATTGACCGAACCGCACCTCTCCGGCAATCACCTCTCTGGCAATCAGGCGATCCACTTCTAATCATTACTCAATAAGATTAAGATCAATTTAAAAAATCCCATAAAAAAGAAACTTAAAATTACTAAATTTTAAATAAAAAATTCCTACAAAAATATATTATTATTTACGAATCTAGTGCAATAAAGAACCATTAACATCTAACCACAAATGATTTAAAATTTAATAATTTCAACCTTCTTTTTGTGGGATTCTTTTCTTTCTTTTTAGAGCCATATATGACATTCCAAGTTCAGAAAATCACTTTTTTCCCAACATTCCTTTTATCCTCCCATTCCATTTCACAAATCAAACATGCAACAATAAGAAAACTCTGTAGAAGATAAAAGAGCATGAATTTTCATGAAACAGAAAACTGATGCTCAGTTGCCGAGTTTCTACATAACAGCATCATGAACATAGGAGTTCAGGGAGGCTCCAGTAGGTCTTGTTTACAATACCACAAACCATCGCACAAGGTAGCTGCCAGCCAGCATAACACCAATAAAGTCCAATTAAAGAATCCATTCTCCCTCACTGGAAAAGCAAAAACCAAATTCCCAAGTATAAGGTCCTTAAGCTTCAAGTTTCGTTTTTCTAGTAAAGAAACTTCTGAAAATTGACAATGGAAGCAGCAGGTCTCCATATTATTCAGGTACTCAATAGTTGATGAATCCCACTACTCTTTCAGCAACTCGCTCGCTTTGTTTATCCAAACATGATAGATATCAGGCGAGAACAGAACGAAGTGAACCTGAAATCAACATATCAATATCAACATATAAAATTAAAATAACTGAGCATTATTACTACAATGGTCATTTATAGTACTGCTCATTTACTGATGTGATTCTTTTTTTTTTTTTTGTAACAACTCATTTTCATTTTAAATTCAAATATTTTTTTGGAAGAATTATAAAACCAGTCCGGATAGTGCACAGGAGTCAAGCCTGCCACACTGTAAATAAGATTCTGGAAAATAGGCCCCATACAATCATAAATACAGGATGTTGGGAGTGTGAAGTTTTACTACATCCACAAAACCAAAAAGTGCAGGCCTCAGATACTGATACCGATAAAGAAATAAAGCGAATTGGACTTAATACCTCCTTCAAGTCATCTCGAAACTCTCTGATGGTAGATATTGCCACTGCGGCAGCTTCATCAAAAGGATATCTGAAATTAAGTACCAGTCTAAATGAGTTACAAACTTGCCACAAAACCTCATTTCCAAAGTTCTGACTCTCCGCATAAACTTAGATTCATTCATGAAACGACTATGATATTAAAACTCAACCCAAACTACCAACACTTATAGTCAAGAACTTTCCCGTCGGCCTTGCAGTGTGATCATTATTGATAATCAGGCATGCCAAGGGATTTGTTTACGAGAACTCACCCATAGACGCCACAAGATATGGCTGGAAATGCTATATACTGAATATTGTTCTCTTTTGCAACCTTCAAACTATTCCTGTAAATCAATTTGAAGATGAAACATATTTACCATATAAGAAATGAAATAAACTACGGCTGATAGCAAAAAGAAGAGTTGATTTGAGAGAAAAATATGGAAGATGAACTGCAGTCTTTATGAACATAATAGAACTACCTGTAAGCACTTGCTAGAGATGCAGCAGCATTACTATCTGAAGTGTAGACTGGTCCAACGGTATGAATAACATGAGAAGCAGGCAGCTTAAAACCTCTGCATATTCATAAGCACAAGGCCTATATCACGCAGACAGAAAATGATGGAATCTTAGACATTATATCAACTTAGAATCGAAAATCTAGAACTTACGGTGTGATCCTAGCTTCCCCTGTCGGACAGCGAATTCCAGGTCTAACTTCTGGAACATTTAAGCACGCTTGAAGAAGATCTGGCCCAGCAGCTCTGTGAATGGCTGAAAGAGGGGTAAATAGTGTTAATTGTTTCAGTTCAATTTTAGATTGATTGGCCTTTCCGGTTTGGCGGTTTTACTTTTCTCGGAAAACTACAGTACAAAATGAAGCAGTTATAAATAAATCACCTCCATCTGCGCCGCCACCTCCAAGCATTCTCTCATTTGCTGGATTCACCTACGAGATATCAAACAAGAATATTCGATTAAATCATACAAAGGTACAAGGTTTCTCCGATTTACTTTAACTGATTCAAGCCGCACAGTAGCAAATTATTCGGCCCACCATTTATTAGATATCAAAGAGTAGAAGGCCAAATTTTACTGATCAATCAGTTCATAAAGTTCATATAGGGCTACTTTAATTTATCATATTCTTCAAGTAAGAGTATAAGGGAAAAAATATACTATTGCGTCGGAGGAGCCGTTGATAGACCACTTGGTGATGTCTCCTTTCTGAATGACCAAAGCATTCGATGGAGACAACGGGAAGCGAACAACATCGTCCCCTCCACTGGACTGAGTGGAAACCCTAGCTGTATCGTCCATTCTACAGAGTACAGTCGAAGGCGATTTCGATCGAGATGATGGGCAAATAGTTAGAGAAAATCCAAAGTAGGTCCGAAAATTTCTCGCGTTAGAGTTTCTATTTGAATAGGTCCGGTTATTTTCAAGAAATCTGAAACCCAGAGCTGCAACAACACGAACTGTTCTGCAGCAAATATTCACCATCCTTCACTGGGCTTCTTTTGTAGTGCGAGGTCTGCTCACTTACTCAGAAGTCAGCACTGACGAGAATGGCGAGCGAGAGGATTATGGTGTGGGTGAGAGTAGCTTGCGACCTCTACGTGGAGGGCTACGATTTGTTGATTTCGTTGAAGAGTTGGGCGCAGATCACATGCGGTGACTATTCGTTGCTACAAAATTTATCCACCAATGTATTGCCACGTGGATCCAGGACGTTGACCAACTGGCTAGCTTCCGACACAGAGGTCCGACTATGGTATGGATCTTTGAGGATTGAGGCCGCGCCAGCGCGGCAGTTTCCTTCCCTTCCGAATAATCCATTTTCAGGGGAACGAAAATGGGACGATCTCGAATAGATGCGCTCATCTCCGTGTTCGTTACAGTGCACCCGCACGAGACCTCGGCCCTGTTCCACTCCTTCTTCTGCTTCTTCTTTGTGAGCCTTGCCTCGGCTTTCCTTTCAATGAGAATGTCCTTGTTCTTAATCTGTACGTGTATTTTCCTTATGGTTGCTGAATTGTTGATTTTGACCGCAGATTTTGAGTGCCTATTTTGTGGTTCTTCCGTTGCGGGATGAGGGGGCCATCTCCTTAGGCTTGTCAAATTTGCCTGGTCTATTTGTGGGATCTTTACTGCTCACTCTAATTGCAGCGCCTGTTTCAACCCTCATATTCTCTCTACCTAATCTTTCCAAAAACAAGGTATGAATATACTTCTGGAGATGATTCCTTATTGCCGCTTATATAGACTGAAGTGAACTTCTCTCCATTAAGTTGTTGGGTTGGAGGTGACAAGGTTAAGGTTACCTTTACTGCGTTTGCCTGAAACGATGAAATGTTAATGTTACAATAAAATGCAACCAAAGTTAACAAAATATAAGAGAATAGAAAATCACTGACATTTTTGTTGCATGCATTTGATATTTGACTATTTCCATTGTGGTTTGTCCACGAAGAAGCATTCTTTAGAAGAGTCAAATATATAGGCCTATTAGTTTATGTTCTTCTCACATCATGTTCTTTTGATTGGTGCTCGTGGGAATTCCAGGCTTTGGTTTTGATACATAGGTTTTTTAGTGTATCACTTGTACTGTTCTTTTTCCTATGGCGCTCCTCATCAGCTGGATATTCAGCCTCCAAATTGATGGTATGATAAGAATCTCTCTGAAAGATAATTCATCGTATTTTGTATTGCTCATGCAAGATTGGTTGATTGTTTGGTCCTATGTCAAATTGCTCTTTTTGTTACCAGGAGCCCACAGCCTTGACTTTATCCTTAAAACATGAAGGTAAGGTTGATGACCAAGGCAACTTTTCATCTTCAACAGGTTGGGGAAACCATGGATGGTTCTATATCACTGTTCGAATAGGATTGTTTCTTTGGGTAATGATATGTTATATTTTATTATTTTCAATTTTTTGGTTTTAATTTATAATTTTTTTAGTTTCTATACCCTGTTACTAAATACTTGAAAAGACATTTCAATGATACAAATTTCTGCTCTTGTGAAGGTTGCTTTGCTTAATCTGATTACAATTTCTTCAACTTGGGCTAGGGTAATTGATGTGACGGACAGTGAGGTTTGTACAGAGCTGCGACATTTGTTGTTGTGTGTAATTGTTAGTTGCCCATTTAACTTGTTTTGTGTTCAGTCAGGTTCAAGATTATTTGGGTTTATTGGTGCTGGTGCCACACTTGGCCAGCTTTTTGGGTCATTATTTGCGACAGGAATGGCTTGGTTGGGCCCATGTAGGTTTGCATGCTCCCTATATGGACTATCTTCTTCTTTTATTCCGTAGGCTTTAAACTAAGGATTCATCTACTGCAGTTCTGCTTTTGTTTGCTGCATTGTTAATGGAATTAGCAGCACAATCTTCAAAAGGGATAAATATGCACATGTTCCATCTCCAAGAGGAATTAACTCCCATCAGGTCATTATAAAATTTTGTATGGTTTACTCTATTGAATACTGGACATAAGCTTCGAGTTTTAGGGTTCCTTTGGCGTATAACAATTTTCTGAGCTGGTTACTATCTGAGTCTTAATGAGAAGTTTTCCTGTGTAATAAAGTTCACAGGGTTTCTAGTGCACTCCCATCCAATTTTCAATTCACCTTTTCAACATCTGAGATAAAAATGGAGTATAATTGAGAAATTACTTTTATTGCATCAGTCCGTGTTTTAGTAGATTGAAACCCTATCAAAATGCAAGCTTTATTTACATATTATTAAAGGGATTATATTGCCAAATGTAATTGATTATTTATGCTACTTGATATGTTTAGATTTACTTATAAGGCATGATGTCATTTTGTTACAAATTTATATTGTATGGAAACTATAGGGTTACGTTTGTAATTTAATACTTTAATTATTATTTTGAATTTAGAGAAGCTGATCCTGACCATAAAAATGAGGTGCATGAGAAGAGTGAGCATACTGTCGGAAGTTCTCCAAAGTCATCTACTTCTGCAGCAAAGCTACAAATTTGGGCCATTTTAGATGGCCTCAGGCTTATACTGTCATCAACTTATCTGTTGCACGTGTCATTATTCCTCTGGCTGAGTGCAGTTATCTCTTCATTTTTCTATTTTCAGGTAAGATATTCTGCCATGTGATCCTAGCTATGTTTTTCATGATCCTCATTTGGGTCAAGTTGTATGAAGGAAGAACAAATGTGTTTCTGTGGACTGCCCTTGAGTTTAATATTAAGTGCACGCACCCCCGCCTCAAACCCCCCCCCCCCCAAACCACAAGAAAAAAACAAAAAAACTACACAGATGAAGGTGTGAATTTTTGCCTCTTGACTTTCAGTTGATTCTTTCCTCTGGACTTGCATCATTTTATCTTTCTTTCCCTCTGCAACTTGTTACATAGGGCCAAAACTGATATTTACTAAATTCATGTATATTGACGGTAATCCTTAGTTAGGCCTAACATTTGGTTTTGGGGGAAGAAAAACAGAGAACTGTCTAGCATTACTACCCATGACTTATGAACATTTGTTTCATTCTTCCATTGAATAGGAAATTCTAGAGAAAGTTTTCCATCCATTATTTGAGGTAAAAATAACTGGAAAGAGAGAGATGATGCAAAAGAATGCTTTTCTTTCCCTTCTCCGATTTAAGAATGTAATATTTGTACAGCTTGTAGCTGCTGACGAGTTTGGCAACAGTAAAACCAGATATTTGTTTCCTCCAAAATTCTTGTCTGAAGTACATGACGGGACAATTTGATTAGATGAAAGTTTTGAGGTGTTCCTAAGTGTTGAATAGGGAATGATTCCCATAAAATTCAAAAGTCCGCATGCCTAAATGTAGACCTTGTGTCTTCACTTATTTTCTATTCATCTTTTTTCTAGCTTGTTTTGGAGGGGCATTCTTGCAATTACTGTCATTTTCACCCCTATCATGATCTCAAAGTTGTCCTTGTTTTCTTTCTTTGCCAAGAAAGTTGTCCTTGTTGCTACTTGGTTTTATGACATTAAAAACACACACAAACATATGCCCATATCATGTCTTTACTAAACTTTCCCCTTGTCTGCAATAATAGAAAGTCACAGTGATTGCCGCAACAGTTACCAGCTCTGTTGGGAGAAGAAGATTGTTTGCCCAAATAAATAGCTTTATTGCTGTTTTTATCCTTGTTGGACAACTAACCTTAACGGTATGCAATTTTCAAAAGGACTTGGTTCTTTTTGCTTGGTGTTGAATATCCTTTAGGGTTGATTTTAGATCTCTACTTTAAAAAGTAAATAAATAATTACCACATTTTTTATGCAAAAACTATTACATTTTTGTATTTTTTAAAAATTATTTGTAGCTTGACTACATGTATCTTTCCCTTAATCTACTACAGGGGCGCATTCTAACTGTTGCTGGGGTGACTATAGCTATTTGCTCTGCTCCTTCTGTTGGCTTTTTAAATTTGGTTGCTCTATTTATCTGGCCAACTTGGGTGGTTGTTGCTATTTGTGAGACGCTTAGGAAGGTACTGCCAGGCATTTCTTTCTGTTTTTTTTTTTTTTTAATGCTTATTGATGCTATTGTAATGTGTTACACATTGCATTCATCTTTTGGATTTAGTGACTAACATTATTTGTTGGGAAATGCCGATTTGGTAGATAAAGCAATCATCTGTCCAACTTGTGTTTATGTGGGTTCCATAGTATGTATCTATAATTTTCCAGGTTGTTTCGTATGTTGTGACGAGGCCTGCTAGAGAACTTCTATTCACTGTAGTGTCACAGGATGAGAAATACAAAGCAAAAGTATGACCTCCTTTTCTTCTCTTTAAATCAATGGTATATAGTGGGCATCTTGGATGGCATCTTCTCAGCTTGTAGGATCTGTCATTTATTACATTTTAATTTTTTAAAGCCAAATAATGGCTGTTACTGGGATATTTTTCTATTGCATTATTAAATTTATTTAGCATGAACAAAGAATTCAATGGCCAAATTTGTCAAGAAAGCACTTCAATGACTATATGGTGGTGCAGGTATGCATAGATGTGTTTGTTCAAAGACTTGGAGATGCTACAGCAGCTGGAATGTACAAGCTGCTACTTGGAGCTGTTGATGGGAAAACATCAGCCGTTTCCCTTTATGCCCTGCCTGTATGTGTGAACTTATCCTTTTGAACGCCTTCTCATAAATAGTTGACATGCTTATAGATAGGCTTGGCCTACACAAAAAAGGAGGGAAAAAATAGACCGAACTAACTAGGGGGAGAGACATTCAAATATGCCCCGAAACTTGTTATTGACATGTTTACATCTAGCTTGACTTAGGGCCAAAAATGAATTGAGCTATTCATGAACAGTTAAGGCTCGGCTTGTATAAAGAAAACTGTTTCAGTTCAGCTCATTTATTAAATGAATGAAATTGAGCAATATTAAGCTTTGTTCAATTGAAGAGCTAAGCCTGAAATCCTGATGCCTGGATAATTTATTTCACAAATAGTTGGTTAAATATAAAGCAATATAAATATTCCATTGTTGTGTGCTTATATGTCATTATATTTATTCTATATTCTGTTAAATATAAATATTTTTTTAAGTGTCATGAAAATTTATCAAGCTCATATGGCTAATTTGTGTATTATTTTAAGCGAGCTAATAGAAGCCAAGTCTGAGTTCTCATTTAAAAAAGCAGGCCCAACTTGATCATTTTTCTTGGCCCAAGAAACAACTTGATCATGTTTTTGAACTTGTTTAATTTCACAATCCAAGCTCAAAACAACTTGTTTATCAAATGAGCCAAGGTTGATTACATGGGGCTCCGGCTCTGCTCTGCTTTGTTCAAATCTTTAACTTGACCTACTCATCTGAAATTGGGAGGGCCAATTTAAGACTTTTCTTTTCTTTTCTTTTTGATAATTTTTTTTTATAACAATAATTAACTTAATTTTTTGGTTTCCTTATTGCTTTAGCTTTCCTAGTTATATGAATGCTCTCAAATTGTAAACACCCATGACTTTTTAAATTTTCAATATCTTATTCCTGATTTTCTTTTTCCTCACTTGGTCTTCAGTTGTGTTCATTGTGGATAGTCACGGCATTTTATTTGGGTCATCGGCAAGAACAACTTGCAAAGCCCCAGACTTCCTCCGCTTCATAGAATTCTTTGGAGGGTACATCTACTGTTGCTGCTATATACATAATCAGTGAATCTAATGTGCAATACTTTAGTCATGATACATGTGATGAATGTTTAGATAGTTGAAAAGTCCTTGCTATCAAAGTTAATTTCTGCATACTCTGTGATCCTTGATTGGTCCAGATGCATAGAATGCGAAAATTGACTATAGCTGCGAAAAGAAGTGCTTGGTATCCCTGCAAGTATCTCGCTCTCCATGTGAGTAAGATTGGCTTTATCATGTATGCGCTTCTGAGATTCTTCTTTTTCAATTGAGAAGGATCCCCACGAGGAAGCCAAGGTAGATTTTGGGTTAGGTTGATTGTACTGTACATATATATGTTGATTTAACATACCTTCAGAGGCAGATCTATTTCCTAATGTCCTATTAACAAGGGAGCTTCAGCTTTAGGATATCTCACTGCAGACCAGGCATTGTTATCCGAAGAAGTCCAGAATTATGAGGAGTAATGGATAAGACAAATCTAATATATTTCCGGTTTTTTATTCATTACATCAGAAATTTGATATTGCCTTCTGTACATGATCAAAGAATCTCCCTCCTCTTTCGTTATAGACTCTTGACACAGAGAAGCCTGTAGCTGGCCAGTCATGTACAATTTTTACTGATCAATTATTAACGAAAATCCTGTGACGGCAGCTTGGCAATTATCAAATCATATTTGGTCATAAAATAAGGAAATGGATATGACATTGAGTCCCACTGATTCAATTTGTGCTGTAGAGCAAAATAATGATTGTTGCCCCTCTAGTTTACCCTTTCTTGTAAAAAAGAAATTGGGGTTTGGGATCATTCTATTGTACTGCAGAATTAATTCAGAAATTTTCAGGGGGTGGAAGACACACTTTCAAGGCATTCTGGGTCTTGCCTGTGATCTTGTCCTACACAAGAAAGCATTGAACCACTAAGCTAGAGTGTTTCTCTATAAGGATGTTCAGATTACAGCGAAACATTATTAAGATAGATTTTTTTCCCCCATTACCAGACGTAGATATTGCTTTGTCGCAGGTCCTTCTTTGTGGGGACTATCAGGAGCACACTACAACAATTCTTTCTTTATCTCAGTAATTTGTCTTGACACGCCAAGACCTGAATGAATAAACTATCTCCTCCTGTTTGAGTCTGATATTTTGTGAAGAATGAAAGCAAACTGAGGAATCTATGATATGAACGTATGTAATGTCTATGGAGGGGGATAGGATTCCTAATCCCACTGTCTGTCTCTCTCCCTCATGGACATAGTGACAGGTAAGCAAGCACTAAGAGCCTTGAAAAGCTTTGTGCCTTACCCCACTCTTGAAATTTGTACCATTGTGCTCCTAAAAGGCGTTGGCTACTTGGTGCCAGCGGTAATGCCTCTGTTCTTCCTCAGGCCGTCATCATATTTATAACTCAACATCCTTTTCAATCTTACTTGTTTACTGAGCGAATGATGGTTTTATCCATTAAAAAAGGTGAGAGAAAAAGAAAGGGAAAGAGCAATTATGCATAGTACTCGAAGCAGAAGGTCTACGTCGAAGCACTCAGCAGAAAAGAGTTGCCAGCACTATTGCCATTCCCCCCCCCCCAAAAGAAAAAAGAAGCTTTTTTCTCCTTTTTAACCATTTTAAAGTGACCCCGAAGTTGCTTTCTTTATCGTCATCACCTGCTACATTGACATGGAAGCTCATGAAGCAAAAAGAAATGAAAACGGACCCCGCATTGCTGTTACGACTACTATTTCTTTATCCATTAACTCTCTTGTGTTTAAAATTTGAAATGCTGTATTTGTTTAAAAATTATTGCAGCCAGACGTAGTTTATTATATGAAGGTTCATTCAGTTGCGTGAAGCATTTTTCCAGATGTGTCCAATATTTCGTGATTCAAATGTTTTCAGGTGTGCAGCAATTTAAAATACTGTCTCAATATCTTGAAGTATTTTTCCTAGTGTGCCGGCGTTTTAATGATAAAATTAAATCACAAAATATTTTAAGATGTTGAATGTATTTAAAAAAAAAGCTTTAAGATGTTGGATAAATCACAAAATATTTTAGAATACTATATACTTGAAAAAAATATTTTAAACTGCTAGAGAATCAAATAATGAGTCTGAGCTCCATAAAGTGGCAGAGCGATAAATTGTAATAAAGTTGTTCCGGGTGATAAGAAACCAATATAACTTTGATGTAATTTGTTTGAGACTTGAAAGGGGGGAAAAATCACCGAGAAGAAAAGGTCTATTATAGACTTTACAAAGTGATGATATGATGGGGGCAAAGTGTTGTAAATAATAAGAGCCAAGGCGTGTGTTAGAAAAGATGGTGTCATCTCAGATAAGAATCGGAGGAGGCGTCGCTATGAGCAACAAAGAGGCCATCCCCAAAACACCCAACTGTGTGTCCAAACAGAGGCTTTCGTGGTTGAATAAGCTAGCGACACGTGTGCACACACGTCTCATGCAAAATCCCCAATTTGCATTTGAGATCATCAACTAACCAAACTGGAATATGTCCCCCCCCCCCAAAAAAAAATTCCTTCCTTTCTTTTAATTCTTTTTATTTTTTGGGGGGTTAATTTTCTTTTCTTTTGTTTTGTTTTCTGGGTGTGGTAATGTCAAACACAAAGACAGTTGAGTGACAATGCAATTTGATAAGCCCAAAATATCACACTTGGTTTTGAGGCCAACGAGGGTGATGAGAAGGAGAGAGAATTATATGCATATGCCATATCTCTTTGTACCTAAGGTACGTGTTCCTCTTTCTTTCTTTCTTATCATTTGCATTGCCTCATGTCATGGCTCTTGTGTTTTCCTTTGGTCACAGAATCCCATTCACCTCACCTGCTTGGATGGTCTTCATTTCTTTGCTTGACTTAATTTTATTATTGGCCCCCCACTAACGTCTGTCTCTATCATTTTTTTGACCCAGTTCACACTATAAGATACTTACTCTTCCTGTTCTTAATATAAGATTCATTTTGTAATGAGTCTTACATTTAAAAACAGGAGAGTACTATATAAGTGTTTCAAGGAGAAAAAAGGTGTTAATATATTCATCTTTTCTTAAATATATGAACTAATAAAGGTGTTTGTTTTGGTCTTAAACATATATATACACTTTATCTCAAACTTATAATTTTTTCAAACTATCCTTATTGATTGCATGTACAAAAGAAGATTTTCATTCATGAGATAATGATCAACAGGGGTATTTTAAAGAAATTAAAATATATTTATTATAGATAATTAACTTAACCATGTTTTGATCTAATTGTTATATTTAAAACCGAAAAAAGTATTCCTCCTTTTACACTACAAAATGGGTTTTATATTTAGGACCAGAGGAGCATATTATACGAGCACCATGTTCTCGGCTCCTTTTAAGCGTAAAACTACTTCTCATGCTGCAGGAATATTCATATCTTCCTTTAACTTTTTATTTTCCCCCTTTTAGTTCTTAATGCTACCATTCTTCATCAACACCAACATATATAATACTCCTCCTCTAGTTCCTAACATAAAATCTAATTGTTGAGTTGGTTTTAGTCCTAAATGTAAGACTTAACTTATTGTTATTAATACTTCTTCAACCATAATCAAGTAAGAGAAGGAAGGAGGATATTAAGGAAGATGATTATAGTATTTTAGGAAAATATGTCATATTTTTTATAATTAACTAATTTATCTAACTTTCTTAATCTAATTAAATTAGTTAAATAAGTCGTATATTAAAGACGAGAAGAATATCAATTATATAACAAATTTTATCATAGTTCTCTACCAAAAATAAAATTGTATGATTCGTAGTTTATAAATATTACACTTTGTTTTACAAATTTTGTATCTAACTTTTTATGAATTTGTGGGGCAACTTCATTTTCCCTCCCGGTGTTATTTAAGCAGCAAATTGCAAATATCTCAGACCAGCCAGTCTCTGGTTCTCTCTCTCCCCTTTTTTTCTTATCTTTCAGACTTCACAAGCTAATATGATGATTTAGATACTAATGTTTTATAGATATATTATTCATTTGTTAAATTTTAAAATAAATAAATAAACAGTATGAATTATTATAGTTGATTCGAACACTCTGAAACTAGAATAAGAAGAAAATGTAGACAAATAAAATTAATTCCGTTCAACTCAATAAAAGAATCCAGCTTTTTCATTGTTATAGGATTCCAGTATGATCTTTGTTTTTATTTTCATTTCTAGTTTCTATTTAATGTTTTATATACTAAATAATTGTTTTTTTAATATATCACACATTCTGTTCATATTTCCTTTTTCTTCCACATTCTGCTCCTGAGTGTCGTTTGATAGAGAAGAAACTTGACAAGCTCTGACTTCCAAGGGTCCCCTCACGTAATTGGAATATATATAAATATATATATATATATATATATATATGCGCGCATAAATTAAGAAAAATAATGATTTTTAATATAGCAATTTTTTAAAAAAATACTAATTTTTTCTGCTCAGTATTCTTAATTGATTATAAATTTTCCAACTAACAACTTTTATTGCGGACAATTTTAATATTTTATGAGAAATAACTAAGGCTAAAGTGAACTAAGGAGTAGTAATCACTATTCCAATTTTTCATTCTTGGAGTAGAATTAATTTACAGGGACCACAAGTCAATCTATATTGGATAATGATAGTCTACCCTTCAAACCGTCTTTATCTTAATTAATCATTCAGTGGAAGATACTGAACACGTCTCTGAAATGAAGTTCTAATTTGGAATAATCAAATGGTTTAAATTAAAGATTGTGTGATCCCAAAAATTAAATGTCAATTTATCATTTTCACGAATGTGGGTGTATTCATTTGGACTCTCTGATTGGTATTAGCTTTAGTCATGATATGCATTGCTTACCTAAAGCTGAGGTGTTAATTCAGCCACAGAGCCCATAATTTTTTTTTTATTTCTGTTTTTTTCCAAAAAAAATAATATTGTTGATTTTGATCCGTTGGTTCTTAAAACTTACTTTTTATATTTTAGGAGTATTTAAGTTATAAAGTTCCACATATATCAGAGCAAGGTTGTAAACTCACGAGTTTAAACAAACTCGTGATAATGTTATAAACTCGAATCATAAATTTGGATCGTAAACTCATAAGAGTTTACTTTTCTTAATAAACTAGTATTAAAAGTATATAATCAAATAATTAATATATAAAAAATGACAACGATTTCATTTACATACGTTTTAAATTTAAATAATTAAAATTATGTCCATCAATATTCATAATCTATCACATTCAACAGAGAAATTTCTATAAAATTCATATATAAAGTTATTAAACAGAATTAAATTCAAAAATTTAGCACAAGTTTAAGAACGAGTTGACATGATTTTATAAGTTAAAAATGTAAAAACAGTAAACTCGGTAAATGAACTCGTAAATTTAACCGAGTTTATAGTTATCACGAGTTTAAGAACAAATCAACACGATTTTGTTAGCTGAAAATATAAAAACATTAAACTCGAAAAGTCAACTCGCAAGTTTGACAACAATACATCAAATATTACTTACTTTCTATTTTCTTCAAGTCCATAAATGATTAGACTATTGAATCACAAATATATATTGAATTTCAAATTCGTATTCCTGTGCATGAAGATTCAGATATGAACATGGGAAGCTTTATAAATGTTGAGGCTGATAATTCATGCATGTAATCATTTTTGTACAAACATTTATGTATTTTTTTGGTGAAGCATTATGTATTATATATACAATACTTATATATCATTATATATTTATATGTCCTAACAATTTAGAATATCAATAAAACCATGTAATTATGTTTAAATTTTTAGTTTTTAAGATATTTACTTGATAATTGTAAAATTTTGAATATAAATATATAAACAACACACATTGTTTCACAAGGGATTATCCAATTTTTAATATAATTTCAAACTGCTTGGATCACGTTTTTACGCTGCAGGCCAATTTATGTTTTAAAAGATAAGTAAATCTAAATCATTAAATCAAATATAAGCATATCATGTCAGTGATCCCACTAACAAAAGAGTTTTTTTTAAAATGGAGAGTCCAATGGTGGCCATTTCCCTGGCATTTGGAGCTTGCTATGAAAGGAGAATTTTCATCTAAATAGGAAAAATATTTATTTTTGAAATATTCATTTATTTCACTTTTCCCTAATCATCTCCGCAATTAAAGCTGAAAAATCATCTCACTTCGCCAAATTTCTATTCCCACGTTATCCAGGCTAAACTACCTCTCTATTCCCTTCCCCAAAGGGTCAGTTTGATATTAAAAAAGAAAAAAGAAGAAAGAAAAATTTTAATGAGCTCAATTTAAAAAAAATGAAAAAAAAGGGTTATAAAATTTTGATAAAAAGAAAATGTGAGATAAAAAAATTAATTAAAAATTTTGCTTCCCAATTTTCCCTCCATTCATTTTTCTCAGAGCAAACATGGGGTAAATCTTCCACTTTCCACCGTCCCATTGGTCACAAACTTCCTTTTTTTTTTTTTCAAACTGATACAACTAGACTAGTTAAATAAAATGTTTGGTGATTAATAACAAATTTCTTTATATAAAAGGTAAATATTACATTTCTTAATATTCACTAACATAGACATATAGTACCTTTAGTCATATCATTACTTGTGACTAATCCCTTCTCATGCTTAAAGATGGCTTAATACATTTTTTTAGTGTTTTTTCCCTCCTTAGGCTCGAATTGTTAGCCTTTGATTATTATTGGCACACGAGCTTTAACTTTGAATTGTTAGCTAGACTAATATAGCCTCTTATCAACTAGATTGTTTGCTTAAAATGAAAATTTTGATTTTAACCGGAAAATAAATCTTATATACATATATCATACAGGGAAATGATATGGTTTTGAGTTATATTGTAAAACTGATAAATTCAAAAACAAAATAATCAATAAAAATTTTCAATATCCCTTTCACAAACAAATCAATAAAAATTACAGTCTGCGATTGAAGCAAAAGCATTAGCAGGTAGTGTCATACTTGTCACTTCAAGTGAAATAATTCCAAGGAAGAAAGGGTTATTAATCAAAATTTTAGTCGTCACAAAATCAAAAATGTGACGGCAAATTATTATATGATGCAATAGATGGAGAAAGTATATGATATAATGCAATATCCTTCAACGAATCATAATCAGAATTACTATATAGCATGATTAATTAAGATTACCTCTATTTCATTATATGATTGTAGCACATCAGACATAATCCAATCAATAAATCATCAAATTAGACTAAATGTACAAGGATGCAAAGGCAGAGGTGAATAATAACAAAGTGATGAATGTCAAGGATCTTGGCTAAAAAGGCAGAATTGAAAATTCAAACCATTTCAATATTAAATTTTATTAATATACTTTTTTTCAAAGCTCTGACAACATATTCCTTATAAAAGTTGAAAAATCATAGTATCAAAGTAAAGGGATTTTATAAAAGATAAATCCACCTAGTATAATCTTAGTAAAACTAAAAAGATGTATTTGTATTTATTCATACATTATATTAGCCAACAACAGTATAAAATACTAATTTCAAAAAACTCTAATAAATATGGTTATGTTCATTAGTTGTAAAAATATCAATAATATAGTAAATTACTCATCATATTGAGCATAATGCAAAACATAACGCACACCAGCATGTTTGTGCATGATTAAGATTGATTTACGTCATGTTGGAAATTAGAATAGTTCACAAAATTCAAATAACGTGGGAATATAACCATCCTCAATATTGACACATCAGAATAATTGAAGAAATACGGAAGGCTTCGAATAGTTAATTGCTTTTAAATGTCATTTTCATTTTTGTGTCATCTCAAGAGAATTCCAGGGCTTGACAGCTTTCTATTCCAGTTAACCAATATTAAACGAAAGAAAATATTAACTGCTTTGTCTCATATTATTTTTTTACGACCTAAAACAGTTAAAAGTCATAGTCCCTTGTGTTCCTATTCGGGATCCATGGACTCTAGAAAGTTTATTTAATTTGTAAATCCGGATTTTATGATCTGATTGAGAGGCAATGATGTTGGAGAAATTGATCAAATGATATAAAAATAAGAGGAAAGAAGGCAACACAAATGTCACAAGTTGTTTTTGAGTGATTTGTGGAAAACTATGATGAAAGGCTCAACATACAATTATGAACAAGTTGGTAAATTTTTAAACCAATATGATGGCGACAACTTTGAATATAAGCGTATGCTTGTGATGTAATTTAGGTGGCTCATTTGACCCAAGGTTTCCAAACACACTCGAGGGAAAATTATCAATACTTGTCAAATTTTGTGAAATCTAGATTGGAAAATATTAACATTTATAATTATCTTAAAAATTAAATCTATTGACATTTTTATTAAAAAATTAAAATGAATTATTTCAAAATAAATGCTCCTTAATATTCCATAAGAAATTAAATTTGGTCTTTAATTAAAGATAATTATGTTTTAAACCATTTTCCTTCAATATATGTCCTGAGGTGTAGTTTTTCTTAAATTCAAAACTTCGAGATCTAAACTAATGATATCACAACATTTATTTGTAAATCAGTCCGATTTTTCCATATTTTTAATTAACAGATAACTCGCTTACAATTTTCATTATAATATAGTAATTATATAACTATTAACATGTTTAACTTTTATATCATAAGCATGATTGAATTTCTCCTTATGAAGAACAAAGATTGATTGAAGTACACAATAACTGGTACGGCATATATGTTGTATATTTATCTTTTTAAACTCTGCAAGTCTACTTAATATTCATCCAAGACCTATGTGGCTAGCTAGCTCCTGAAATTTTATACATATTGATTTAATTCCAAGCCAATTAGTCTAGTCCAATACTATATTGAGTACCGGTTTAAAATAATTTATAAATAGTTTTTAAATCATAATTTATAGAATATAAAATAAATATATGAAAACAATTTTATCTCAGCTTACATAAAAATTATCTATATTTATATTTTTTAATGTCATCCAAACAGGTCCTGAATAGAAATCCATACACCAAGGCTTATCTAACTATGTGAAAAACGAAGTATAACTTTGACTTCATTAGGGTCTGACATCTATCATGCTTTGCCAGCTACAACTTGGAGGGGGGAAAAGAAAAAGTATTCATACTTACATAAACTCCCAAAAAGAAGAAGGGAAGGGGAAAAAAAAATGAAATGTGGGTGAAATTTATGTATGAGCCAACAATGAGTAAGAAGGGAGAAAGAAAGGAAGAAAAAGGAAAAGGTACATGTTGTTGTTGTCGTAGGGCACTGCCCTAAACTTCTAGTGCCTTTGGGACTGCATCATTATCAGGAAGTTGATGAACCCCATTGGTGGCAGTGACCCCAGAAGCAGGAGATGGTGCCTTACTTTTTAGGACCCCAAACTTCCTCAAAAGTTCTTCTGCCCAGTCCCAAAGATTCAACACTATGAACGTCCCGATCCCTCCGATCAGCCCATATGCTATCGAATACGTCAGCGGCATCAGAATCAACGTCATGAACGCCGGTATCGCCTGCTTCATGTCCTCCCATTCTATCTCCACCACCGACCTCATCATCAGCACCCCCACTAGGATCAACGGCGGTCCCACCGCCCACGCCGGTATTGACGCTAGCAACGGCGTGAAGAACAGCGCCATGAAGAAATACGCCGCCACCGTCAGGGCCGTTATCCCTGTCCTGCCTCCCTCGCGAATCCCCGTTGATGACTCTATGAACGCTGTTACTGGTGACGTGCCCAGAAGGGACCCCACCACGATCGACGTGGCGTCCGACATGAAGGCGAAGTACTGACCCTCGAAGCCCCCTTTATCGTCGGAGAAGCCGGCGAATCGGGCCATCGAATACAACGTGCCCGTCGTGTCGAGAATATCGACGTAGAGGAAGGTCACCAGAGCTTCCCAGAAATACCCTTTGCCTATGTCCTTGAAGCTTAACGCACCGGCCGTGCTCTTTATAGTGTGTACGTCCACGACTTTCTTGAAATACTCGTGGGCCGAGTCGCCGGAGACGGTGTTCGGGAACGCCGTCACTTTGGTGTTACGGAACCACGACACGACGGTGACGAACAAGATGCCGTAGATCATAGCGCCTTTGATGTTTTTGACCAGACAGTAAGCGATGATAACGAAGCCCACCACGCCGAGCCATAATGTCGGGCTTTCCATTCTATCTCGCAGGCATAGGATATCGCCAGAGACAGTCCCTCCGGGGAGCAAGCTAATGGTGCCGTTAGCGGCGGTCATGACAGGCGCGAGGGAAGCCCGGGAGGAATCGGGGCATCCACCGAGGGTGAGAAGGGTGGACGGGCTGTACCCAATTAAGCCGATTCCTTGATTGTTCTGGAATCCGATGAATGCGAGGAAGAGTCCGATTCCGGCGGAGGAGCTGATTCGGACGGGTTTTGGCACGAGTTTAGCCAGTCTAGCGCGCAGACCGACTGCGGAAATAAGCAAGAAGATCAAACCTTCAATGAAGACGGCGGCGAGGGCGCTCTGGTAGGAGATATTACCCGACCCGTGAAAGCCAACAACGGTGTAGGCGAAATAAGCGTTGGTGCCCATACCCGGTGCTAGACCCAAAGGAAGGTTAGCGAAAGCACCCATTATGATGCAGCCAATGAGGGAGGAAGCGGCGGTGGCGACGATCAAGTCTTTGCGAGTCTTCTCGAGGCAGGCGGCGTAGCCCGGATTAACCGGGTCGAATTTACAGGAACTATCGGGCTGAATGACACGGAGGGACGAACCAGTGCAGTTTGAAACAGGGACGGTCGGGTCAGAACAGAGAGGGACGCAGTCGGAAACAGAGCAAGTACCGCCGGAATCAGTCAGGATGGAGGCGTTGACGGCTAAGATGTAAGCCATAGTAAGGAAGGTGGCGGTGCCGGCTCGGAGCTCGGTGGTGAAGGTGGTGTTGCGCTCGGAAAGCTTGAACTTTTTGCCTACTCTGCTATTCGCCACGTAAGAGTTGAGGCGAGACAGAGGCCTGGGACGAGAGTCCACTGGCAGTGGCGGTAACGCCTCCATCTCCATGAAATCCCAGAGCAGGATTGATTTCCTAGGCTTTGTACTTACATATCCATATATATATGTGCGCGCGCGAGCATGATTCCCGATAATTTCTGATTATATCGGATCATGGGATGGTGCGATTATTTTAAACTAGAAAGTAGAAACAGAGTGGATTTACAGAGACAGAAAAATGGCAAGTTTTGATCTGTGAAAAATATTTTTCTTTAGAGGGGATAGATTCCGGGTGAAGGGTATCTTTTCAATATGGAGAGGTATCTTCTCATGGGCAGAGTCCTAGTTTTTTTTTTTATTATTATTCTGTTTCTTAATTATCTGATTGTTTTATTTATCTTTTTTTTTAATTATATGCTCACAAACGTGTGTGAACAGAGATGGACGTTTCTGAATTTGACATATCGATTTGTTTATTCTTCTTTATCCTAATTTCTTTTTTGCATTATCTATTATTAACCGTTGGATGAATAGTGCGATAACCAGAGAGTGGACCACATTGGAGATACTGTTTAGACTAGACGACTTGTTGCGGCTTGCTGCCTACTTCCTTGATGGGTTAGGTTTCATGCATTTTGACTCTGACTTTCTTTTCTTGCGTGTTATATATTTATTTATATATTTATTTGTTCTCTCAACCAAAATTAATGTGAACGTTAATACAGTGTTTCTCGCTAATATATGACTTCAAAAAGAGACGAAAACGTGGGACAATACATAGGCTACGTTTACAAGGGATGTGTAAGAGGGAAGGGGACAATTCAGAGCAACATGTTTAGTTGACTTTTCTTTTGTTTTGTCCATCTATTTTGTAGGTCGAGGTTTTTGGTTTTTATATACAGGAAAAGAGAGAGGGACTTTGTTCTGATTCGCTGCTTGCGAGGTAGTATTCCATATATGACGATTGATCCGAAATTCATGGTCTTAAAAAAGGGCTTCCTATGTTCTGTTTCTGTGTTCTGTTTCAAGTACGTGCTGAGAAGGAATGGCATTATTAAAATATGGGACACTTTTCTGTCATGACGTGATTAATCAAATATGATATATGGCTATTTCCCCTCTGGCTTTGATAATTAAGCAATAAAATATAAGGGGTCAAACCCAAGAGCACATGTTGATGAGTTCTGCGAGAAATGTGTAAAAAGAAGACAACTTTAAATTGAAGCGATAGTGTGAACTGTGAAGAAGCAAGCAGCCGTCTCTTATTGATAATTGTCTTGTTTATTTTCAGGAAATTAGAAATTATTAAAAAAAATTACAAATTGTATATGGTGTGGATATATCATACTTGACGATCTTATCTGGTTAGGAAAGCATTTATTGTGAAGAGATACAATAATTGAAAAGGGGGCAGTAAGTTGAACTACAAGTGCCCCATTGAGGCAGGCATTGTAGTTTTCAGAATTGAATCTTGCAGCTACTTTTGTACATCAGCTAAGGATTGGTCTGCCCATCTCTCTGCTTTTTCTCATCTGGAAAACTTTTCACTCACATATCTCATTATTAAGTTTGATCGCTTTTTAACCCAATAATATATTAACTGATCCTTAATATAAGAACAAATTAGAGATTAAATTTTATTTTAAATATAAAATATTAATCTATTTTGTTCTCCTCATTTTTTAGTTTATTCTTTAAATTATCTTTATTAATTGTATATGTTAAGAGATTTTCATTCAAAGACATGATTAAAATATATATATAAATAATTAATTTAACTAATTTTTTTATCTATCTAAATTAATTAAGTCATTTTTATATTAAAAAGAGGAAGTAATATGTCACAGACCTTAAAAGTCTACTGAATTGGATAAATCATACCCAACTGGGACATCTTTTTCTATTCAATTAATTGACCTTTTACAGTGCAATATTAATCTACTCCTATTTGGCAAAAGTAACATTATTTGCTTACCAAACCCCAAAGAATCCCAACATCAATAAATGCTGAGAAGCATAGGATCCCAAGCCTAATAAATGAGCAAAACCTAGTAACATTGCTGTTCTCCTGCAAGATCCATTAGGCTTTTTATCCACTTGGTTAATGCTATCATGTATAATTTTTTTTTATACCAACTTTTCGTACTAATTTATGGTAAAAATTACTTAATAAACAATTCCCAAAAAGGAATGCCCTTGAGAAAGTCTCAATGTGAATTTGGTTCTAATGAGTACATGTTTTGTTTCAATCCCATATTAAGTTTCAGCGGCTGCTAAACTGGGATTTGAATTTGAGCCATATAGTTAATTACATGATTTCCAGTTTTTCCTCCGACTTTGGATTAAGAAGGACATTGAAAGAAAGTAATAAAAGGGAAGCGAATTTATAATTTTTGATATTTCATTCTTGTCAGTCTTCGTTCCAATAAGAACTCGTCAACAAGATGGGTCTAGCTACCTCCTTAGATAAACATAGGTGAGTCGGAAGATTTTGGCTATTGGAAGAAAAGATGAACCAGAAAAGAAAAAGACACATGCCAACCACAAGTGTCAATTGGACACCCGAGATAACTTATTTTAGGAGCGATGGTATTAAAGTTATGGTTATTCTGTTTTTTTTTTTTTTAAAGGGTGTTTGTTTCGACTTTCAAGTAGCCATCCAATTATATCTCTGTCCTCAAACGGTTTGTAGGCTTCCCTATCCTAACTTTATTGATGGCAGAAGGTATCATAGTAATGCAAAATAGTAAAATATTATGGATAATCCCTCCAATTAATTCTGGTTCCTCATGCAGTAGCTTGCTAGTGCAAAACTTTCCTCTTATTGATCATGACGCGCACAAGGCAAAAAAATCTAGAGAGATTCACCAAAAAGTAGAAATATTTTTGTTGAGCTTATTTCAAGCCATTTCCCCCTTAAAATACGATTGGATAGGCTTTTAAAAGTTATATTAGACACTGATTGCTATTAGAAATTTAAAATACCTGGAAAATAAAAATAAACTCAGTTTAAGTTGTTTGGACACTTCCTTTAGAGTTATTCTTTCACACAAGATAAAAGTATGTTAACTCCCAAAGATTTAATGAACTCTTATTGCGAAAAGTTAAAAAAAAAAAAGAAAGAAAGAAAGAAAAAACATCAATAGGGAAGAAAAAAAAACTAAAAATTCAAGGGCTGGCTTGCTAGCATCATATATTACTCACTTGAATTCTCTTGAGAATAAGCGATGTGACACTTTTACTGGCATATATCACGCGTTAAATGCAACGATTTTTCTATGGAAGATTTTTTTTTGGACACAATACACAGGATAAATACAACAACTTTAGATCCGGTTGGAACATATATGGATATAAATTTTTCTAATATATCTCTATTTCCAAAATTTGAGTTTAATTTGGAATCTCACATAAGAAGATTGATCAAGCGTGGAACCACTCGTAAGTAAGATGGGTTGTTTGTATAATTTCCAAAAGCGGGTGTGTCTGCACTAGAAAATGTTGTATATAGGCTGGGTGGGGGTCATGGTGATCTAGAATTGGGACAAACATCTTCAATTAGAATATCTTTGGAAAGTGATGGTATTGGAATCAAGAAAGGTTGTAGGAAGCAAAAAATCACGAATTTGAGATATGATTAGTTCTTGCCAACTAGTTCATAATCATGTCTTTAAGGACGTAAACATGCTTCTCATTTGTTTTTCTAAGAACTTAATCATTAATTTCTCCCGCTTTACTTGACTGCTTTTAATGCATGATCAAGTGGGATCACTTTTCTTTTCTTTTATTCTTTTTTCTTTGCCCGTCTCTTTCTTAATTCGTTTATTTTAACACTAGAGAATTCACTAAGAGATTTGTTGTTACCCTAGTTGAAAAAAACAATAACAATAAACAAAGATTCGAGTATGATTAAATGGGATCTTTTAATTTCTCGAGACATTTCTTATTCCTAAATCATGAGGGGTTTCACTGAATCCCTACCAACTTTAGACAAAGCGAAAAAGATCCCACTTCAAATCAAAACCCAATATGAAGGAAAAATGATAGTTTATTCTGATAAGTGTGCCCCACTGTCTTTGCGTTGTGGGTGTTTGAATGGTCCTCAAGCAAATCCAAGCAGCATAAGGGATTAGAAGCAAGAAAATTTTAAAAAAGGCTAATTCCCCTCCCCCCCTTTTCTTTTCTCTTTCTTGTTTGCAACTAATTTTTCTAACTTTCATTTTTTTTTAAAATGAAAATTTAGGCCAGCTGAGTTTTATGGATTCACAAAACAAAAAAAACGAAATTGGATTTCATGATTCAAAAAATACCCATTTATAAATTACTCATCAACGACGTCCTCATAAGTGTGTATCAGACCAATCCTTAAACCAGCCTCTGGTGCCACTAATACTTCTGGCTTTACTTAGTGAAAGGTGATGGAGGTGGCGTGAAAGTATGGGCTGGCTTGAACCCTCTTAAATCCATCTATCATGTGTGTGTTTGTGTCCATCTGAAAAAAACCAAACTTTCTTTCTTTCTGGATGTAACATGAATTGGTGAATCATGTGAAGTTGGAGATGACTTTAAGGTCGTTGTCTTTGGAGTAGTTAGATTTGTACCTGTGAGTGCTTTATATCACCCCTAGAATTCCATGGATGCTAGTAGTCAATTGAGTGAAAACAAATCCCAGATTTTGTCACAGTGATGAAGTTGTACCAATGTTCATGATCTTGATTTGTCTTCTTCTCCACTCAGTTAGTTACCATCAAATGTCAAGCTGATGAGAGCTTTTTCCTACAATCAAGGAATACAACAAGGGATAACACAGAAACTTGATAAAGTTCAGTTCTTTCTCTGCCTAAATTATTTTTCAACATATGTGATACGTATTGAGAATAAAATAATAGAAAACCCTCCTTTCGGCCCATCAAGTTTCAACTTTTACATCTTTTGCCAGCTACCCACACTCATACAAGTGCAATGTATATTAATATTTTAGTCTCAAAGGAAAACAGTCCACTTTTTTGCTGAGAGGATTGTGCAATTAAAACGCTTCTAATAAAATAAAAAATGGCATTTTAAATTTGTTTAAATAGTCAATTAACTGTTAATTAGAAAAATGGGAGACAATAAAACCAGCTCCCACTAAAGCAGAGTCTGAGTTTGGCAATTGACAAGTGGGGAAGACTTGACAAATGGATTTTATACTTTAGATTTGTGGTTTTATTGGTTGAAGGGGTACATTTATATATGTGGAAACAGAAGGAGCACCAAGGGAAAAAGGGATAAGTTGGAAAATAAAAAGAGGAAGAAGGGATATGTCTTTGTCATTTCAAAGGCTTGGCAAGTGAAGGGGGATCCAACGGTTCAGGATGCTTCTGGGGTTAGTGGCATACAATCATCCCATTAGGGATCACATCTCTCGTTCTCTGCCTCTTATTTTTCTTTCAATGTGGGCATATACAAGAGAACATTTTCTTTATTCATTTATTTATTATTCTCCAGGTATTTCTCATCGTTTTAAGGACATGTGGGCTCATCATTACTTCCTCTGTTTTCTTAAACATTATCACTACATTTTATCAGCAGAATGGTTCAGTACTGCTCGCTTACTTTTCAATCCACGATCAATAATGGAACATCATATCAACATATCAAATGATTAAAGAAATTATTTTGTTATTATTTTCAGAATGATTTAAATATTCCCTGTGCAATACACAGGAGATTATTCTAATTCAAATAACTTCTGGTTATCTCCTGCACTATTGATTGTGTTTTTAATTCGTTGACTGTCTTGACAGTGTTTTCCTGGGTCTGGAATGCCAACTTTGGTTTGGGAGATTGATATGTCTCGCACTTTTGCAATGGACTGAATAGATATCAAACAAGGCCCAAACTTGGATTTTGACTTGAAGTAATCAAGAAGGTATAGCGTCCTAAGAAAATGCAACATTAAGGCCCTTCTAGTAGTAAGGATTTATTTTGAATGTTATCATTTTTTTGGCTTAAAATAAGGAAATGATGATATTTTTCAAAATTTCTTTTTGTTCTACTCTCGATTTGTATCAAACAAGCCAAATTTTAGAACTTCCACAACCAAAAGTTTAATTTCAGCCTCCAAATACAACAGATATGGAATCCTTTGTTAAAGACCAGAAATTCAATTCTGCCAGTCACACATGTGCTCAGCTTCATGTTCATTAAACGAGTGATGATTATACTATGCGTAAAAGATGATCCGCCCTTGATCTCAAAACAACAGAGAAGATTCAATTAAATATTCAAGAGTCTAACTCAGTGATAAGGATATTTCAATGGCTCAGTGATATTTCACCATTCAGTAACCCATAGACAATGAAAAATTATGTATACTGTAAATATCAACCGATCCAGCAAAACAGTAACCTATTGTCATAAAGATTAAAACTGATCCAGAAATTGAAACTAATGGCATCATGAAAGAGTATAAAACAATGGTTGCCACTAACTACTACTGTTGCTGTTCATCTTGCCAAGCCCATACAATTTCTCTGAGAGCTGGTCTGATCTCCTCTTCTAACATCTTCTGGTATTCTACTGTGTTACCACTAGATTGCTTCATCTCAATCAAATGGAAAGATGGGGTAAACTCAAAAATTTCAGCATCAATGGACAGAGGCTCCATTCTCCCTTCACTAGATTTCTCTAAATTCAGCAACCCTCCATCTATTTTCGTTATCTTCAGCCCCATAACATGAGCCATACCCTCTATCACAGAAACGATAGACAAGGCAGAGTGCAGTGACGTAAATTTCACATCTTTCCTTTCCTTGTTTCTTGCAAAAAGCCCAGACAAATCAAATCCAGCTGATAGAGAAATTATATCAAAAGCATTCAAATTAGTAGGTTGCACCAATGATTGCTTAGCCTCAGAAGTAGCACCACTTTCATTCTCAGATAGACCAAGACTTGGATCAGCCTTGACTGGATCCTCCACATCTGTAACTGATGTTTTCATTTTATCAGCCTTTGAACTGAATCCTCTTTTAAACCAAGAGCTTTCCTTAATCTTTGATATGGGAATTCTAGTATCGGGGTTAGGGTCAAGGATTCTGAACAACAGCTTGCGTGCTTCAAATGAAAACCAGATTGGACATCTGTACTTTGCTCTGCATATTTTCCTGTACAATTCGATAAGATTCACATCACGGAATGGCAACTGACCAGCCAATAAAACATATAAGATCACCCCACAAGACCATATGTCAGCTTTCGCTCCATCATAGCCTTTTTTGTTTATAACTTCAGGAGCTACATATGCAGGAGTTCCACAAGTTGTGTGCAGTAAGCTTCCTTGGCGATGAGAGTCAACAAGGGCACTCAATCCAAAATCTGCAACCTTGAGATTTCCATTCTCATCCAAAAGTAAATTCTCTGGCTTCAAATCCCTATGATAAACCCCATTGCTGTGGCAACAATCTATCGCGCTGATCAATTGTTGGAAGTAATGCCTTGCCAAGTTTTCATGGAGTCTGCCCTTGGCAAGCTTCTTAAAGAGTTCACCCCCTTTGGCATATTCCATGATGAAGTAAATCTTGGTTTTGGTGGCCAATACCTCATAAAGTTGCAGTACATTTGGATGTTTAACCAGTCCCATGACTGATATTTCCCGCTTTGTTTGATCAACTAGCCCAGCTTTTAGAATCCTCTCCTTATCAATCATTTTAATGGCAACATTATCACCAGTTCTAAGGTCCCTTGCATGGTAAACCTTTGCAAAATTTCCTTGACCTAGTAGCCTGCCAAACTCGTACTTTTGCATCAGCACATTCCCCCTTTTCTCCATTTCAGGTACCACAAAAAATAAGACACAATTTTTGTCACTTCTGTGTTTGTTAGCTAGAGATTCTCAAAAATAATTCTTTCTTCACCAGTGATATCTGCCAGCACGAAAGGAATGCTGCCAGAAATTCATCCTGTATTTGCAACTAGAGAGTCATCTGACTGTTTCGAGCCTTAATCTCATCAAGATGCAGTATGGGCTGCCTCCCAAACTGAGATGACCAAAAAGGCGTATTGAGATGAGAAACTAGGGAAATTGCGAGGTGAAGAGAAAAAATACTCGAAACAAAATCAGAACAGGAAACTTTTCATAATCCAATAGCATGGAGCATTTAAACAATCAGATGGGTGGTGATCACACAATCCATTCAAGATAAAGAGTAAACAAAAATAGAATGAAACTCAAAAAAAGAAGTAATAACAAAGAAAAAGAAGTACTCCAATGATCAAACAGAATCACAACAATAGAAATTCCGTAAAGCAATCACGTAACATGTAGAAACACTCAGATACGCGATCATTATAATCCCACTGAAGGAAACAAAAGAGAACAAGAGAAAACCACAAAATTTGACGTGACATGGAAGAACCGTCAGGATCATTAAATACCAAGCAAAGAGAAACAGAACCCATCTAACTCTATGTATGATCATCCAAGCACAGTCTAACCATGAAACTTTGACAGCAAGCATATAAAGTTAAAGCTACAAAGATAGAGAGAGACGAACCAAAGAAAAAAAAAAATTACCGTTGAAGGAAAGGAAAAGGGTGGAAGAAATCGGAACGAAGGATGAGAACAAAGAAGCAAAAACCAGTGCCAGTATATTGCATCTTGGGAAGCCAAAAACTTAAACGTATTAATGCAATATGAATTTGTTCTATAAAAGGAGAGATATGTTTCAGGTAAAACGAATACGGTGAAGGTGCCGTGCGTGGGTAGGTCACCGCACTGAGCTTTCTCTACCTTTCAGAGGTTCCATCATTCGCGGAATTTGAAGGAATGTATTTTATATAATTTTTAATGCGATTAAGTGTCCATTTTTAAGGGTACATGCCCCAAAAAATAGTGTTCCGTGAAAAAGGGGGGACAAAAAGGGAAAAGGCCTTTGTTTTTCTTCTCAAAATACAGGGAACCTCTTCTAGGGTGTGAAGTCACCACCAGATTGCCATCCTCAGCAAGTTGGATTTTTGAATTTCTTCTTCTATTGCTTTTCTGCTGTCCATGTTATCTGCACGTTTCATTTTATTTTTATGATTGTTTTCCCTTCTTTTGTGTTCTTGGTGAAATCTTGTTCTTCTTATATGCTATTGTTTTTTTTTTTTTTAGCACTGTTCTTATATGCTATTGTTGATTACCCTTTTTACCAATTTGCATAGATTTCAATGTCCTTATTAAATCAATCAAGATATGTATAATCTTCATGTGCAAATCCTCATTTATTTTTTTCTTTTTTTAATTATTTTAGCATACACTTCATTTTCGTATCACATATTTGTAAATTTTTATTTACGACAAGTTTTGAAGACCTATCTTATCTAATTTTTTTAGTAAGAAAATTTGATAATTCCTAGATCAAAATTTTAATGCTTTCTCCATTCAATTAATTTTTCATGCAGCTTTGGGAGTTAATTAACCATTAATAATTTTTCCCAAATAACCACACATGATTATCAACTCGTGATGAAGCCATCTGACCTGTTTGTTTAGTTTAATGATAAGTAAATTTCATATTTGAATAAATAATGTGTTGTTTACAGATCGGATGAAAAGTATAAGTTATTTTGCATTTAGTCAAATCATTAAAACAAAAAAACATTTTAAGTAGAAGGTGCTTCTCAAATAGTGACAAGGTACTCAAAACATAAAAAATCTCTTTTTTTTAAGATTGCAGTTGTTTTTCAGACAAGCATCGAATATTTTGTTTTCATAAGTACACTTTTCCCTACAAAATGTAAGTGATTTTTCATTTGGAAAATAACCTGATACAAACGGATCTACAGTCTACACCGAGGCATTACATGATATACGCGCGCGTCACAGAGAGAGAAGGTAGGCCTCAAGAATTTTTCTTCTCTTTCATTAATTCTAATACTAAAAATACAACCAGATTGATCAATGAGCTCGCGGATTTCAAAGAATAAACCCTTACCTAGTAGTTTCCTTCCTACAAGAAGAATGACACAAGAAAACACAAAGTTTAAAAAAATAACAATAATCAAAATTTGCCTCTTAGTATCTGATTCCTTTGGCAACCTCAAAGAAATGAGCAACATTCTCCTCAGGCGTACCTACCCTAATGCCATGACCAAGATTCAATATATGTTTCCCCTTGCCAGCTTTTATCACAGTGTCATTAATACGCTTGGTGATGAAGTCCTTTGAACCAAAAAGAACCCCAGGATCAACATTACCCTGAACTGCTATATTTGGTCCCAATCTCTTCCTACCATCAGCCATGTCAACTGTCCAGTCCAAGCTAACTACATCAACACCTGTCAAAGCCAGCCTCTCCAGCAAGCCACCCGATCCGCTTGCATAGAGGATTAGAGGAAGTTGGGGGTGGGTTTTTTTCACAGTATCTACTATCTGCTTCAAGTAAGGCAAACTGAATTCTTCAAAATCCGCTGGACTGAGCTCTGTTGCCCATGAGTCAAAAATCTGAACAGCTTGAGCTCCACTGTCAGCTTGGTATTGAATGTATCTTGCCATTGATGTTGTAAATTTTTGAAGTAATGAGTGGAGGATCTGTCAACATGTCAAAGTTCGATATAAATTGAAGAATCTATTAATTTCAAAACACAATACGTGATTTGTCTACAGAGATAGGTAAAGTTATCAAGTGATAATAAGATTCCCAAGCCTAAATCTACAGTACTAGACCTCTCTATCTGTTAGGGAATATCACCCAGTTTTACTTGATATAGCTGCAGCACCAATTAGAGTGGAAGGGGTTGGTAATGGTCAGTACAGTTTTAGTATGTCAATTAATGAGATAAAAGAGGCACAAGATTAAGGGCCCAATGCAAGTAACGGTTTTAGGCCGGCATAATTACTAGAGACGGTTAAAAGATTACCTCAGATTCTGAGAAAGCCAGTCTCTTAATTTTTGAGAAGTGTTTTGAAGAACCACCCTCAACTACATATGAGGCTAGGGTGAATGGAGCCCCAACAAACCCAAGGACTGCAGCTTTGTTATCAACCTGAAAGCAACACTAAGGTTGTCAGATTAAAGAAGACAATAAAAGAAAAGGGCATTTTAAATTCATCGGTCATACAGAATAGCTTTAAAACAACAATGATATAAATTAAACGGTTAGATATTTGAAGTCTCTGCTAAGCTCCACAAATTACTTTCGAGACATGCAACAACAACAAATTAACACCAGTGAGACAGACATACAGATTCAACACATCATCTTGATAATAGCCACATGCAGAATGGATAGTTCATTTATTGTTCATCACCTATACCCTTATAAGCCTTTAATAAATATTTTAACGCACTACATCCCAGCACTCATGACAGCCATCGGTCATTCATACAATGCAGTGTGTCGTATCCTCAAATATACATGAAGAATTTCCAGTACATGACGAAACTAAAAAGCTTTTGTCATTAAAAGAAAAGTAGTGAAACGACAGATAGCAGGCATCCAAAGATGGAAACTTCGAAGAAAAGATCAGTCAGACCTCTTTCCTCAAAATTTTGAGTGCCTCTCCAACATAAGGAACTGACTCTTCAGGAACAAAGTCTCTCAATTGATCAACCTGGGCAGCTGTGTGAATAGGATCAAATATGACAGGACCCTTACCCTTCACAATATCAAAGGGTATATTCATTCCAGGAAGCGGGGTAAGAATGTCTGAGAATAAAATCACCTGCATTAAAAAAAGCCAAGGAACTTGATGTAAGCAGAATCCTAGCAATTACCCAAAAAAGTATAGATACATTAATGTGAGCCATAAAACCATCTTACCCCATCAGGCTTGAAAACATTCCATGGTTGTAGTGAAATTTCTACAACAAGATCAACATTTTCTGATCTTTCACGAAATGAAGGGTACTTCTCACAGATAATTTGGTAACTCTGGTTAAAAAAGATTGATGAATAAGATTTGTTATTAGTAAGGAATATGTATATATGTCAATTGTAAAATGCAACCACAAAGAGCAAAACACCTAGAATTAAATTTGGTCGACATGGATGATATAAAGTTAATATAATAAGCTGCTGTCTTTCTAAGTGTTCCCAAAAACATGATTATTGAAAAACTTCCGAACAGCCAAGACCCAAGGTTATTTATACAACCAGAACCGTAAGCTGCGCAAACCTGCCTTCATGTACCTCCCAGCTTGCCTCATGAGCCAAACCGGTGGTCTTTCAACATCTATCCCGCGAACAGCATTAAGCAATAGCGGTTCGGCAGCAGATGTTTCTTTTGGTTCAGCAATTGTCCCTGGATGTGATTTTCCAGAATTTAGCTCAGAAACTCAAACCAATATGCCTTGTGAAGGGAATAATTGATATATTAATACAAGTTTGATATAAACTAAATGATAGTTGGAATGTACTGAAAACGACAACTAAGAACACAAGGGAAACTGAAATAATATGTCTATGCAACTACGGTTAGCTGCATTATGTTATATAGTTTATTTTTTGAAAAGAAATCTTGAGTTATTAATTAATCCCAGGACTATTTGATAGCATAAGAAATTTCAAATAACTTCCTTAGACAATGGTGCCCGGTCCCATTGGCATGAGTAAATCATTCACTTAGTTGAAAGCCTAGGAAATTAACAGATCGAATTAGTGAAAGGAACAGCTTTTGGATAATAAATATACGTCATATCAGATTTCGAATAAACTCATCACTGAGGGGAAATTCACAGAGCTCTAAACTGAATGTTGATGTAAACATGATTTAGTTGACGGGGACACAAGTTCCAAATATCCCGGAAAGGGGGGAGAGGATCAATCAGAAATTACAATGGGCTTTCTCATAGGAGCGCATTTCAAATCGCGAAAAGGGTCGCAGCGCAAACAAAATATTACCTCTCAGAGAGCAGAGAATTGGGGACCTGGATTTGGAGGAAAAAGCGAACCGTGATCCTCTAAGCGTAGACGAAGGAACAGAGGTTGGTGTAATGGAAGCGAAACTAGTGTTGATGCAGGACATGGTTGAAGCTGAAGCAGGACGCGAAGTGTGCTGATTGCATTTGGGTCAGCTTCTTTCGAAGGCGCGAAAGAGGTCAATGAGAAAACAGGAAAGATAAGGGATATCGCTAACCTAATCCCTGTAAGAATCCTTGAGACAGTGACCTTCGCCATGTCAGCAACATCATCAACGAATTGAAATTAACCAACCCTTTACGCTCTCTAAAGTCCGTTTGGTACGAAGAAATATGAGAGAAGAGGTGGAGGAAAAAAATTTTAATAAGCTCGATTTAAAAAAATTAAAAATAAAGTTAAAAGTTTTTAATTTATTTTTATTACTTTTTATATTACTTTTTCTTTTTATTAAAATTTTAAAATTTTATTTTTTAATTTTTTAAATAGAGCTAATTAAAATTGTTTTCCCTTCCCCTTCCCTCTATTTTCCTCATAGTAACAGTAGTTTGGGGAAAGGTTATGAATCCCACACAGTGTCACCCGTAAATGAAACAAGGATAAAAATATTCATAAAGTACTTATGAATCTCCTCAACCATAACACTTTTGACAAAATGTTGTTTTGGGTATGTCAAGAGGTGGTTGGCCAAAAAAAAGGTATGTTAAAATGTAGTTAAAATTTGCATTTTTAATACTACTTCCGGTTCTTAATATAAGACCCTGTTTGATTTCTATTTTGATCCTAAATATAAGACCCCAATTCACTTCATCTCTCATATTTATTCAACTTTTTTCAAGATAGTCCTTTTAATAATTATAGTTCTAGTTAATACACTTAATTAGCAAGAATATTTTAGAAAAAACAACACCTATTTAGGACAAATAACTAACTCAACTTACTTCCTTAATCTCCTCAAATTAGTCAACTGGCTCTTATAATTAGGACGGGAGGTAGTACATGTTAAAAATTAAGTATTCCTAGTTATTATTAACATTAACTTTTCATCGTCCTTATAATAAGCATTGGAATGGGACTATAATGGCTACTAATTTAACAGTAATAATTATTAAAATAATTAGTAGAAACTAAGTAAAACGTCATAAATAATTCTGCTTTTAAAATATAAGTGACTATATATTGCTGTTAAGAGCAACTAATTACTAACATATATATATAATTAATAAACATCAATAACCCCCCTTTCAAAAGTCATCGCCACTATTACAAACGACCATTACTAACATGAATGCATTTAATTTTTTTTAATGTGGATAATAAATTTTGCCTAGTCTCTCTTTCCCACTCACGCACGCGCATCTTTTATTTGTGAGTACAATTTTAGCATTATTCCTTCCCCATTTATGACCCCACCAAAAAAAAAAAATTGGAAGATGATTTATGGAGAGACTATCAGACTACGAATGTTTAACATTCGCTCTTTCGTTCCCCGGAGGCCATGTCAGATATATACCTGAACCACCACATTTCCCACTACTAAGAAGCAAAGTCAAAAGAAAAAAACAGAAATAAAATGAGTCACCTCAGACCGAACCGATTATTGCAATAGAATCAAAGTACATTTACATGAAAAACGAAAGATCACCACTACATAATTACAAAGAAAAATTTCAGGTTGGAGATGGAGAAAAATATTAAAAAATGGTGTCAGTTGTGAGTTTCCTTTTCGGAGGAGCATTCTCTATGAACTGCTTCTGCAGATCCATAAATGAGGAACCCTTGTTAGCAAACAGTCTACGCAAGTTGATCACAGAAAGTTCACTAAAGCTAGCAATAGCAAGATCAGCCTGTCCCAGATGATACCTGCAGGGTGAAGGAATTTCCAAAAGCCGCATGAGTAATCTCATCAAAAGTTTCAGTAATGAAGTGCTCAACAAAATGAAAACTGTTAAGTGTTTTTCATTTCAATGGGACAGAAAAACCATATCATAGATTAAATTTAGTCCTTGCATACTGATGCTGACCCAAATACTAAATTTGAATACGATCTAACTCCCATGCATCAAAACTCTATATGCGCATGCCTGACATGTCTAAGGAAATTAATTTGGACAAAAGTTTAGGTATAACATTTATGTACCTGCTATAAGTTCTCTAATAAAAAAATGGCAAGTAAAAATTTCTACAACTTGTATCATGTGATTGAATCTTTTAAAGAATCCCTCCATTGCCATGTATTTTATTAAAGAACTGGATAAAAAATACCTCAGTAAAACTTTATCCAAGTTTTGTGCATTTTACTTTTGGAGGAACATCTTGTTAGCTACTATTGTACATAAAAGTGAACTACTCACGCAGGATGTGCGCCAATCAATGCTACAGCCATCATGGTACAGTTATGGGCAGCAGTTACTCCACGAGGATCATCTTCAAAAACCACACATTTTGAAGGTTTCCGATCCAGCTGAAAGACATTTACTCAAGCAGATCAAAGACTAGCAAAATATTGTATCAAGAATGAGAATATATTCGTTCACATTGCATGTTCACAGTTAACCTCCTCAATTATGACGTTTAACTTCCCTAATTATAATGTTGTCGCAAAGTATAACACTTGCAGACTGACTATGAACAGAAACTGTAAGATTAGTTTCAGGCTGCCATACTTAGGTAAGTTGCTAATGTGTTCATTGTTAAAATAAAAACAGGTAATAATACCTTAGTATCAAGGTACTAACAATAATTAAAAATGTTCCGAGCCTCAAATGCTTTATCAGGATATAATCATCAGGCTAGAGAATACCTTGACAGCAGCAGAAAGAAATCGGTGAGCTATAGACTCCATTCCATCTTCTTCTGTCACAGTTGCCTGCAACCCAAATTGTAATCAGCGAAGAGAACATAAAGAGAGAATGTAAAGATATCAATCATCTTCAACGTCGAATTCAAACAAGGTGTTAAAATTCTAGCTAAAAAGTGGCATCCATTGGTTGAACCCTGGAAATATGTAAGACATTCGTTGAAAACGTTCTAAATTTTCCAATCTTACATAGCAAAACTTGGAATTTGTTAGGAGCAACAACCGATTGATTTTATTCAGGCATTTAAAGCTTTTCATAACACATGGGCCAAAAGTCAAACTGAAGTGGAGCTCATTAAAGGAAAAGAACAACAGCCACATTCAACTTGCAACATAATTTATATATATTACAACTCTAAAATGACAATTCTAGCCTGAAAATAAAATGACATGATCTTTTGAGTCCACTATAAGATTAAAAAAACACTAGTACTCAATACTACCAACTAATTTAGATTCACACTGGCTCATGCCTTAATGGGGAAAAAGACTCTCCTAATGTGGTTTCTCTCATCTACAAAGCTCAAGACCTCACTTAAGGGGTGTTGACTCTCTTACTACGCGACCCAGCTTCCATTAGCTAAAATCAAGTGTCATTTGTTATTTATATCAAATTGCTATTTCTGCAATGCTATAATTGTGAAAACATGGTGTTTTAACCATTCTCATGTGTTACCAACCTGGAAATACTTTTGGAGTCCCATTCGTTCCAAAGCTTCTGTCATGCTTCTTCTATCTAGACTTGAAACAACAGCACAGGGGATACGAGCTGTATACACAGCTTCCAACCAGTCCTTAAGTCCTTCCACAGGTGTTTCAAGCTAGAGAAAAATATGGGCCAAAAAAATGTCAGGTTCTTGGGTCCATGAGGCCAAACAACATCATCAGGGAGGAAAAACTTACTTTGAGAAGATTATCATGATATAACTGTGAAAACCTCAACTTCAATTTGTCCAGTTTGTTTTCTGTCTCATCGCATAGAAAATGCTGCAAGTTTAGAAAAGTGAATCAGAAAATATAAGATGTGCTGAAAGCAAGATTGGAGAATTTTGATAATAAAACCTTCAGAAGAATATTCTAGTAATTGAATGCCACCAGATTCAACAGACCGTAACTCAGGACAAAAGATAATGTTTCCATTTCCTGTTCCCAGTTGTGGAAAATAAATTTTTTTTTTTCGTTTTCTTTCATAAATTTTATAAGATATTAAGATCAGAAGCAAAGATGATTTATTAGGTGACGAGATAACATACACAGATAATTGAGACAACCATAAGATCAATGTCAGATTTCATAATGAGAAACCTGGAATTACATGCCCAACAGCAAGGCCCTGGACTAATTGACAAACTGGTCAAGATCAGATATTTTAAGCAACCCGAACCAATAAACAAGCACAAAATGAAATTTTGGGCAACCTGAAGCTCCTCCGCATTTTATTTGTTATTTTTCAAGAAAGGTACTCATTGGGCTAAAGTCGGTCTCTAAAATTGGTTTGCTCACTGTCTTCAATAAAAGATTACATTTAATGGCTGTTTCCAGCCCAAATTAGCACGTTATCTCGAGAATTTTAGTGTATTTGTGATTTTCACAAAATGAAAATTCTTGGCACGAATGCAAAATAATAATAATATCTATCTATAATGGTACAACCACAATGAACTTCATTAGTTGCAGAGTCATAATAAACATGACCATGAATTAGTTGTCATAACTGCAATGTTCTTCCTTCTAATATCCCTTGCTTCTAGTTGGGGATAAAAAAAAATCCCTACTTTATTGACCCGAAGGGATCTGTAATTTATAATCAATAGAAATTGTGTGATTGATATGTTATGCGATACACGTTTAGATAAGCAAATGCATGTTTCCGAACCTTCTGCAACATGTGATCAGCACCAGAATATAGCAATGATCGTTCCACATCACCATCTACAGGAATATCCTTCCCTGCATCAGAATCAAAGTAAGACTCATAATAAGGCGCATGGACTTCACAGTTTATTTAGCCTGTTTAATATAAAAATGGCAATGTCATTTAGCTACTTTATTTATAAAGATGCAATAAAAGGGAACGATATTGCAAACAAGGGACCCGATCTCTTGTGGAGGAAGGAAAGAAAGCCAAGGAAATGGTGTTCCCTGTGTATCCTTAACATTTCTTTCCTTCAAATGTGGCAAAAAAGGAGGATATAGAAAATCATTTGATTAAGTTCTCTGAGTTTCCATTTTTATATACAAACACCAGCAGTAGAACAAGTAATAAAACCGTTAACATGGTAAAACTTTATGAAACTCTTTCTTTCCCTTCCTATCATATTACTATCCAAACAAAAGATTCTATTCTATCCCGCTCCTTATAGGCTCTTTTAATAATTTTTCTTTCCATGATGTTCAGTACATGGTCCATTAAAATCAACATAGTCAAGCTCTAAAGGCCATCTCATTATTTAGAGTCCCATGATAACAACTTAACATACCCTCTTCTGAAGCAAGCTGCTTCCACGCATTCCATCTAACAGCTCGAGTATCAGCCTGAAACACATCACATACAGTTATCATGGAGAAAATATAACTCAGTTGCATGATATCATGTGTGGTCGTGCTCTTCTTATCTCAAGAAATATAGTGATAGCCCCCAAAAGCAGTTAATAACTGAGGCAATACAAGTCTCCGCAATTGCAACAAATACCACAATCTTTTTTCGTCACTTAAACATTTACAAAGCATGCCTAGCGTGATAAATCTCAAGAACATTCCTAAAAGCTTAAAACTAACCAGAACGTTGTCCCAAGAAAAGATAAGACCATAAGCTTCATCAGGCTTCATAGCATAGCGTATTCGCTGAAGAAATCCATCTTGCAACTTCTCATTCAAATAGTCCTGTTTTCAAAAGAAAATAATAAATAATATTAAAATTATCCATTCATAGACTAAGCAATTCAACTTAATTTTAGGGGAACGGCAACCAAAGTTCATTACCACATCAACTTTTAATGGCCCATCAGCTCTAAAAGTCTCAAAGCCCTCCCCATATTCAGCTCCTATTGCCTGGCAGAGAACATAGAGAAGAATTATGGCAGTAAGAAACCTTGGAGTCCTGGATTTCTAATAAGTTAACATCACTAAAGTCACTGTTCCAATAAGATTGCATAACGATGACCCAGGCCGATAAAAGATAAACCTTCAGCGTTGGTTACGCCGAGAAATAAAAAAGAATTAGTAAAAACGAAAAAGATAAAGTAGGAATCCAAAAACTCGACAACCAGCATATTGAATCAAGAAAACGGGAAGACTCCGTACCTCCTGCATGAAAAGTTTATTGGGGGTAAATGGCAACCCATTACCATTCACAGAGCCATCGCCTTCGGACCCAATAGAACACCGAACGACCAGACGATTCCTGTCCACACCCGATCGCTTCAATTTCTGGGAAAAAGCACATATTATAAAAAATGATAAAATCACAATTAAATGAAGAAAAGAAACAAAGGCATGCATAAAGAGAAGAAATTGCGCACCAAAATGTTGAGCTGGAGGGTGGGAGAAGAAGGTTGAAGACGAGACGAGAGGGAGGGAGAAATCAAACGAGAAGAGGCTTTGAAATTGTGAAAAGCGACGCAGTCCATGGCAAGAAAGCACGGCGTTAATGGTGGGGAAGAAGCTGACAGCTGAACAAACAAGACGAAGAAGAAGCTAGAGCCTTTAGCTGCTGCTTAATTTTTCCCGGCTCATTCGGTGCCAGTTTCAGAGTTTTTGATGACCAAGGCGTGTTGCCACTCACGTGACGAGCTCCCTCCTTCACTGTGCTTGTGGATAAGAATTTCTTATTCTTTTTATTTTTTTCCTCTTATCCCCTCTTTAGTAATATTTAAATATAAATATAAATGCATGCATGACAGACTTTTGTGGTTTTTCAGTCTTATGCTAAAAAAAAACATAATTGTCATCCCATACTTATTGGAAAAATCAAAATTTTAAGTAATTGTAAATGGTTGTATGTATATGGGTATTATATGACCTCCAATCTTAAATGTAAGAACTAATTGACTAATTTAAGTAGATTAGGAAAATAAGTTAAGTTAGTTATTTGTAATAAATAGATGTTGTCTTTTTTAAAATATTCTTACTAATCAAATTTATTGGTTAGAATTACTATTATTAAAAAAACTATCTTGAGAAAAAATAAATAAACATGAGAGATAAAGTGATTTGGGATCTTATATTTAGGATCAAAATAAAAATCAAACAAGGTTTATATTAAGGACCGGAGGTGTCATTATGTTATTAATTTATGATAATAAATTTCACAAAAACATATGATAATACTAATATTAACTGCTGATAATAAATTAATAATGCATCCTTCAGTCATTCATTAGCAAAATTGATCAAATCAAATATGATAAATTTCAATTCATTATTTTAAACATTCAACAACACAAAAACAAAATTTAATATAATCATATTTTGTTTTAACTCTTAAAGAGAAAACGAAAGGGTCTTAATTCTAAGATACTGATCGATAAGCCCATTAACTTTTTCTTTATAAATCAATATTACTAAATTTCATAAGGTGAGAAAGGATAACGTGGAAAACATAATGTGAGGAAGGACAAGCATGGTATAAATTATGATTAGGTTTTTTTTTATAACAAATATCCATTATATATGTTTATTACTGTTTAATAGTGTGGCAAAAAAATTTGTTGAATTGTAATTTTTATTTTTTATTTTAAATCAGGATTAAAAAAAAAAACTAGTTGTCAATTCTTATCCATATGTATTGTTTAATTTTTCATTTCACTTCCATTGCATACCTTATATTCTTATGCACCAAACATTGTCTTAATTCCGTGCACAAGCTTCCTTTGTTAATTTCAGGTTCACTAAAAACCATGAAAAACAGATGGAGTGGGGCGCAGATGAAGCCAAGTATTATGCATCGCTTTCACATAGAATATCAGTCAGTTGACCAGTTTCCATAAAAGATGTAATTCTATAGCAAAACGCAATCTCTACACTGACAAACAAAATAACGCTGGAGGAACATCTCACCAAAACATAAAACTCCTGTGTTAATCAGCATCTTCTCATTCCAAGATCACATTCACATGTCTGCAAGGAGCCTCAAAACAAAAACTCCTCCAGCTTCAAAATGTAAAAGCTAGCTCCTCGCTGGAAAGAAAAGAGAAGTAGAAATTGTTGACTGTAACTGTACAATAACCAACAGACTCGCTTTTGAGAAACTTCCTGCAGCTGAACTTTCCAACTGTGCATATTTGATGATGGTCCCAATACACAGAATGTTTAACGTAAAATGTTGTCTCCGAGTTTACTGAGATATCTCCTCGAAAATCCATGATCCCTTATTCCTAGTTCAAAGTAATAAAGTGGTCAGGTTCAGGAAACAGTGACGACACTTTAAACAGGAAGAATTCAGATTCAAAGAGAATGGAGGACGGCATATACCTCCAATGTAAAGCAGACATCTGAGTCTTCTGAGTAGTATTCGGAGTAATCTGATGGTTCGTCACAACAGAACTGGTAAAACTGTGAACAAACCCATAAACAACAGTTAGGACTGGAAAAATGAATAAACAAGTAGAAAATGAGAATCTAAAGTGTTCTAGCTTTGGAAACAGTCAAACCTTATCAATCTTCCCAACCATCGCTGAATCAGCCTCATCATCCACCTGAAACCAGCCACTTGTCATATATATGGTAGGAATCTCAAATTTTGAAAGAATAAGAAACATATGATTAGTAAATGGCTTTACTTAGTCCATTTCAGCTTGATATTCAGAAGGGAAAGTTTTACTGCTATCATTAGTAAATGAGAAGCTTGACTCCAAGTCATTGCCTTCTCTCTCTCTGTTTTTCTTTTTATTGCAAGAAACAATGACGCATAATTCGGCGAACAAAAAGGGAGGAAATTAAAGCCTCTGTCAAACGAAGTTACAAAAACAAGTTGGCCAAGAAGTACTAAACAAAATGACTACTCGGTTACCTAGATTGATTGATGTACCAAGGCCCTTGCATAAGTGTCTCAAAAACCCATAAATGATATTTTTCCAAAACCTCATTTCAGAGTTTCGAAGGACCCTCATGTCAACAAGATACAACAAGGTTTCAATGGGAGAAAGGGGAAAAAAACCTTGAATAATAACAGTGTCCATTTACCTGTATCATATCATTAGCCTCTTTATCCAAAGCTTGTTGGTATGCAGATTCTAGTTTTGCAGCTTGAAGAACATACGGTTTCCTTTCCTGATGAGAACGGAAAATTAAGTCCCAAAAGAATTATATTTTCCAACTTACAAAACGAGAATGGACTGGGCTTACCTCCTTGGACATGTTTTTCCAGATCTCAAACCCTTTCCTATCAATTTCAATCATATTTCCACCATTGCAGGTCTTGAAAAAGCTCTCGCTGAAAAGGAAACCTCATTAGCATCCGACCACTATTACCATATTCCAAACAGAACTCCAATCAAACATTTAAGTTCACTAATAAAAACTTCAGGGGGTGAGATTCTACATAAACAAGCGGAAAGGTGATACTGGTTGGTTCTCAAAACGTTTATCTGTCGCATGTTGGTTCACATCTTCAGAACTTCTATTCATGGCATGTTGGTTCACATCTCCAGAACTTGTATTCGTCACATGTTGGCTCCCATCTTCAGAGATTGTAATCGCCACATGTTGGTTCACATCTTCAGAACATTTATTCAATAGCTGGTTCACATTTGTTCCCCTAAACCTCTTTACGCCCTTCTTCGGTTCACATTCGTGCATGTCAGCCAACGCAATAGCCACCGATCTCCCACAGCCCTCACTGAAATGTACAAACATTGAAACTAAGAATGTGATAGGAACGGTGATCAATGATCCTTGAATTAGTTAATAAGATGAAAGAAATCACGAAAAGGAAATAACAATGCTATATAGTATATACCACTTGTCAAAAGCGCTACCATCGGGAGCACGGCGAAAGGCGCAGACCCTTTTCCTGTTTCTATGCACAGTCGCCATTAAACCGCTGCGTCAAGCTTTTCGACTCGACTCTGCAAATTTGTCATTTTGAGTGAAAGTTTCTTTGGTTCGGATATCCCCAAGCTGCAAATGGCGCCGAAGCCTGCAAAATTTCACCACCGCGAGATTGCGAATTTGCAAATTTGTTTTTCCGCCCAAAAAGTTGCATTTTTTAGCATGGAAAGTTTGTAACAGTGGGGGAAAAAAAAAGTTGAGCAGCTTTTCGTGCTGTAATCCAATAGTTGGCTCAAAACCCGCTGGTGGCACATTCCACGTAATAGTGGGTTCTGCTTTTTCGAGGAAAAAAAATAAAAAAAAAACTAAAGTGGTGATGGAACCCATCATTAATAAGAGATCGACACGTTGCTAGAAGGAAGCTCATGCAGGAACAGATGAGATCCAATGGCTAAAAATGCGCAGGAGTTCTTATACGGGATGCTAAGGATTTTCAGGGATTTGGGGTGCACAAACATTTTTAATGATATACTTTTATATTTTTTAGTTATAGACTCATTTTGCAGAATAAATTACACTATAAAGCAAATTTTATATCTAAAATTAGAGGAGTAATAAATTATTATTTTTTTGCAATAAGTTGCAATTAAATGTTCAAAAAAAATGTATTGTAAGAAATCCAAATTTCATAGAGTTTTGTTTTAAAAGTCTGTGTGATTAAAAGAAAGGAAATTGTATTAAAAAGGAAATGATGCCAAAGGAATATACAATTTTTGATTGGGGTGTTTGATTAAACTTATTTAAGATAATTTTATATTATATAAAATAAACATGTAAGAACACGTCTATTCCACGAAACGTGAAAATGATATTTTTGGGAATGATCCAAACACACAATGTTTGGTCCGCAATATATGCGGTGTTTTTATACCGTAAAAAAGAAAAACAGTAAGGCGGCATGACTCTGAAATCTGGAATTTCTATTCTTTTTCTCCTGTAGAAAAATTGAGATCCACGTATAATTACGAGTTGACATAATGTTTGATCTGTAAATTTATTTTTATTTTGATTTTAAGCTCTCAGGTTTCAAGTCATATGTTTTGATTTTTTTAATGAGTAAAATGATTTAAGTTTTTATTATATTATAAAAATTAATATTTTAAATAAAAAGAAATTTAAAGAATCACAAATCTCTAGTTTAAAATTTTAGGAACCAAAATCAAAATAAGAATAAATTTGAAGGACTAAAAATAATATCAATTATATAATTATATATCATTTTTATATATACTCCATCTCATTCTTATTATAAGTGTCAAATAATTAGTTCATAGATAAGAAACAATTAGTTAAAATTAATAAAAAAACAACAAATATGTTACAAATATATTTTTATTTCTAAATATATTTTTATAATGAATAAGAAAAGATAAAAAAAATGAAGGAATGTGATAAAAAAATTAAGAATAATATTATAAAAAGTACATTAAACACTAAGAAAAATTCAAATTAAAACTTTTAAAATAGATTACACACTTTTTAAAATTTGAAGTTTTCTAAATTTAAAGTTTATAAATGGGCAGGAAGTAATTAACAAGTTCGAAAAATCCGCAGTTTCTTTGGTTTAAATCAAGATATTCAAATTCCTAGGTCAAAAAAAAAAAACAAGATATTCAAATTCACGAGCCATCTCAATTTCCCGTGCTTATTTCCTGTCAGGATTATGCTCCACGTGGCATTGAAATGGGCAAATGGCTCCTTCGTACTGGCTGCGTGGAGTCGTAGGGAGTTGGTTCGCTTTCTGCGTCACGTAAAAGAAAGGACAATTTTTTCCCCCAAAAACAAAACTAATTTTACCAACATTTGACTCAAGTCAAATTCAAATGATGCCAAGCTCTCTAGTCACAAGTATATGATTAAAAAATTTAACATAATAAACATTAAAAACTTGATATATTTTTCTTATTTAAAAAAAATTTATCGATAAACAATTTTCAATATAAATGATTAAAAAGATACATAAAAAATCAACAGAAATAAAATAACAAGCTAAACTCATTTTCTAATATTTATAAATCAATTATGTAAGTCCTATATTTAGAATCCGAGCAACTTTCGAATTAGTTTGCAAAGCAAGCAAATATATGAAAAGAGGTTCTTCTCATTACATCAAAGCATTTTTTTTTCTTGGTAAAAAAAAAAAGCACTTTTTCCCCCCCAAGTGCTATGGGTTTCCCAACAAGCACTAATCAAATATTCCTCCAAGAATACTACGGTAGATTATAGACCGCCATCAAGCAAGCAAATCGCAACCGTTCGTTAGGCGGAAGCGACATGTACATCGACAAGTAAGCTGATACGGATAGCAAGGTCTGCATACCCATAATCGTTTCATTCCAAACCAACTGCTCAAGCACAAAATCCTTTACAAAATCAAACGCCAACACAAAACAGAATTAACATATCCAACACAAGAATCTAGTTATAAGGGACATCATTGAGTGATAAGCAGCAAGAGATTTTGAATTCAAACATCTTCTATATCATGTACTGCCCAAAAAAAAACGCGGGAGTCGGTACACATCAGCACACTAATGGTGGTCATTCATGCATGCATATGTATAGAGCTTAAAAGTTCATGTCCTTTTCTTACTTGGCCTTGTCAATGGGAGTGATATTTGAATGAATCCAAACTTCTTCCTCTGGCCTATGAACTGTTTCTGATCGCTATCATCTTTCTCAGATTTTGGAGGAAGAGCAACATCTTCCCTTAGTGCACGCAGCATTTGGCTCAAAGCAACCTTTTGTCTTTCAGGATTCTCTTCCATATCCTTTCTTGTGGCATATTCTTCAGGAACTTGCTTTCTGCTAAGCACATCTCTCATTGAAACTGTTGGCCTTAAAGCAGGCTTTGGATTGTTGTTCAACGGGTTTGATCTTGTTACATCTGGTAGAGGAGAATCTTGACAATTTCCAGCTAAATCGAATTTGTCACACTTAATAGAGTTATACATTGCTTGTCCCTTGAGATCATTCTCTGGAATCAGTCTCCTCAGAGCCTCTTGAGCAGCGTGTTGCTTCCTGTTTGCAGTGTCAACTCTGTTCAGAGCTTCTGTCAAGATCTGCTTGCTATGTCGAACTTCTTCTGTTGCTTCCTCCATCCGCCTCAGAATAGTCAATTTAGAAATACTCACATCATCAATTTGAAACTTGGAATCTGCGACCTTCTTTGCCATAGACTCCTCGGGTATTTTAGTTTCAGGGGTTAGAGATCGCTCCCTCAAAGGCAAAGTCACTTTTTCAGGCTTTGGTAGGACAAAGCCTGATGATCTCGCAGTACTGGATAGAGCCTTGATTTCGGCAAGAGCAATAGCTTCTGCTGCCATTGCAGCTTCTTCCATCTTCTTAGCAGCCAACCACCTCATCTCTGCAGTCTTAATACCAAATACATTCTCTTCACACAAATTGAAGGGAGTTGAAAATCTTGTTTCAACCATTCTATTGTACTGCCCAGCATCAGAATTGAAGCTCTTCATTATATCCATGGGATCATAAAAAATGCTACTTGTTTCTAGAGGAGCTACAGGCGGATTTAATCTAGTTTTTTCTTGAGCTCTGTCTTGAATAGAAACAGCAGCATATTTTGGTGCTTGCATTTCGAGTGTCCTCTCGAGAAAAATATTCTCCTTCTTCATCTTCTTAGTCAAAGATTCAACAGAAGATTGTATCATCTCAAGATCATTCATGGTCTTACCAAGATTAACTTTAGCTTGTTTTAACTCCATTAAGATCAGATCAGGTGATGAGATAGAGCAGGGAGTTGAACCATGCAATATCTGTTCTTGGTTATTGACAATATTTCCACATTTTTCCTTATTCATCTCCTTAATAACAGGAGGTCCACCCGGTTCATAGGCATGAACTTCATGAGTTGCAAAACATTTCAAGGATTCTTTCTGCAGCTGCTGCTTTAATTCCTCCACTATCCTTTTAGTGGCTCCCAGTTCTTCAAGCACGTCAAGTGTTTCGAGCTCTTTCACTATCAAATCTTTCTCCAACTCAGCTGCTTGTTCCTCCACTTTCTTTATGTCAAAACCATCAATGCCATTCTGTAAATGATCATCTTCTTCAACATCAGAAAGTAAGCCAAAGAAGTACATAGATGTCAAGAATGCATAAGGAACAATGCAACGTAAGATTAGACGAGTGATGCATCGGAAGTATAACCTGATCACAGAAATTACAAATTAATGATATAAATGGCTTCCTACAGATGATAACTTTGGCAATTTAAAGTTACTCATTTGGCTACAAGTTTAAACCTCAAAAGTACTCATGCAAAATGTGTACAACAAAGTGTCAGCATCTGGCACGAAAATTCTGAAAGGTGCATGTGATCATCGAATCTCGAAATCATATGTATTCCACTGCTTCTCCATCTAGTCTGAGATATCAAAATCAGACATATAGTTTTGTGCAAAGACATATAGTTTTGCTGCAAATCCGCTCTTATTAATATCGTATCAGATAACAATCATATAGTAAACTAATACCCAGCTTTGCAATGACTGGATTTGAACTATAAGTGGTAAAAAACAATTCCGCAATTGCTCGTTTGCTCTGATAACCGAGTACACTAATGAGATGAAAAGAACAATTAGAACATTACAGCTCGTAAGCATGAATTCCGTCCTGAAATTGTCTAAATGCAACAGATAGAAATTACAAATTACTAATGTAAATGGCTTCCTACATATGATAACTTTGGCATTTAAGGTACTCATTTGGTTGCAAGTTTAAACCTCAAATACTTATGCAAAATGTGTACAACAAAGTGTCAGCATCTGGCATGAAAATTCTGAAAGGTGCATGTGATTAGCGAATCTCAAAATTATATGTATTCCACTACGTGTTCATCTAGTCTGAGATATCAAAATCAGACATATGCTTTTGTAGCAAATTATCAAAGTGAAACTCTACCAGAAAAATTAAAAATCTGTCTCTGAAAATGACAGACGAGGAAAAGGACCGAAAAGAAATCTAAATTGAGGATACGATATCCGTACCAGATAAACATCATATAGTAAAACTAATACCTAGATTTGCAATGACTAGATTTGCAATGACTGGATTTGAACTATAAGTGGTAAAACAATTCGGCAATTGCTCGTTTGCTCTAATAACCGAGTACACTAATGACTGAAAGAACAATTAGAACATTACAGCTCGTAAGCATGAATTCCGTCCTGAAATTGTCTAAATGTCTAAATGCAACAGAGTATTTCAGTTAACTTCACGATATGATTTGCCACTTGGACTTCATCCATTGAATCTGATGGAAAAATTTTGCTAAAAAAACACTAGCAAATAAATGTGCTATCACCAATAGTTAGCCCCAAAAAAATAATGTTTATAGCTGAAAAACAATAAATGGAAAAGTAGCAATGTGAATTTTGAATCAAGCGAACTTACAATGGCCTCCCCAAGCTTGTAAAGAGGTGGCCAAGGTCCACTACCTCCAAAACGGGTCACTACTGCCTCCTTAACAGACCCAATGGCGGCGATGTGTCAATCTCAGCTCTCAAATTAACTCTTTTTGACGCCAAAACTGGGGTTCCCACTTGACCCGTTTCCAGCATTGAGCTTTTCGGAACCCTTATCGGGTCTCACCTCCCTTATGGCAGGCGTTCCCGGAACCCCCTCGACAGTTAATTCCTGGGTTTCGGCCATCTCACCGACTAGTACAAAAGCGAGACTCAGAGAAACACCCACAGCTAAAAAGGCCAAGAGGCCTGAGCTTGGACTTCCGGGACGGATCCATTCTCCAATTTATGCAATTCCAAGGAAAATGATGATGTCTCATAGGCGAGTCACAGCTCAGGTGAAAGGATGGTGAGTCAGGACGAGTGAGTAACAGGGTCCACACACTCCATAGCCCACTCGGCGGATAAAAGTGATCGCAGAACGGGAAAGCAGGAAAGGCAAAAAGAAGGCTTTGCGCTTTTGGGAAGCCTTTCTCCGGCAATAATATTATGGGGCTGAAGTATTGGATTGCGAGTAGCCTTCGATGTGGTTGGTCCCTGAAATCAAAAGTCAAAGTCGGTAGGAATAAGATCCAATGACAAAGTAGCACGTAAGCGGGTGTAGATTGGGCCAGCTTGCAAGGAAGATGAGTTTGCGTTAATTAAGGGCGTAATATTCGGTTTCCGGCGAAGCTTTGACAAAGTCGCCGTAATGATGACCTTTCGGACGGGGAAAGACGGAAAAGTATACAGTCGCACTCGCACAACGACGACGTCTTGCATTGCTGCTCCCTTGCACGCCTCTCTCATTTTCATTTTTCGGTTTCAGCCTTTCAGGCTGCCTGTTAGGATGAGCCATTTAATAAAAATTTACCTAGTTGGAATAAATTTTCATCACATATTTACCTCTTATTTCATAAATCATCAATTATTCATTTAATTATATTTTTAAAACTTGTAATACCTGATTCATTTAAAAATGAGTCGAGTATAATATTATTAGATTTGAATATATTCAATTAATGATATTTCAATCACATATTGATTGAAATTTGAATATATTAAATTAAATAAAAAATTATTAAAATAAATCAAATTTAATTGGAGGTTCAAATGGCAAAATTAATAATTAATTTTGATTTTGAATAATATCTTAATTAGGGTTTGAATATATTGCATTAAATGTGAAGCGTCATAATTAAATAGTATATCAAGTGGAGGCTTAAATGGAGAAATAAATCATTACTTTTAAATTTTTATCTATTCTTCCTAAATTTCATATCTCTAATTCAAGTTCTATTTGAATAGATAAAAAAATCATACTCCTATAAAAAGTAAATATTGAGTTACAGTAGATAATGTGATTTATTAAAATTTTAAATCTAATCAAATATGCTAATCCGTGCATTGCAGGAAAGAAATTTCTAATTATTATTAAAAACTACTTATAAGTCATTTTAAGCAAGTCTTCAATGAATCCGCTGATATTAAAATAAATGGTTAATAAATTTTAGTCAGGTTTTGGTCTTTTAAGGGATGTTTCGATAGAAACCAAATAATAATTTTAAAAATACTTTTACGGTATATGAAATAAATATGTGAAGAAATTTTTTTTGTTTTGTAGAAAGTATTTTTTAAAAGCACTTATTCACATTACCAAACACCCCTTAAATTTCTATTCATTTAAAATATTAGTTCCTATAGTTTGATAAAAAACTAAACCATTCTACCTTAAATGGATCAAAACTTATGGTTTAAGACTTTAGAGACCATCTCCGGTCAAAAAAAAAAAAGACTTTAGAGACAAGGCCAAGATAGAACAACTTAAATGACCAAAAATTATTTAACTCTAAAATATAAATAAATAAAAATAAATGTGGTTAAGTTTATGAGAATCTGTTATTATCGATTATTTTTACGAAATCAATCCTTTTTAAAATTTTAAATTCTTAATCTAAAAATTATTTTAAAAAATCTGACAATGAAGAAACATTAATTGTGATTTTAATGACTGTGAATAATATCCTTAAAAATTACTCAAAATAAATAATCATTGTGCAGTTTTTAGTTTCAGACTCTATACGATAGCCAAATTTAATATATCTAATTTCTTACCATTTTAAAAGAATAAAATTCTAAATATTAGTTATATTCACTCTTATAAGTTCTGAGTCTTTTAAAAACATTATTTATAAGAAATAAAATAAAATGTTTTCATCATGTTTGTTGATTCCAAAACAAATTAAATGTACATTCTGATTCTAATATAATATTTTATGTTAAATATTTCAAATTCGGCTGAGAGAGTTGTCACCTGTCTCAAGTGATGAATGATCCAGTGGCAAACTTCCACCTTAATTAACTAGGGCATGGGGGGAATTTCTTTTCCAAGTCATATAAAGTTTCTTGACAATCATAACTAAGTGAATAACTGTGTGCTTGAACAAAATTAACTGCAATATTAGTCTAAACAATCACCTTCTTAGTTGTGTCTCTACGCGTTATCCTTCATGCCTCTTGTCCGTTGTTAAATAAATAAATAAATGTACTTGTGTTAGAAAATGAATTTACTTTACCTGTCACAATGATTTATATTATTACGCAGATGAGAAATTATCACATGCAAGAAACGTATCCCTTCAAATTTAATTTCCTTATATATATATAGTATTAATCCATTAATCTACTGGTTAAATGAGATGATATAATTATGTTTTTAGAGACAAAATGTTATAAGTGGAAAGGGGTAAAACGTGCATACCAAAATGATGAAGACGAGTATTATTATTATTGTAATTTGTTAGGAGTTGTAAATCATGATTTGTAATTATTAACCCTTTTCAGAAGCAAGAGGAAAAAGGCATGCACTGTTGGAGGCTGGCATGGCCAGCAAATTATCTCCTTTAATACTTTTTGATTATATATGAAGTCAATATATATGCTTCTTTCCCCAGTAATATTTCACATACTTTCTGAGGTTTAATTTAAAATCATACTAGTATTTTTTTGTGCTTACATATTGACTGAATAGGGTCATATCTAACATAAGGATTGAACCCTTGTCGACAGTGTAAATATATACTCTTTTGATTTTTAATGTAATCTAATTTGAGAATTAATATTAATCTTATGGGTTAAGAAAAATACTATAAAATAAAGCGTTGCATTTATAAAGCCGTTGTTAGAGATTAATAGGTCAGCTTGGTCATTAGCTTTTTTTTTCTCCCTGTTTTAAAGAATGAAAGAAAGAAATTCTGGCTCTTCCTTTATACTGTCAGCTCTTTTTTACCACTTGAACTATTGTTATAGCGCCTGATGGCCTGATTATTGATTAGTGATATCAGGCTCAGTCTTCAGCCCAAAAAAATTATCCGCCCACTTATTCTTTTTTTGTTGTTGTTGTTTGGGTGTTAAATATTCACCGCACTTAAATGATTATGACGTTCTAGAATCATTAGGTTGATTATTAGATGCAATGATATAATTCATCAGGCCCCCTCCATTACGGGAAAAAAAAATTAAAAAACAATACCTCCAGTACATGGAGTTAACTAATGTAATTAGATTAAAAAAATTAATTAAATTAACTATTTTTTTAATAAATGTGTGTTGATTTTTGAAAATATGTTTTTTAATCATGTGTATTGTAGCTACTCTTAGAAACCTGGTTACTATGCATAATCAATAAGAGAGGAAAGTTATAAATTTCAGAAATAAAATAAATTAAAGTATTATACTTAGAATCAAAATAAATGTGTATAGCTCTTATATTTAGTACGGGGATAGTAATAATTATGAAATTCCACACAAACAATCTAATTACTGCAAATTAGGAATTATGCTTACTTAGAACTGTGCAGTAACTTCTTTTTTTTTTAAAAAAAAAAGCATAGATTGTCTATTTAAACCTCAAGTAAAATACAAGAGCATTTTGAATTTGTTTGAAATAATTTATAAATAATTTTTTAATTATGATTTAAAATACGAAATAAATATGTAAAAAATTATTTTAAACTACATAAACGTGTTTATTGTGTATGTGAATTTTCTTCTTCCTTAGTAATAATTATGAAATTCCACAAAAAAAAACATCTAATTACTGCAAATTAGGAATTATGCTTACTTAGAACTGTGCAGTAACTTTTTTTTTTAAAAAAAAAAACATAGATTGTCTATTTTAAACCTCAAGTAAAATACAAGAGCATTTTCAATTTGTTTGAAATAATTATAAATAATTTTTTAATTATGATTTAGAAAATACAAAATAAATATGTAAAAAATTATTTTAAACTACATAAACGTGTTTATTGTGTATGTGAATTTTCTTCTTCCTCCACAAGGAGTGAGGACAGGTGTGAAAAAAAAAAAGACGATCATATATTATTGGACGCAAATTATGAATCCAACGACATTTATTTGTTAAGGGGCCTATAATGACCTTTCAAATATCTTTCTTTCATTTATATAAAATTAAATTTTTAGATGATGGGACGATATGAGGCATTTGAAGCTCCACTGCCCTTTGCTACGCCGTTGTCCCTGGGTCTGTTTGTGGTTTTTATTACATAAATAAGGTGAAAATCATCACGATCGAAGTGTCTCTTAGTATGTATCTAAATCCATGCTACAATTACGTGGGCACGTGACTGCATGCAATCAAACCTGAGAAGGTATTATATCCATACGTAAATTATAATTACAGCGAATAGCTATTTAATGTTTACAAGTCGTGGAGCAGTGGCTTATTTCCCACCGATAAAACATGCGACATGCCTAATTTAAATGTTAGATCAAGGTTTTTAATTTTTTTAATAAATACTCCTCCGGTCCTTAATATAAGACCCATTTAACTAATTTGATTAATTAAGGAAGTTAGGTAAGTTAGTTAATTATAAAAAAAAGTGACATATTTTTCCTAAAACATCATAATCATCTTTTTTAATATCCATCTCCTTCTTCTACTTGATTATGGTTGAGAGAGTATCCATAGGGGTAATTTAGAGAAAATTGATGAATATGAAAAAGGGGTCTTATATTTAGGACCAAAATCAACACAAGAATTGGGTCTATATTAAAGACCGGAGGAGTACTACTTCCGGGCTTAATTATAAAACTTATTTTGTAGTCTATAAATGAAATTTTATTATTAGAATTTGAGGTACATGTATTTTTGGTATTTTCTGGTAGTCATTAATAATTACCCTCAACTAACGAAGTTCCAAAAATATTTATAATTGGCTTTAACGCCAACACCGATGCGAGAAGACGCTGTTTGGTTTTTTTTTGGTTTTGGGGTGGGGGGGGGGGATTTCCCTTGCACGTGGAATTGGGCCAACGTAATAAATGGGGAATCTTTATTTATTTATTTATTTATTTTTTTGGGGGGACAATGGGTGAAAGGGGTCATGATTTGAGGGAAGGAATGTGTATTTCAAGGACTGATCACGTGATTTTTGGGCGCTACATGCCGCAGATGCTGCATTGTATCACGCTTTCGCCATAGATTGAGAAACTCGTGCTCCAAAACTTCACATCTAACCAACAACAAAAATTTGCCAGGGTCATGTCACCCAAAAAAAAACGAAGAGAAAGTTAGCTAGAGTCATATTGATCTCTCTCTCTTTTTTTTTTTTGACCAGAGATATTGATATCTCACAACTTCTTCAAATTCGTGATAAACAATTTGTAAGCAAAGCATATTATGATCCTAATAAATTCGTGAGACCCAACTCATATAGATTTCGATCCTAAATATGAGAGATAGTTAGAGATTTAATTTAACCCTAAATATAAGAACTCAACACATTTTGTGTCCTAAATTTATAATTTTTTTTAAAAAATACTCTTATTGATTATGAAGAGTTTTTACCAAAGAGTAATTTTAAATTATACGATTAAAAAGAGTAAATTAAAAAAATCAACACACATTTATTACAAATAATCGGTTTAACTTGTTTTCTTCATCTCTTCATACTAATTATTTAACTGTTATATTAAGAAGTGGAGATAGTATTTCACTAGAATATTTTAGAGAAATCAAATTATATTTATTAGAATTAAGTGATTTATTTAAATGCTTCAATTTATTTAGGTTAGCTAAATAGCTTTTAGACAGGAAAAGTATTTATCAATAAAATCTTCAAGCATTTAGATTTATGTCCTTATTGCGGACAAAAAAAATATTCTTATTAGATATAAGCCACGTTCTCAACAACTTGATCAACTTTCCTCGATCAGCAACAATCACCAATAACTATCTACCAAATGGTTTTCCTTAACGCTTTGTTTGGTTCGACAGAAGGGAGGGAAACGGAGGTTAATTAAAAGAAAGGGAAGAGAGGTCATGGTTTTGTTTGGTTGAAGGAGAGAGGAAGAGAGGGAAAATTTCTTGTTTGGTTCATAAGATGATGGGAGGGGAGGTAATGATAAATTGACAAATATGCCCTTATCTCTATATTTAGACTGATTTATTTTTTATTACGATATTTATGTCAAAATTATTATTTCTTAATTTATCAATTAAAAAAAACCAATTACCTCACTTACATGTGATAAAAAAATGATAAAACTATAAAAAATTAGAAAATATGATAAAAAATTTAATATTCTATCTCATTAATTTTATAAATATATGTATTAATATATATGATATGTATATATTATATAATTACAACACGTAGGTTATGATATGTATATATTAATATATATGCATGTTATCTGAGATTATAATACACACAAGCTATAGTATATAATTATAATACGCACATGCTATGATATGAATACATTAATATATATGATATGTGTATATTATAATATTATAATCATCAAATATTATTAGTGGCTAAAAAGAGAAAGAAGTGAAAAAAAGGTTTTTAATAAGATGGACAAATTTGTAATATTAAAAAGTTAGTATAGGTAGTTTAGTCAATGTTAGACATAATATTTCTCTCCCCTCCAAAAAACCCCAAATTTGGAGGGGAGCATGCAGAGAGGAGGGGAGCACTAAAAGGTAAATTTCTTCCTCCCTCTCCCCTCTATTTTTTCCAACCAAACATACTTATCTTCTCTCCTCCCCTCTCCTCAAAAACCCTCCAACCAAACAGAGCCTTGATCTCACTCCAATGCAAAGCAATTAGCTTCCTTGTCGGGTATGGCCTTCTCAAATCTCTAAATCCAGTTAAAAAGAGAACACACCCATATTTATTAATAATTTAAACTATAAAGAGTATTTTTTTAAGAAAATAAAAAGTTAGTTGTCAAAGGATATAAAACAAGAATAAATTTTATTTTACCTCAAAATGATTAAGCGTGTATCTTAAATCACTGACATAAATTACGGTTGAATTCTACATTATTTGAGGTTGCCTTTGAATTCTCCATTATTGAAATTACAAAAAAGTTTACTTGAAACAGATGTTTGCAGTATCAAATTTTTTTATTGAAAACATTAAATTATTTTTAACAAATTCGAATCGCTCAGATTATTCAAAGGATAGAAATTGGTTTTAAGAAATAAAAAAAGATTAATGCGGACGACAACAACGCATTGTTTGATAGATACCACATAACGGAAAATACGCATGCATCAGTATATCATCGCACCGAAAAAGTTGTGCAGAGAGCTTAATGATCGTCCATTAATGACTCCCAAGCATGTGGCTCAGACCTCAGACCTCAGAGATCGGAAAGAAAAAGAAGAAGTTCAGACCTGGGCCACTAGCCAGCTACCTCTGGTCCTTACTTTCTACACTACACGTACTGTTCAAGAAGATCACAGATTGCAATAAATTACGATCCTTTAATAGCAGGGGGCCACGTTACAGGCTGCATCTAATAAAACCAGTAGCAATGTGAGGGATTTAGCACTTATTTTAATGCACAGATCAATCATACGTATTATCTTCAGCACTAGTAGTAGCTTCATATTTGGATCCAAACAGAAAAATATTTAAAGCTATCTCATTGTGGGGTACTTTCAAATCTGATCGATCACTTGCTTCACATTTGGAAACGTGTATATATATGAAGGTTTAGAATTGACACAACCAACAATTGCAACCAAAATCGCTCGCGGAAAGGAAAAGCACAGAGAGAGAGAGTTAGTTTGTTGCTGTGTTTTATATGCGTATATGAATATACGTGTCATTCAATTGCCGCTCTCGTTAATGTCTCTGTCTGAATATATGTATATATATATATAAATATATATGAAGACTGAAATTGCAGTTCTGCAATTTAATGAGGCTGAATTGTTAGCATCAGGCTCGTCCCATATCATCAAGAACCAACCAATATTAATAATATTAGCTAGCTAGGTGGGAGGATAACGTGATGCCAAAAGCACAGGAAACTTCAATTTATCTAGCCATATATATCTAGACCAGAAGTAGTTCTCTGGTTTGTTTCTTATCTTTTTATGCTCAGAACAAGATATGTACAGAATTGAATTCTCTCGTGATTCATCAATATGAATCAACCTCTTGCTTCAGACTGTGCCTGTACATAGTATATAACGACTCAATCATCTTCATATGACAGATGAGACACCGTACCACATCCATGACTGTGATTAACTAATCATTAGGCTTACCGCTTAACCCCGTTCTTATATAGGATTTAGTATTCTATATGCTTTTCGTCACCACTTCAAATGGCAGTGATGGGATTGATTACTTTAATCCAAGATGTGTGTATTACTCCTCTGGTCCTTAATATAAGACCCATTTAACTAATTTGATTAGATTAAGAAAGTTAGGTAAGTTAGTTAATTATAAGAAATATGACACATTTTTCCTAAAATATCATAATCATCTTTCTTTCTTAATACTCTATCTTCCTCTTCTACTTGATTATGGTTGAGGGAATATTCCTAGGAGTAATTTAGAGAAAATTGATAAATATGAGAAATGGGTCTTATATTCAGGACTCAAACCAGCTCAACAATTGGGTCATATATCAAGAATCGGAGGAGTATTATATATATTGATATATAATATTAACAAACTGTTGAATTTAATTTAGTGTAGAGCGAGGAAGTGGTCTATATTTGCATGTTCATCTACCAATATTTCTAACGAAGTTCCTTCTTTTCATCCACGAAGCATGGACCACAGCAAGTCCTCATTTATTATCGTTCATCCGTGACCAAAATCTTCATTTGCCCTTCTCATTAACTCTAGTTTAATTTACTTTCTTATATCCCAAGAACACTGTCTATGAATTACTATCTAATGGCAATGAGGCCTTTGGTCTGCCATGAGATAGCAATAATAATTCTACACCAAGACTCCAAGATTTATCACAAAATAAATTTATAAACTTTCTCGTGTGGGACCAGCCTGCTCATTTCTCAAACAGATGCTTCCAAAAACAATAGGGGAACACCCCATGGAATTTTATAGTTATATCTACCACAAAGCAGGGCATTAAATGTGGCCACAATTAAATAGGTGTGCGTAATTAATAATTCATATATTTTTATTAAATTGAAAAGAAGCCCACCCATATATTGCTTCTCTTTCCTTGACTTTTACATGTTACATATAGAGTTCAGTAAAACATAGTGTTGTTTTGAGGTCCATTTGGGGATCTTGAGAGAGAGAGAGAGAGAGAGAGAGAATTGAAGAAGATGCCAAGTGATGTCTCATCAGCTGAGCAGTCATTCAGAATCAAGGAAGATGGAGGGTTCTTCTCGAGGCTGGTGGCGAAGGAAGCGTCCGTGGGTAACTCATCTTCAAGAGTATTATACTATGGAGAAGCTTCTGTGGGAGTTCCTTTCATGTGGGAATCAAAACCAGGAACTCCTAAGCATCCTCTGAGCGAGACCTCTCTTCTTCCTCCATTAACACCCCCACCTTCCTACACTTCCAAGTCCAAGCCAAACCCTAGAAATCCAAATAAGAAAACTACCCATAGGATTATCTCAGGCATCTTGAGGGCACTACTTGCAGGCTCTGGAGGGAAGGTTCATGCGTCTTCTTCATCTTACTCGTCGTCGTCGTCCTCATCTTCGCTTTCGCTGGGATACTATTCATCATCTCCTTCATTTTCTGTGAGGTCTGCGACTTCAAAACTGGGCATTGCTTTAAGGTACAAACATAGAATCTCTCCAGGCTGCACTCCTTTTGGGAATATAAAGAATGTGATTCTGAAAATCGTGCGACATGGTGGAGCGGCCTAGCTAAGCTAGCCAGTTAATCTTTCTACGTGGTTTTAGTTATTGTAGAAGTCTGATGAGGAGTTACGTTGTTGTTGATGAAGATAGTTGTTGAAAACTATGAACGTGTGTGGGCTCAGTGGGTCAAACATATTGATGTGGATCATAGCTCATGATCAATATATTCACAATGTATATGCAGCAGGAGATCTGGAATCCGTCATTTCCCCCAATTATTGTGTCTTTAATTAATTTATATATATAGCCTGTATCATTGAGGAAACAGATTTTAATCATTTGTGTTATCGATGGAGTTATTTTAGTTTATCAGAATCGATCATTTGAATAGTCTTAGTTTTTGCAGCAAAGCACACATTTCAATACTCTCTATCTGTGCCAAGAAATGCGGGCTTCCATGTGCAGCAAAATGGCTACTAAGAAGTAAGAACCAACTCCATCTCTCTTCAGCAGAGAAAAATGGATGCAAACTAGGTGGTTCTGGTCGTTTTATTATCGCTAACTTGCAGATAAGTATCGTTTAACATGAAATAATGTTGGTCGATCACTCCTTGGCTATGAAATTTCCAGTTGCTTCCTTTTTGTGTGGGTTCTGATGAGTTCATGTGATTGAATCTCTCGATAGTGTCATCTTCTCCAGAGATGGCTGGAGCTGGAAGTCTGGAACCCGAAGGCGCAAGATTTCTTTAAAAAGAATAAAAAAGGGCAAATTGCTGTTTGATAACCGACTTCATTATTGCGGAGCATTTAAGCTTGTCCCCTACGTGATTATAAAATGTTTTAATTACAAGGCAACAAATAGTAGATAGGAAAAATATTGGATGCTCTTCTTTGCCATATTTTAGTCATCGAATGAAATATTAATTATTTTTTAAATATGGCCCCTATTTAAAGTTATTATTTATGAGAAAGAATGTATTATTCTTTTTTAATGCATGTGTTTAAATATGGGTGAATTGAATTTTTTTTTCCATTTCAAACGAAGTCAATAATTTAACCACTTTTTTATTTTTGATAATTAAATGTGCCTTATAATAAAAACTAGACAAATTACGTGTAAATAATCTAATTATAAACTAGAAACAAAAATAGAAAAAGCTCTTGCTGGGGGAAAAAACTGTAACTGATGGAATGTGTCCTCGGGACAAATGAGTATGACGGCTTGGTAAAGTAATTAATCAGAGCATCTTTGAAGCGATGAAACAGTGGATCCCTACCTGAATGAAGAATTTTCAATTTTCCAGTAATTGTTCACTTTGAATACTAAAAAGTTTAAGCTAATTGGATATTGCATTAGGACATACTTCTACGTTTAAAAAACGTTTACAAAAGAATTTATAAATTGTCTATCAATAAGATCTCCAAATCACTAATAAGATTCAAACTCACAATTTTGCTAGTTATGAGCTAACTACTCTTCAACGGAACAAACTCTTGTTGGCTTTCTCTGTTTTCTGTCTTTTTTTTTTTTTCCTGTTCTGCCGTGAAAGAGCCGTTTGTTTTCCCAGACAATGGACCACATACTTCCCTTTGTCTGTTCGGGATCCAGAAGACACACAGGCCCAAAACAGTCTCAATATATTCCATGGTGCCTCTGGGACCAGTATTAAAAAAATAAATCTCACTATTCATAATTTATACATATTATTGTGTGATTTGTTATGTTTCCTGTTCTTGTGATTATGAAATTTATTAGCTCACCTTTTGAAGTTATAGATTCCAGACTTAAAATTTCGGGCATGTAATGTAACTCATCATTTCATTGAAAAGTACCTTAACTAATTCTTAATGTTGGCTGCAATTAAGTGCCTGTTTGGGATTATAGTGGAAATTCTCTATAAGCACGTTTCACGTAAGCTGAGACCAAATTCTTTTAACATATTTGTCTCGTATTCTGTAAATCACTGTTAAAAAGCTACTTATAAACTGTTCCAAATAGGCTCTAAAAATGTCTTCTTAGGATGACATGCCACTACACTTATATGTACTATTGACTTGTCCTGTTTCAAAGTGCACGACCAAGTTTTTGAAATTAATTTTGAACAAACGCATAAGAGTTACGTAAACATATTACTTCTCTGGTGTTTAATGTAATATATATTTAATTAGTTTGATTATATTAAGAAAATTATATAAGTTAGTCAATTATAAGATGATATTTTTGTTCTAAAATACCATAATCATTTTTCTTAATATCTTTTTTCATATTTTATTTAATTATAGTTGAGGAAGCATCAATAAGGATAATTTAAAAAAACTAATAAATATGAGAAATCGGTATTATATTTAGGACCAAGATCAACTCAATAATTAATTCCTATATTAAGGACCGGAGGAGTATATTATTAAAAAAAAAACTCTTGGTCAAACGAGGTCTATATTGCACTTATTATATACTCTATTATAGGAGAGAAAAACAAACCACATTATTGTTCGATCACAAGCTATTAATAATACGATTTATTTATAAATTTTGCATTAAACCACATAATTTAGTTAAAATAAATTTATGTTTAAGGCAGTGGAAGAAAAATTTGAGAGACTGTTAAAATAAAGTCAAAGGTACGTAGCTAGCTAAAGTAGTTAAATCCCATCTTAAGAAGAGGAAAAATCAATTTATAGCCTAGATGATATTTTTTCTTCAACCTGATGAAAAACTCTCTCTTGTAAAGAAATCTTTCAATTTTTTTTAGGCAATTTTCACAATCTACATAATGCAATGTTATTGAAATTCTTAAATTGACACACATAATTATTTTGAGACACGAATTTTTTTATCATCAAATACCAACTGTGTAAAGATACTCTCTCTGTCTAGCTATTTCTTTTGAGCGAGATAATATTTTATTTCTGCGGAACTGCTTCACCCAAATGCTAACTGTATTGAGGTTTATACTCTGTTTACTTCTCTCCGATATATAAACAAATACGATTTCAGAACACAAAACACACCACGATTTTTTTGGATTGAACTTAAGATATTAAAAATCAAAGCTTTTTTGGGTAAATGCACCTTGTATATATATAGTTGACCAGAGCCATCTCCTTCTGCAATCCTTCAATGGCATGGAGAGAAGAGGGAGAGGAAAAGAATAAGAGCCAGCCAGATAGTGACAATAGGGTAAGACCATATGTGCATATGTGTGTGTGTGTGTGTGTTGTCGAAGGTTCAAGTCTAGTATTCATCATGACAAGACTTTCAGCTATGATACGTATAATTGACCCTATAGAAGACTTGATGTATTTTCAACCGAATGTTTGTTTTGCGTTTAAAAAAATCGAAAACGATCCAAGGGAAGAAGAAATATCAGTTTTTATTAAGGTTTATGTATTTTCAAACACCGTTAAAGAATCAAGAGATTCTCTCAGGTCCGATGATCACCTGGCATTTATCAATAGGCCAACCAGCAGAAAGGGTGATGGCCCTGGCGGGTTCTGGATTCGGGTGCAGTAATGCAGAAAACTGATCATATAATATATATATATATATATATATATATATTGAAGTTAGGTTTGGGAAGCTGAGAGGAGAAATATAAGGCGGCTTGTAAGGCTCAAAATACGGGTCAAACAAGAATGGATGGTGCCACCTTGCTTAGAGTCTAAGCATTGCTTTTACGTAATTTACTTATATAATACCAACCCTTTCCATTTCAATTTCCAAATACACTCCTTCTCTCTTTCACCACCCACTTTGATAGATCACTGCTCCTCAATTAATATCATCCTTCCCCCACAAATTAAGTGAAACTCTCGTTTTCGTAATCCGTAGTAATTAGGGTTTATGGGTCAGTGAGCCAACTTTGATTACTCTCTTTTCTTTTACCTGTGATAAATCACTGCTAGGTGGAGTAACTATATTGATTCTGAATGATACATCAAATAAAAGGAGCCGATGCTTTTGGTTCCTTTGTATTATGTTAAGGTGTGCTTCAAGGGAAAACTACTCATGAGAGTGTGAGTATAGAGGACAAATAGTTAAGCAGTTAAGCGTCGTAGTCATATTACAGTATTGGGATTTTGATCGATTACTGCAAAAGAAATTAATTGGAGGTTTTGAAATGAAAATCACTGTGCTAGATTCTTATTATTACATGTGTCTAATGATTTCTCTAACATGAAAAACTTGCTGGGTGAGATGTCCCGAATTAGCATACCTCTATCCATCAATATAACCATCCATCACGCTACAGAAGTCATTTTCTATCTCTAAGATTATCAACTTATCTTGAAAGGTGTCCAATCTTTTCCCTCAACCCTTAATTAAATTCATATGCTTGTATATTAATGAAGTGATGATCATTTAAAAGATGAATGGCTCTTTATGAAATATTTTAAGCAGTTTTATGTAATCATGAACTGCAAGTCAAAAATACGAGTATCTATAACCATGGAATTGGTGGAAACTCTAAACTTCTGCAAATTAAGAACATATAAATATACATGAAGTTAAACAAAAAGAGGAGAAATGCTTGTTTTCTTTGTTGATATCCAAATAACCGTAAGATTTTATGCCAAAGTTATCGATCAGGGAATTTATGATGTATTCGAAATCAAAGTAAGAAATTACTTTGCTTTGAAGACTTTAATTCCTAAATCAATTACTCAACTACTAATCCCTATGTCCTAAGCAGAATCCTAAATATGTTAGCATATCATTCGTGAGTAAGAATATGAGGATTCCAAATATTACTGATCTAAAGGAGTCACTAAAAGTCGTAATAAAGATAAAACCTTGAGATCAACGTTGGTACATCTATGGATTGAGAATATAGATAGAATTCGTGATCTGCAGTTGATTAATGATTGTTTAATAGAGAATCACTTGAACATATGACATATGAGGTCTGAGTGGAAGGCAATATATCAACACAGAAACATGCTCAGCTTCTTCATAATATATCGTTTATAAAAAGACTAGCAAGTTGGTAAGGTTTGGCCACAGTAGGAAGCAAGTACCACATGCATGGCGGCAATCGAATCAGAAAGTTTATTAAGAAAGTCAAACACATTTAAGAACTCACACGTGAGCAACCAGTAATAGAGCTGGCACAAATTCTATATATATATATATATATATATATATATGAGAAACTCTTCTTCCCCCTCTCTTCCTCTCTCCTGCTCTTCCTCTTCCTCTTTCATGAAATTCTTCACAAGAGTACCCAACTTAATCTCCTGATAGTTAAAAGTCTCTATAATTCCTGAAATTCTATTACACTCATTTGCTTCTCACTCTCTTTCAGCTTCTGTAGATATAGATGTCTAGCTAACTATATCTATTATTATCTATATCTTTATGCAACTGAGATATAATATATATTCCTTTTTGTCTATTTCTTTGAAATTAAATATAGCTGGACCGCTTTGTATACCTTGCCTTTTAAGCACACTCATTTTCTACTCTTATTTTCCTTTCCTCTCCTCTACCCTTTTGGACTCTATCTCTCTATCTAATTATTCTCTCCCAAGCTCACTTCTACTTCATAGCCCGTACTGAGAGAGCATGCCTGAATGTCCAGAGAAAGGTAATCAGTCACACAAGCATGATAGATCTCCCTCCATCTCTCAACTATACCTTCTTAACAGATACCTTTTCTACTGTTTTACTAGAAACTTTTCATCCCCTCCATCTTAAGTCAAAATTTCTTAAACATATTGGATGCTCTATTATATATATTTAGACCTGGGTTCTAGTTCCTTAGCGATGGATAAAAAGGGCGTGCATGATCAAACTAATGTTCCAGTAGCTTTCTTTCTCCCCTTACAAAAATTAAGATATAAATACAAAATAAAACAGTTTGATGTGTGCGTTTATAAGTTTGCTGATTAATCTTGTGATTGCTCTTTCTGCAGGGAAAATTTTGAAGAGATAGGGAAGAAGATCAAGAGGGAGGGAGATGTTTCATCGCAAATGGGAAGAAGACACATGTTGGGTCCTCCAGGAACCCTGAATACCATAACCCCTTGTGCAGCATGTAAGCTCTTGAGGCGAAGATGTGCTCAGGAATGTCCCTTTTCTCCTTACTTTTCCCCTCATGAGCCCCAAAAATTTGCTTCTGTTCACAAGGTTTTTGGTGCTAGCAACGTCTCCAAGATGCTCATGGTATACAATACACAAAATCCTAATTAACTCTCGACACACACACACACCCCAACTGCTTGATGATTAGAAGTATCACTTTCCATGAGCAAAAAGAGATTAATGAATATGGCTATATATATATGGTTTGTTTTTTATAGGAGGTACCAGAGAGTCAAAGAGCGGATGCAGCAAATAGTCTAGTGTATGAGGCAAATGTGAGGCTAAGAGACCCAGTTTACGGATGCATGGGTGCAATTTCTGCTTTGCAGCAGCAAGTTCAATCTTTGCAAGCTGAACTTAATGCAGTAAGAGCTGAAATACTTAAATACAAACTTAGGGAAGCTACTAACATCATACCCTCCTCTCATCATATTCCTGTCCTCCCTAATTCCTCTCGGGCCGTGTCAATCGCCGCTCCACCGCCACCGCCACCTCCGCCGCCGCCGCCTTCTCTTCCTTCTGCTTCTGATTCCTCTTCTTCCATGTATACCCAAGTCCACCAGAGGCCTCCCACCAATTATACCACAATTTCAAGTGACAATATTTCCTATTTTGGTTAAATTTCCAGACACCAAATAATAATTCTATTTATTTTTCCATCTCTGCTAGGCACCAGCTTGGGGGAATAAAGTAAGGGAGAAAATGATGAGAATATAATTATTGGAGATTAATTGTTATGGGCTGTAAACTTTTCTTCTTCTTATTTTTATTTATATGGTCTTAATCCATGATTATGCCCAAGTTTTCCCCTTCATATATGGTTAATTTAATGTAAATTTTCTTTTCTCTTTTTAAATTTCTTGCCTCATTTGAGATTACTCTCCATCCCCCCTTTCTGCATTATTTTCCCTACAGTCCCATTTACGACTCAGGCAGACAAATTGTCTCTTCATTACTTGATGATGAAGTGAGAAAAGGGAAAAACCTTGCACAATTAATGATGTGTAGAAGCTACTGCAACTTGAATAGTGGAAAATATGTACGGCCAAGAGGGCTTGCTTGTATTGTTAGGTATGGAAATAAATTGGCACGTGCCATCTCTGGTTTGATATGGACAGTCAAGCATGCTAATCCGTGCCACTGAAGGGTCTAAATTGCTGTCTGAAGTTGCGGGAGACAAAAGGTAAGGTTGTGTGAGCTTGTGATCTTCACCATATATGTTGTATGTTAACATGGGAAGCACAAACATCTCAGCTTCTTCTTTTTCTTCTCTCTCTCTCTCTTTTTTTTTTTCCTGTTTCAGATTAGCTAGCTAGCTGTCGCTTCACTGTTTCCATCCTTCTGATATTGTTCTTAACAGTAAAGTGGTGGCGATTTTAATTAATATTTGCTTTTGGTGTGTTAATTTATTATATGTATGTTATCGTTGATAATGACTCGTAATCAGTAATGCGTCTGTAGCAAAATTTTCATATATCAGTTAATGGTTTTCCAACTGATATGTTCTCTTTCGAAGTTCCCTTATATGTTCTTTATCCGTTAATCAAATTGGGTTTAAATCTACAAATCAGACATGAAATCTGTGTGTGTGTGAAGCAGTACTAGGAGTCATTTTTGGTAATCAGGGAGAATTGTGTGATTCACTATTTAATTGACTAGACGAGATCATCATAGATTTAGAAAATATAGAGATAGATGTCATAGAAAATCTGTCTCCTATTAACTTGGACTGTATATGTATACAGACTTCTCCTAAAATTCTCTCAGAAGATATGATTAAAAAGCAGAATTATTAGTTATACTTCTTGTATATATAATAATGGGCATGTATTTAAGTTTGATTATATTGAGAGAAGCAGCTAAGTTCAATATTGCAGTAAACATCAATTTACAAATAGATATGGTGTTGCATATGTTGATGCCAGCTATGTATATCTTTTCAATAATAAGGGCTTACTTGGCGTGAGGATTTCAGCCTGCTTGTGAAGGCTCAAAGAGGAAGACTTAGTCGTATAAGCAAGAACTACATAGAAAAGAATATTACACTTTTCTATTTTATTAATCCACCACACACACACATATATGGACCCTTTCTTTTTCAGAATGATGTGCACAATTCAATTAAAACGCACAAAAACAAACACCTATCCCTGATTCAGAATTTTCCTTGTTAAAGAGCTCTCTCTCGATCGAGATGTGACATGTATTGGTCCCATGTCATGATTGCTTAAACTCGTGGCATCTTCCTGGTGTTGACATAACCCCACTTCATTCCTAGCTTGTATTCGAACGATTTGTTCCTTTCTTTCTTATACATAATTAAATCATAATATACATATATATATATATCTATAGTTTTTGGGAAAACTATATATATATGTAGCCCTTCTCCATATGCTTGCCTGAGAAAACAAAAGGAGATGAATGTGAAAGTCATCGCGAATAATATATATAATACGAAGCTCTAACCATACATATATTCAATTAGGTTCAGTCGTGGATATATATAATATATATATATATATATATATATGGTTGAATATTTAAAGTTTTAAGCTAAGTGGGCATGTTGAGTTAGGTTTAGCTGTATCATTTATTTCAGAGTCTCGAAGTTGTAAAAAATGCATGTGATGGAGGACTCCCAAGGTTTAAGCTAGCATGCATACTCTTGGATCTCACTCAACTCTCATTCCTATTGCCAACATTATCAATAATAATTGCTACATTGATTTCATCAATCGGATCATGCGATTAGATTTGAAAGCATTATTAACTATATATGTTTATCACTATTCAATTCATTACTTGATCCACTCATTTAATTTATTTGTTTTGTTTTAACATAATGAACCTAAAAATATGATGCTTCCATATTATCTGATGTAACAACTTTAAAGGTACAAGATTAACAGATACACCTCTTGTCCTCGTTATAAGTAAGGAGAGAAGGATTTTTTTTTCCAGTCATATTTATAAGTCATTTCATTAAATTTTTAGTAAGAATATACTATTTTGTCATTCATTTATTATAGTGTATATAATTTTTTTAAGGTGTATATATTAAACAGTGGTAAAATTGAAAAGTTATTATATTTTAATGAAAAATTAATGCAGCTTAAATTTTTTCAGCATGTATGAAACATGTTAGAAATACTCTATAAAAACAGGACTTAATGAGTATTAAATAGGTTGAGTAGAAGAAAAAGTATGATCTTCTTTAGATTTTATTTAGGACGTCATTTCGCTCAAATTTAAGAAGTTGGTTCAAAATTAAAAAAAAAAAGATTGAGTTTTTGTAATAATCTATGCTTCGAACAATAATATATTACGAGATAGACCATACACAATACTGTCTACGACTAGGAATTACAAGAGGACAAAGAAAAGGTTGGATGGGTTTTGTCATATCGTTATACCTTAATTGCAAAGCTAAGGCCATAACAGTATGCCTTCATGTTATTATTAATTCATGAAAAAGAAAAACATGTAGAAAATAGAAAGTTTTTTTTTTGGTACAAAGAAAATAGAAAGTTAAATAAATAATAAAGATATATCACGCTAACAACAGCTACTTTTCTTGTTCCGTTTGTTCGTTTTTCTCCCCTGATGATGATAGGATACGCATATTATCGTCATACTTGTATGGGGAATGAAGACAAAATATTCCGTTAAATAATATATGTGCATTAGAAATTGGGAGAATGACAAAAAAAAGAAGATGAAAATTGTAAATCCCAAATTAAGTTTAGTAACATAATTTTATTTGATATTAACAAGTCTAAATTTGTAAATAACAATAAATTTTTGTTGACATTTTTTGTTTGACATTTACAAAATTCCAACTTCTTTTTTTATTATTTTCCCTTAGAAATTGGAGGGGATCGAGTATAGAAGGTTCTGCTTAATCAATCAATTAATAGATTAGAAAAGTCCAAAATTATAGTTGTTTTTAAGAATAAAAAGAATATACTTATGCATGCATGATCAAATTTGGTCGACCGCGTATTTGAGATTTTAATCTTAGGTGGAAAAATAAAATAAAATTACAGGGGGATTCAAATGGTTAAAGTTCATAAAAATATATTATGATCGAAGAGTACTCAGAAGAAAATGAATCAATCAACTGTTGCACCGCAAGGCATAGAAACGATATATGTGTATATGTGTGCGGGTGGCCAATGATGAGAAATAGATAGTCCACCAAACCAAAAAATAGAAAACTTATATTTAATGAATCGAATTATTCCATAACTAAATTATTGTTACCATGTGTGCATTACCCCAAAAAAAAATTACTGTATGTTATCATGCATACTATATAATGACAAGACAGTAATTTTTGTTTTATTAACAGTTAACTTGAAAATAGCTCTTGTACGCACACACACACATATATAGCTAGACACGATATATAGTATCTTTCTTTTGTTGGGAAAAAATAGTATCTTTATGTATTTATTTTAGTAGATAACCCATTTATGTTAATACATTAACTTATTTTATCCTAGCTAGAAACGAAATTTCTTTTGGAGTTCATGGGATCCAATTGGCTCCAAATTCAGTCAAGCAACGTCATATATATATATATATATATAGAGAGAGAGAGAGAGAGAGAGAGAGGCAATCATCTCAATTATTATGACTTCTGAGTAATGATTAACGAAAATTACTGTTAAACTGATTGATTAGTTCTAATTAAGCAGAGAAGGTTCTATTTATTTAGTAAACCCTGTTAAGGTTAGGTAAAGTGACAGCAATAAAGTAACATATATGCCAACCTCCAACCTAAATAGATACAGTGACCCAAAATCTAAACAAAAGTCAAAGAGAAGGAATATGACATAGAAATGTTTTATATCAAGGGAAAAAATAGTTTGAGAAAATAAATTAAGATTAAAAAAAAAATCAGATAATCAAACAAGCTAAAGATCCATTTATTTAATTAGTGAAGAACTTAAAAATTTCTAAGCCACATGACCTGGAAGAAAAATATGGGGTTTGCCGCTCCCATGCATGGCTTTTACTTTCATGATCAGGGTTGACTAATAGATAAAATTTTTTAAAGAAAATAATTAGTTTATAATAAAACATTAGTAAATCGGTGGAGTTGTCACTGTTAATTATGTTAAATAATAATATCTCACCGGCAGTGTTCACTTAAACAAAAAGCACTGAGCTTCACTGATCACAATGAATGCATATTTATGTGAGATTCCGAATGTAATTTTATTTTCCCTTTTTAAAAATTAAAAATTCGGATTTGCGATCTGACTGATCTGTTTCACTAAGAAAAAAATAATAATAAAAACCACGAAAAAGATTCTCTGGTAATTTAAAAATGAATAGCATTTTTGTTGGTCATGGCCATGGGCGACCAATATCAGATCACACTAATTTTTATATTTTTATGTTAGTTAGAATACTGGTAATGAAATTTGAGTGTTGCGTGTGGGCATCAGTGAGTTGTGTGTCCTGAATCCTTTTCAGAAAAATTAATCGTCCTGGGCAACACCCACGGTAAGGAGTAGACTTGATTTGAGCCAACAATTCGGGCTGGACCAAGCCCAGTTCATTTAGGCTTGACCTGAGCCCAATACGCTGTCAAACAGTTTCCTTGACCGAACCGATCAGTTGATTTGAAGGATCCATTTCAGCCACTTGGTCTGCTTGTCGTTGAGTTTTAAAATTTAACACTCAACTAAGAGTGTGTTCGGCTCAATAGAAGGGATGGGGTGAGAGGGAGATTTTAATAGAGAGAAAAGAGATAAAAAAAAGAAGAAAGATTTTAATATTACTTTGTTTAAATTAATATGAGAGGAGAGGAGGGGAGGAATTTTAATGTTACCTTGTTTGGTTTAGGAAGGGAGGGGAGGCAAAATATTTTTATATAGACAACTTTGCCCTTATATTATTTTAAGTTGATTTTTACAAATTTTATAGAGTAATTAATAAAATATAATTATAAATAATATTTAATACATGAGATCAACTTTTTATAATTAGCAAAATTAAATAGATATAATGATAATACATAATTAATAGCTACTATATATCCAATAATTATAATTATATTTATATCCAAAATCTGGTCTAATGAAATAAATATGTTTAATTTGAGTATTTTTTTTCAGCTTCCATTTTTTCTGTGTTTTTTATACGAATGGTCAAATAACTTTTTTAAAGATGACAACGATGACTTATTTGTACGTTTTTATTTTGAATGCTTGATTTGTGTTTGGAAATTAAAATATATTTGATAGCAACTTTATATATATATATATATATTTGATAGCATATAAATGAGGGAAGAGAGGCATGATTAAATTCATAAATATATCAAATCACATACAATTTGGCAGTGAAGGGTAGCATGGGATTATTAGAAAATAATATGGGCATATTAGTTAACACAAACCAAAATATTACTCTTTCCCTCCAAATTCACCCAATTTTGGAGGGGAGGCTTATGATGGGAGGGGAGGGAAAATGTTAAAAAAATTTTCCTCCCCTCCTAAAATTTGTATCTTACCAAACAAAAAAAATGATTAAAATCCCTCCTCCTCCATCTCTTCCTTCAAATCCTTCATACCAAACGGACCATAAATGACTTTTTAATTTTGGATAGTGTATCAGATATTACTTCTAATCCTAATTATAAGACTTTATTTATCTGGAAACGTATAATTAAACATAATTGTCTCCAATAGAAGTATAGTAAGGCAAAAAAAAAAAAATCAACTGAATCTGAATAAATGAAGATAAGCATTTATATTTATCGATTTATCGTCCGATACAAGTGTTAACGATCTTTAAAGCAATCTATTAATTCTGTCCTTTGTCGTAAGTCGTCACTTATTTATGCATTTGAAATTGATACCATCAGATTTCAGTGAGTTGACTTGTTTACCGATTATCCTATAAGTCAATGATCAGCTGATTCAGAACGGATTAAAAAAAAAAGAAAGAAATAATTGGACGGCAACGTAATTTTGTCTCTCTTCAAGTCGGGGAAGCAAGTTAGAATTGAGCCCTTTTACAGTGATATTAACCGTGTGGGGTCGATACCTGCCTAACGAACCCCCCGGGGGCGGATGGTCTAGATGCCACAGCATAGTTGAAGGACGAAAAACACACGCAATAATAGAAAAACTAGAAAGGAACATATAGGTCGCTACTTGTATATTGATTGAGAAAACAAAATTAAACGAAGGACGCTTACATCACTGTTGAATTTAATAAACACACTTGATGAGTCAAATAAAGTCAACAAAGAAATGAAAGGAATAAGCAAAACAACTTAATTATTATTATAATTATTATATCGCAAACTGATGAAGCCACCATATATAAAATGGACAAACGTAATTAATGAATAATTAATTAGTTGGCCCTCCTGCAGTTTTTCCTGATCTCGCCCTGAGAGCCAGTGAGGGGGGAGATGTCGCCCATCTTGATCATGGCTCCAACGAAATCCTCAGCGAAGGATCTGGGTTGGCGCTGTAGCCTTGCACAATGGAGTCGACGGATCCGCCATTGAAGAGCTCCTGATCGGAGTGAAGAAGCCCTTTCTTCTGAACCAGGTTCTTGAAGTAGCTGTTGTCGAAGTAAGTGGGACTCGCTAAATCAAGAGGAGCCAGATTGTTGTCCCCTGTACCTGAGACCCTGGGGCAGTTCGTTTGCCTGGTGCGAGCGAAACCTGCGTCTATGTTGCTCTCGTTGTATATGTGAGCCCTGAAAGTAGTGCATCTCGCTTGTCCAATCGTGTGCCCACCTATACAACGGTGGAATAATTATATATGAATGTTAATTAGAAGAGAGCGAGATCAATGAAGGTTAGAATAAGGGAAAGTGAAAAATATATGTACCAGAGAGACGACCAAGTCCTTGGTGGAGAGACCGAGTGAGGAGAATCTGGATATGAGTTGGTTGAGGTTAGAGGTCGGTGGTGGGATACCGTTGTTTGCGGCAGAGAGACTGGTGGTTCTGGCGTCTCTTCTTCCGAGCTTCACGTCCCAGTATGGCCCTCCAAGCTGAAATTTTTATTAAGTGTCAACACACAACGTAACGCTCCTCCATTAATATGTTGGCATGTGAGGATTATTATGTTAAACACAGAGAGAGAGAGAGGGGGGGGAGGGAGGGAGGGAGAGGAGAACTCACAAAGTGGACGGAGTCTCTGGAGGTGACGGCGAGAATGTCGGCGCAGGAGACGATACCTGGGCACCCTTTCTCGACCTCCGACTTGATGGCGTCGATCACTTCGAAGCCGCGAGCTGAGTTCTTGTTGGGCACTGCGCCCTTCTCTCCCTTGAAACTGGATGTGTCATCCAGAAGAACCGAACCATCACATCCCTTCCATATTTACGCCAGACAACAACACTCTATATTAGCTTCATTGATTTGTTATTACCATCTTCATAATACTTGAAGAATCTTTTTACCGTAAAGTTTAGAGTTCAGATAGAGAAAGCCGCAGGAGGAAGTGAAAACTTATGCATGCGAGTGCATTTGATGCAATAATTAATTAAAATATGAAAGTAAAGCATAGAAGAATTACATTGACAAAGCAGTCGTGGAAGAACAAGCGAAGAAGAGAAGCACCCATGCGTGCCTCCTTGGCAATGGCGGAATGCACTGCACGATTCACAATGTAGGGAAGTTGAGGGCAAGATCTCGCGTAAAAGTCTGCAGAAAGCTGTGCCTTCACAGTACTCCCCAAGAGCAGAACCACCAAAACCAGAACACAACGGCTCATTGAGCTCGGAGAACCCATAATGAAAAAGGAGATGGTTTAATTTGTTGTGTACGTGACTTTGTTGTGGCTGTGAATGAATTGTGAGAATGTTGTGCATTGCAGGGGAGGGCTATTGGAGGTGTATATATAATAGATGAGGATGGGCTAGCTTGAAACTTCGAAGTGGCCAGACCTCAAGGTGGTTTGGGTCGGCAGGTGACCTAACACGTAGAGAAATAAGTGCATGGGTGAGTATAGAGGAATATTTCCAACTTTCAAAGCCAGTTTACGCTGTTTCATACTCGACAATAATCATTATAGAAATTAGAAATACCAGAAGGGGGGTGTGTGTGATTTTAATTTAAGGAACCAGAAGGAGAAAAAAAGAACCGGCGTCATACTGTTGTTCGTTTGAAGCAAAGAGGTTGGTAAATAGTGCATATTTGTCAAGGTTGGGGGGCCCATTAATAAGTTAACGCTTTGATGAGTGACGTATGGGTAATAATATATTATTTTATTTACATGCGATACAGCCAGCGGCAGATCAGAGCAGTACTTGAAGATATATTATATAAAAATAGAAGGCGAAATTTGACTGGCTCCTTGGAGGTTCCAGAAACCAGAAAAGCTAAAGCGTAAAGAAGAGGAACCATCTGTTCCTGGGCATTGACTTAGTTTAATTTACAAAAGTAGAGTTTAATTTGGTGAGGAAGCTTTTGTAAAAGTTCATTATTAATTATCTACCATTTGAAGCAACGCGTGGTTTATTTTATGGGATCAAAATAGAACAACTCAACAACCACCCTCTGCCCTCAAATTAAGCCCTTTTCAAGTAAGTGCCTGGATCAATCATATAATTACGTTCAACCCAGCAGAGGAAACTTGTTATATGTGTATATGGGAAGCTGTGTGACTAGTAATAATTTGAATATTTCATTTTTTTAAAGACGTGCGTAAACTTCTCAAAACAGTACCGTTGTCATGAACATACAATTCTATGTATGAATTTCTTTCCCTAAAATATCAGCAACTATTACAAATAATAGAAGACGTCAGTTGTATAAATGATGTGATAACTTTGTATTATTGATAATTGATCACTACCGCTCATTATATATGATTATTAAAAATTCAATGAGCTAGGTGGTACGAGTTGGTTAAACTTAGTACCACATCAGTAGTAGTACTAATTAAGATGGAAATTAGTTTTAGTACAAAGGAAGGAGGTGATTGTTTGGACCACTAGGGGAGGGTTCAGACATTCTTTTGACCGTCCAATTTTGACCTTATAATGGACTCTCTCTCTCTCTCTCTCTCTCTCTCTCTCTGTGGATGTGCTTTATTGGCTGTGTCAAAAGGAGCAGTTGAGTTTACAATTTAAAAACAATAAAATATTAACGCGACCCACACACACACACCCACAAATATAAATGTAAATATGTTTGCTTCAATTAATTCGACGGGTCACCTTGTCACTTTTGATAGTGGTTGGAGTCAGAGCCCTTCCTTGCGCTGCAAAACAAGAAAAAGTCGTACAAGCACCGCCACATGCACCTTGGAATCCCTTTTTCTTTTTTTTTGGAAATTAATTGTACTACATAGCTCAACAGATGAAATGTTATAATCCGTGGAAATTTTTGAAACTAAATTATTGGTCGGAAAAAAAAAACTAATTTTTTTTTTCAGGATTTAGGTCCGATAACCCTTTTCAATTGTCATGAAGCATGCTCTAATTACTACCTCCGGTCTTAATTATAAGACTCAGTTGACTAATTTGGAGAATAAGTAATTTAGTTAAATTAGTTATTTGTAATGAATATATGTTGTTTTTTCTAAAATATTTTTACTAACCAAGTTTGTTATCTAGAACTATTATTATTGGAAGGATTATCTTGGAAAAAAATAGATAAATATGAGAGACAAAATAGATTGAGATCTTATGTGTAAGACCAAAATAAAAATCAAACAAAGTGTTATATCAAGGAGTAGAGGTAGTATTAGATATTGCTGATTTGAAGTATTTTGGACACAGTTGATTTTGTGTTATGTGGAATGCGGAATTTGATGGGATTTCATTGCGCAAAATTATCAATTTGAGCCTCTGGGTTCCTAATTGAGAATTTAAAATTTTAAGTTTAAGCGTCTCACTGCCATCAAGAGATCAACCACTCCTTCAAAACTTCAGTCAACAGGATTTAAATATTTGCGGACACAAACATCCTGTGTATGCGAACCATAAAAAACAAAAACACATGTAGCATTCCATCATTGACAGCCTCATTTACACCATTCTTTTTTTTTTCTTTCTTTTTTCCTGTCATTATCTCTATTGATTGAACTTGGATCCTTTTTTATAATATGGATAATTTTCGCTCTTTCTAGAAGAGTCATATTAATTTTAGATTTGTGATTATAGTTTGTGATCTTTGAACCTTTCAATTTATTTTAGATTTGTTATTGAATCATTCAGTTATCATATGCTCTGGATATATGTGAATATTAGATTAAATTTCGGTGAGCACCAAATCTGGATGGTTCCTTTTTTATTATATCTTTTTATTTTTAAAAATTGTTTTAATGACTACAAAATTTAAAATAAAGATAATATCTTGATTGTTATTTTTTAAAAAAACAATGATTTTATTATTTGAAAGCAACCAATTACAAATTTTAAAAACTGACTGTCGAAACCATATTTAGACTGCGTAAATCATATAACCACAATAAGTATCATGATACCAATCACTGTGAATCTGTGATAATTAACTTGTTCACTTAAAAGTATATAATTTTTAAAAAAATCTTATTCCTTTTCTATGAAGGGAATCTTAGATTTTAAAATTTAAATCAAACTAATGGACTTGTTGAATTAAGGATTCACCCGTCAGAATGGGAAGTATGTTCTCGTAACATCTAGTTAACTTTATATTGTAGGCAAAGAGTTGTAACTTGGTTTCAACAAAACGTTGGCGTGGTGTAACTTTTAAACAATAATTCCCAAATCTTCTTTGTTTTGTGTTCTTGAGCTACAAAGTTTTGTTTGGTCAAAAAATGCACCATAGATACAAAAAAAAATCCAATAAATCAATACTTATCTCTTAATTTTCATACAATGCCTGGGCCATATCTAATTAAGAAGAATGGGGTGTGTGTATATATATAATCTGAAAAGGTATTTGTTGTCTAAGAAAAAAAAATAAGAATAAATTAAGGAGATGTTTGGAATTTTCGTTTTTGAATCTCCGCTAAATGGTGCGGTGTGTGAATTACGGTACCATTAAATTATAAACTGTTAGGGGATGAAAGTTGAATGATTGCTGGTGAGCAGTGGCCTAAAAATTAGACAAAATGACCCTTTGAGATCATTTAAGGGAGGTCGACATCAGATTTAAAAAATCACAATTAAAAATTAAGGTCTTTAATTGATCCAAAATTTCTGCGGACCATTGCTTGGCAGCTGGAAACGTATAGCTCGCGACGTTTGAAAACCCATATTCAATACACTTTTAAATTAAAAAATGAAAATTTAATGGCAAATAATTATCTAAAAGCGGAATTTAACACAGGAATATATATATATATATATATATGAGACAATAATAAGGTTTCTTATAACTTATAATTATAATTTAACTTACATTATTTACAAGAGAATAAGCTTTCAATTTTTAGAAGTCGTCATACTTTCTGATTAGGTAAGGATACTTTGTAATTAATAGCGGGAGATTTTTCTTTCCATGGATATAAACTTTTTTCACAATATATAGGGATTTATTCATCACGATATTTCTCAAAAGAAAAAAAATAAACGTATGAATCTGGCCAAAAAAAAAAAGCAAGAAGATAAACGTATTAAAAAAAATCCATGAAGTGAAGTTGAAAATTGCTCCGTTTCGTCCAATAACCCAATTAAGTCACGTAGCGTGAAGTATTTAGTAAATCTACTGGCTGAAGAAAAAATTAAAGAGACAAATCTTTTAAGTTTATTTTGTTAAATAGCTTGGACTTGTATGAGCAAGCATCTTCCCGTTAATCATGCATGTTGAAAGTGAGTTACGGGAAAGATTACTTCAATAGTTCGAAATATGTATAGTCAAAATCATGTGTGTAAAGAATCTCCCATCCTTGTTCATTTTTAATACAAGGCCAAAAAAACTCAATAAATTATTTTGTTCTAAGAAAAATATGGTGCATAATCAAATATATTCACAATATACATTTATCTATGGAGTGGTAAAGAAAGATTAAAGAAAATACTCAACGGCATTATCGAACGAAGCATTAAAAATTTAATTATTGTTAAAGCATAATAACACTTAACGATCCATATATGTAGGCAACTTTGCCTTATAAGAATTGCTGTTGTTATATACGTCACACCAATAGTTCAAAAAGATGTCTAATGAAAGAGCATTACCGTTTAGAAGTGGTTGGGAAGAGTTCCATTTGGTTCCTGCAGTGGTAACATAAGGTCCTACTAAATATCACAATATTGGTTTAGCTATAACCTTTTCATTAATCAACACCAAAAAATTCAAAGCATCATGAGATCACAACCCTGGTTTTCAACACCAGAATAAAGTGTCACTTATCATAATTACGTCCCAGGGATCTTTTATTTAGGATGGATACAAGTGAAGCCAATAGAGCAGGCCATAGAAATTTTGATACTCCAAGAGAGTAGAATTTTCTTCTAAGAAAACTAATTAACAGCGACGTTTTGCTTTTGCTTCAAATGAGGTTGAGAATTGACGTACACTTGTAACATACTCGTACATCATTTGGATATGAAACATTATGCGGCCTAATTTGTCTGCTGCAATAATGTTCCAGAAGAGCATATTTCAAACTGCTTAGCGGTTTCACATTGTGGAAACTGGTTCACTATTTCAAAGTTATTCCCATTCATCACGCTCCATTGCTTGAAATTTCTACTCCTTGGTCATAAAGATTAGATACGCTTTAATTATTTTAACTCAAATTAGTCAAAAAAAGCCATGTGCTGCTCGCCGGCCTCATTGCCTTTCATTTCAATTAATTAATTGGTTTTTTTGGCCAACCAATTAATAAGTTGTTAGACGACATTATAATTTAGCCTTACATACATATGTATACTATAGCGTGGGATGAAAACAATCGCAGGCAATTTATTAGATGCTGTTTTTATTTTTAAAAATCATTAATGTAGGAGCTTGATAATTAATCTATAAAGATCAAAAAGACTAGTTAAATTAATTATTTGTAAAAAATGTGTGCTGATGGTTTTAGTGAAATTCTTAAACTAGGCTTTCTGATTTGAGGGAAAAGTAATTCGTAGTTCAATTAAAAAGATATTAATAAGTTTGATTTTTTTTACTCTACAAATCAAATGTTAAATTCTTAAACTGCGCTTTATGGTAGAATATGCTCGGTTAAATTATCGACGTGAGATTAAATCGTCTGAAAATGAGCGTATATAAAGTTAGCATGCTATGTTGATCGATACTTAATTTTAATTAATACTCTATTTAATCTTAAATATAAGATCAAATTACAAAATTTTATTAATTAAATTAGTCATTTAATGAAAATTGTGTGTCGTTTTCTCTAAAGTGTCTCTATATCTCTCTTTCAACGATGAAATTAAGTGTACAAGACAGAAAGAATAAAAAAAGCAGTAAAACTAATCAACAAAATATTAAAAAAATTATAAATACAAAGTGAATTAAAAATTTATATTTACAATCAAGCCTATTAATTATATAAGTTCTGTAAGAAATTAATTTGTCTTTGTAGCTCATCTTTTTGTTCGTTGACGACTGAATGAAATATTTGTAAATAAGAAGTGCCAAAAAAATTGTTGCGCCACTCCTGTGATGGAATGTTGACTAGTGGTTAAAGTAATAGGAATTAGGATAGAGTCATTATCGTGGGAGACATTGAAATTAAATTGGCTTCCAGGATATGAAACGAAATTCGATAAGGCCATTGACTCGAGCAGCATAACATAAAACAAAGAGATACTCTACCGCGATTTCTTAACTACCTACGAATTTAATGTTGTTGATATTTTGATCTCAACGGTTTAGACTTAATGACTTCCAATGATTGATTTTATTTTATTCAATTTTATTTTATCTAATTGGAGGCCATCTACACAGGTTTTTATATAAGTTTTAATTGAAATACCGTCTCTGATCATTAATATAAAAGCTCATTTAATTTTTATTTTGGTTCTAAATATAAGATCTCAATTCATTTTTTTCTTATGTTTATTCATTTTTTCTTAAGGTAGTTTTTTGTAATAATAGTAGTTATAACAAACATATTTGATTGATAAGGATATTTTTAAAAAGATAACATCTATTTATTACAAATAACTAATTTAACTAGTTTTTTTAATCTACTCAAATCAGTCAACTAGTTTTTATATTAAAGACTAAAGATAGTATCAGTTTAAACAAATTTGAGGAATTTTAGCATGATTTTATTTTATTCAGTTTCGAGAATGTTAGAATTGATTTTTGTGCTGATCATTTTTACATTGTATTCATGGGTTGCATGCCATGTAGTATCAATATATTGCAAACTTGCAACCAAGCTTAATTCAAAGCAAAATCTCTCATGTGTGAAACATTTTTTAAGAGGTAATTTATATCTAACAAATATTAGATATAAATTTAATTTTAATAAGTCTCTAATTTGGCTTGAGTATATATGAAAGATATAATCTTTCAATCTTCACAATATAATCAAACAATTCGATGGACAACATCTTGAAGACATAATTTCTTTTTCTCGAAGCCGGAGGAATGTCTCACACTTTCTATGTTTTATGATGAGCACTATGAATTGTTTTTTTTTTTTTTCTATTTTACACTGGTAAAATTTTAAAATTTAAATTATTCAGATTTAGTTTTGACATTCTTTATTAAAAATATGTAAATATATTGATAAGGGCTTAAGTGAGGCCTAAATATAAATGGGCCCTGTTTTAGAACCCAGTTGGTTGCGATGAGTTTAACGCTTTATATTCGTAATTCGTAGAGCCTCAATCATTAATGCGATCTCAGTTAATGGGCTAATAGCCGCCTAAGGAATATTCTGGGCCAATACTGTTTAACTTTTTATCCAATGGGCCTTTTTCTGTTCACACCCAAAAACCTACTGTCTTCGAATTTACTACTTTTTTTTTTTTTTCCATTTCGTATGCTGGTTAGTCTCAAAACAAAAAGGTGATTTCTGCCACTTGTCATGTTGGATAATATTAACGTTGATATATTTGTATGTGTGCGTATATTTAATTGTACAAAAATAAAAATAAAGTATCATTGATCATGCCACTCTTAAAAAGGAAAAAATCACCATGAGATCTCAGAAAAGGAATTCAATTACTAAGAAAGTCCAACAATAAGTGACCAATATGAATATATTGTCATTTCTTACTTTAAATTTGTTATTGAATGTTCTTCAGTTGTTGATAAACTTTAAGGTAATTAAATCTCTTTATTGGGACTTGATTGTAATTTTTCCTTAAAAATGCATGTGTATGTCACATCGTTTTTCTTTTCTTTTTCTTTTTTTTTTTTTTGCTCTCCGACCCCATTTGATAACGTGTTAAAGCTTATATTGGTTGTCACACCAAGCCAAAAGAAAATAAAAAATAAAATTTGTAAGTCCTTATAGTTTTAACTGATTTTGAATTAGGTCCCTATAGTTTTATTTCTTTTTATTAGGTCCTTATACTTTCACATCTTTTTAATTAGGTTCTTGTATTTATTTTTCTTTTTATGAAGTCCTTATAAGTTCACCTCATTTTTAATTAAGTCCCTGAATTTTTTACTCTTTATTTTATGAATTCTAATAATACTATTCTATAATATAAAATAGTATATATTATTTAATATTAGTTATATATAGACAATAATATTCTAAAAATATAAAAATTAAAAAAATATTCTAAATAATATAATACAATAATTTTTTTTTTGCCAGCAAGAAAATATTATTTGTTCTAAAAAATTTATATGATTAATTAATTATATTACTTATATTAATTTAATTTAATTATTAATATTTTATATCTCAGTAATCTAATTAATTAAGTTTATATTTAACTAATAAATAAAAATTAAAACAACATGGACCTGATTAAGAATTTAGGAAATTATAAGACTTTATAAAAAGAAAAATAAATGCAAGGACTTAATTAAAAACATGTGAAAGAATAAGAACACTAATAAAAAAAAAAAACTATAAAGACCTGATAAAATTAAAATTGTTAAACTATAAGGACTTACAGATTAATTAACTCTTAGTATTTCTCTTCTTATAGTTACGCCTTTCTATCTGCTGAAAGAAAATTGAATTTCCGTGCAATTGTCATTCTACGTTCTGTTGGCCGTTTTCAATATTTAACATTTTTTAATACAAGTTCTTTTTTTAGCAAAAGAAAAAAAGTAGTCATGTTCTTTATAAGCATTAATTAATCGTATGCGAGAAAGGAAGCAGAAACAAAAATGAACCTACTCAGAAAAAGGACATACCAAAAGAAATTGATGTGTTATGCAAATCCGAATTCTCCGTGATACGCCTTGTCGTCTGACGTTGTTTCTTTCTTTCTGGGTAGTTGGTACAGTTACACCAATCTTTGCCCGCACACAGCTTCGTAGGGATTTAATTAAGGGAATCAACACGCTTTTCCGTATTCAATGTTTATTATCAATTTTAATTATTTCACATTCCCTTTTAATTAGTAACTGTTTTTTTCCTTGTATCTTATATTTTAAAAATAAAACAAATTTATGTATAATTCATTGAAATTAAATATAAATACCTCGAATATCACAAAAATGTTCACAGCGCCCTTATCCAAAAGCGTCGGCCATTATTTATTTCTTATTCCCAGTTCCCACGGTTTTGTCGTTAACCATCAACGCATGTGCAGTTTTACATAAAGATCAGACACGTGTTGAAGTGCATGTGCATCAATTAAGTATGCGACAGAATATCTGAACAAAGCTTTTTACCAAAAGAAAAAAAATCCGTATTAAATCAAAGTTTTGGATAAACTGATTCGCCAAGGAAGATTGTCAAAGAGGTTTTATACTATTAAATGTTGGTGGGGCAAGAAGGAGAATCAATCAAGTGCAGATGCAATGAGCTCTGGTCAAGGAAGTAAAGGACCTTGTGAGTAGTGAAGCAGGCTCTATATGTTAGCTCAAAAGACGCAGGAGCAAAACCAAGCACCCAGATGAAACCAGGCCAAGAGAAGCCTGTGGTTTTAAGGCTTTCGGTGTTCCCTCCCTCGGCAACAGAGTCAGTCAGATTCTGAACCCGGGGGCCATACCCTAAATCAACGGCAATGTCTCCCAACTCGACTCTCACCATTCCTTGCCTCTCTTCTATAAATAACCAACCTTTTCTTTCCATGGCTTCTCATTCGCAATTCATTCAACACCTTCCGCACATTTACACAAAAACCAAATGTCAGTCTTCATTGGTGGGTTTCTGAACACAAGCTTGCTTCCATTGGTATGTCATCCCACATTCATAACCTTTCTCTTTTTCTGTCAGTGAAGGAAATTACATAACTTGCTCATCGTGGGGGTGTTGATTGGAATTGCAGGGGCATTATGGGCCACAGGAATAGGGGCATCCTTCCTGGCTAACTCTCGCAAAGCCTCTGCTATGAAACCTAGTCTCAGGCTTATTCATGCCAGGTAACATTTTGGTGTGGCTTTTATGCTCTGTTCAGTTTTGATTCATTATTTATTTGCTGAAATTGAGGTGGGGTTGCTTTGGTTTTGGATGAAGGATGCATGCTCAGGCATTAACACTGGCTGTGCTCTCCGGCGCCGCCGCTTGTCACTACTATGACAATCGTCTTTCTTCTGATGCTCAGCCCCAAAAACCACAGGTGGAGACTGCTCGTTCCGATATCAGAGAGGTGGTCGAATGGGAGCTTCTTTCTCCTTTCTAATAATTTCTTTCATAAGTGATTTTATGTATCGGTGTTGCTTTAATTTTGTTATCTTATCACTCCAAGTTATCGCCATCAGTCTGCATGGACTATGGATATGTAGTGATAACCCACTTTATAATGTAGATACAATTTTCTCTCACCTTCCTGCTTCCCTCTTCTTCAGCTTTCTAAAGCATAATTATCTCATTGGAAACTAATTAAGGATTGCAGTGCTTCCTTAACCCTCCCGTGGAAAACAAAAATAAATTAAAAGAAAAACTTACTGATACAACAATTTTTAATTTAGTCCCTGCAATTTATTTTTTCAAAATACTCAAACGTTTTTCACAGTTTGAGTTAGTTAATCCTCATTCTCATCTACACCAAATGTCTAAAACTCAAAACACAAGTGTACCTACCAATGCCATATCTGATAAGAGTGGCGGAGACAGGCAAATAATAGACGGGCTGGGAAGAGAGTGTAATTGTATGACGGAGCCACTCGAATCAACACGCTGACGATTGACCAATCCGCTTGCTTTGCTAGTAATACATTACTTCATTGCTTAATTCTCTCTGTAGACTTAGATTTTATTTGCATACTACCAATAAGATAACTGTAAAATATGGACATTTGATTGATTATTTCTCGACCACAAATATTCGATAAGGTCTTCACAGGCCACATCATCAAAATTTAAATGGGCTGAAAGATTAACAGGCCATTTAAAACGTACATCCATATATCTATAAGGGTCTTCTTCTTTCTTTCTTTTTTTTATTTGGGGCCTGAATATCTATAATGGTCTTCACACCTCTGTGTGTTTCGACATTTCAAAGTACCTTGCACCCCTGTTCTTAAACCACAAGTCAACAACATGTAAAGTACGTTCCTTCTAGTGTTTTCAAAATACATGACAAGTCTTAAATTGTTCACACTTTTAGTTCTAGCAATTCATCAAAGTTGGTTTGCTTTTCATCTGAAGCACACGCTGATGATTAATCTCGTTCACCTGTACTGGCTCCCTCTTGTAAACGTACCTACTTGATGCCCAAAGAAACGCCACTAAGTTGGCAATTGATATCACCAACAGAAACCCATAGTAGTAATCCAAGTGGCAATTATTCAAGTTGTCTCCGATCCAGCTCTTCCTCCCACCAGTTCCTGTAATCTTGGCAGCCATGGTCACCAAAAAGCTTTCAAGAAATTCCCAACACCGATCCCACTTGTGAAGAACGTTGTGCCTAGGCTCTGCAACTCATCTGGGGATTGATCATAGAAGAACTCTAGCAACCCTATGGCATTGAACACATCTGCAATTCCAATCAGAACGTACTGAGGCAAAAGCCAGAAAATGCTCATAGGGACTATGTCTTTTGGTCCTTCCAACCCATGTGAGGATATGACGCGCATTCTCTTAACTTCAATGGCGTATGCAATTGCGATGGCTATGATTTGGATCGCAAACCCAATACCCAGCCTTTGAAGCAGTGTGATCCCTCTGGGATTTCCTGTTCTCTGGCGCATGAACGGCACGAAGAAGCGATCATACATTGGCACAGAGAGGAGCATAGACAGAGTCACGAAGCTCCCAAGCGAGGCTGCTGGGATTTTGAAGTCAGGACCCAGGTTTCTGTTCAAGGTGGTTCCTTGTTTCACGAAAAGAGTGTTGATTTGTGCCCAAATGGTGCTGGGAATTAGTGTCACCAGCCATATGAGCATCATTCCACAGATAAGCTTGGTTTCTTCTACCTGAGTCACTGTCAAGGGCGTACTTGAGGAACTTGTGCAGCCTTCTTTTATTGCAGCCTTGTCCAGGAACCTAAGTATACCAGTTTCATCCAATTAATCCATCGTCTGTCTAAATAACAAAACCTACCTAACACACTAGGTCTTCATCCTTGTTTCCGCATGTTACTAGTGGAAGAAGTTGTATCACCAAACAGTACAGTTTGTTCAAATCCTGTTTTTCATCATATGTATTTAGTGTAAGTTGAGGGGAAAGAAGCTAGCCTGTTTCACGTGGATATCATTTTTGATGATATGAAGTGGTGATTTTGAAACACTTATGTGTCGGTCGGGTGCAAGTTGCTTGAAGGATGGGACCAGTCATCTAGATGGCCTTTTTGGACATATGTGTATGAACTATGTAAATGGAAGGAATGGATTGAAGTGAATGGCCTATACCCAATCCCCAGAAAAGCCCCACCCTTCGATTAGTGGATTTCCTACCTACGCAAGAAACCAAAACTCGAATCTTTTGAGAATGGACCGTTTTGTTAGATACCTAAGCTTAGTGGCGGAAGTTGCCATTGCTTCGATTAGGTGTGTTTGGTATGAGGGATTTGGAAGGGAGGGGAGGAAGGGAGAAGGATTTTAATTATTTCTTTTTGTTTGGCAACATATAAATTTTAAAAGGAGAGGAAAAATTTTAAAAAATTTTCCCTCCCTGCCCCCTCAACCTTCCTTCCAAAATTGGAAGGATTTGGAGAGAAAGAGTAATATTTTGTCATGTTGTGACTATTATATCCATATTTTAAATAAAATAAGGATAAAATTGTCTATGTTAAAATATTTTTCCCTTCTCTCTCCTCATGAACCAAACAAGGCAATATTAAAACTCCCCCCTCCCCTTCCTTTTTATAAATCCAAACAAGATAATATTAAAATCCTTCTACTTTCCTCTCCTCCCCTTCCCTCCATTAAAATCCCTCCCCTCCCTTTTAAATCTCATTTTCATCATTAGAATGACAGAAAAAAATTTTAGTTTGTTTTTCATTCTAATAATGAAAGATTTTTTGACTTAATCTTATTATTTCTGTTTGGCTCCTGAGAGTTTAAACTTCCCGGGCCACAACACACACACGCACTTGATCTCAAGTTGGTGTTCCAGAAAAAGATGCTTTAATTCGTGTTCCATAATTCACTGTACGTTACTATCCCACTAGGCCACTAGTAGTATCACGCTCGGCCTTACCTAAGTTGTGAATCACCTTAAACAGTTCCTTACAACTTGGAATATATGTATGTAGGGGAATATCAGTCCCATTCCTATTATAGTGAAAAAGAAATTAAAACACACGCACACACACACACTCTACTGCAACTTGTGTGATTAGATAGATCAGCTTCCATGGATATTCGATGAGTATTATATAGAACTGTGTTTCGTGGTTAAACAAGCTGTGTATAATTATTGCATTAATTATTCTAGCTAATTATATTATTTATCTGCATCAGATTGTGTGAGAAATGATTAAGACAAATTAAATATTGGAATAATATGGTGCTCACCTCAGAAAAGGAGTGTGATAGACTTGGCGTTTTCCACTGCTAATGTAATGTTGAATCTCATGCTCATGAAGCTTTGAGGGGTCATTAGGGAGCTTGAGTTTTCTGTTTCTGAACGCAGCAATAGGGACTTGAATTATGCCTGAGAGGACTCTTGGTTGTCCTGGCTTTGTGGCGATACGTTGGGGTCCCTGCGTAAAATATCAGCAGGGATAATAATAGACCAACAGTTGGGATACCATAGCCTAGGCCCCATCCCAAGTTTTCTTGCACATAAACGAGGCCTGCTGTGGCGCTCAAAGCTCCTAGGAACGTGGTGAACATCCACCAGTTGAAGAATGAGGCCTTGAGTTCTTTCTCACTGGGATTAAAATCATCAAACTGATCAGCACCAAAAGTTGAAATGTTTGGTTTTGTCCCACCAGCCCCAATTGATATTATGTAGAGTGCTGAGTAAAAGAATGCAATCTGTGAAGGAGAAGCCTTGTCGCAGACTCCACTGGTGCAATTTGGCCTCAAGCTCTTGAGGGATACAGCTACAGTCAGAAGAGTCATTCCCTGTACATGAAAGGGGGTAATTATAAGCTTGATGAATTCTAAACTTAACTGTCTAAACTCTAAATCCATGTTTTATGAAGTGACAAAATTGTTTCCTGATAAACTATAACGTAAATGGGATTAATATCGGTTCATTTTCATTAGTTTGGGCCTATATTAATGATATATTTGTCTAGTCCACACTGGCTGGGGGTACTTTAACGTGAAATAAAGTCCGAACTGGTGTGGGTCTTCTTTTGGTTGGAAGATAGAATGGATTGATATGTAGATGCAATTTAGCAGAAGATTCTAAATCTACCACTCATCTCTGGGACGAGGAGTTCTTGGGCTTGGTTAATAGACCATATAGTTTATGTTCAGAAAATAAATATATAGCAGTTAGATTTTAGCTTAATTACCAAGACATAAATGAGAGACGACAGAGTGAAAGTCCAGAAGCGACCCAAGTAGAAATCTGCTATGAAGGCACCAAAAATCGGTGTTATCCACACAGATCCTGACCAGTTATTCACGTTCCTCACAGATGAGACAGTGTCTTCATGGAGTTGGGTTGTGAGATAAATGACCAAGTTGGAAGCAACTCCATAGAAAGCCATCCTTTCAAATGCTTCGTAGCCTTTAACAACACATATACACGAAAAAGGAGCAACCCAATAGTTAATACATGTGATGATAAAACCATATCAACATATTGGCAAATTTTCACGAGCTGGTCGATGAGGTTAAAAATAACAAAGTTAGCATACATACAGTTCAGACTTTTTGTTTAATATGAAAGGAAACTAAAGCCAAACACGCAAGGGAGTCAGACGACAGAAGAGCACGAGTGAAACTGGAAGTTATATAATTAAACTCTAAGGGTAGACATAGATTTTTCAGTTGGATGACACTGAACAAAACTAAACCTTCATAGTCTGAGAAAATACACTGAAAAAAGGAACAGAATATGAATAGAAAGATGCTGACCAACGAGGAAAGCGCAAGCCCTCCATTTGCCTGTCTTAGATGAAAGCGCAGGACGACCACGAAAGTCGATAGTGCCATCTCTGGTATACTCTGATGATTGGGGTTCCATTGAAGAAATTTCAAAGAAGAGAGAGTTAAAGGCAATGGAAGCTAAAGAGGGGGGAAATAATATGACTGATTAGGTTCTCAGGGTGTACAGATTTATATAAAGAGTGGAGCTATAATATAATAGAGCCAAAAGGTTCGATAAGATTAGATCATATATATGTTAAAAAGCGTGCAGCCAAAATAGAAGAACCACTGAGAGATACTTGGAATCTTCAACTTGATGATGATTAATGTTTATTAAACACAACATAAATGCAATGCTTTGTTTGTGGGCTTACTGTCCAACTGGCCAATGGAAGCTAAGGATTTAGCAACTCGTACCCACCGCCCTTTCTATCACTGCCTTGTCATTATATTTTGTCTCCCACTCCTCCTTAGCTTTGGGTCCATTTTAGTATTTATTTAATTTTTTTGGGTTGACTTTATGAAGCAAGTGCACATATAATACTACCATTGATACTTAACATAAGATCTAGTTTAATTTTTAATTTAGTTTTAAATATAAGACCCTAAATTCACTTTGTCTCTCATATTTATCTATTTTTTTTTTAAAGTAGTCCTTGTAGTAGTTGTAAATGTTAAAGATTCCATTAAATAGTAGTTCTAATTAATATATATAATTATCAAAGGCATTATATAAAAAAAAATATCTATTTATTACAAATAATTAACTTAACAAACTTTATTAATTTACTCAAATTAGTTAATTAGCTCTTATATTAATAAGAGGAAGTAGTAGCATATTATCAATGTTTTACTTTTGATAGAGATTGACATACATATTTGCGATCGAGTTTTTTTCTCCTAGCTAGTAATATGAATACAATGTACATAACATCTGTATATGGTTCACGTTTACTTAGCTTTTTAGATAATTGAAGTTTTCATTCGAATATGATTATGTATATGGCCATCGATACTGACACTAAGTGGTAAATATTTTAAAAAAGCTTTAATTAAGAGTTTTTTTTTTTAGCGTCTCATCCTTTAATTTAACATACCATATATAATACAAAATAACAAATACTATCGTTGGAAGGCTTATATAAAAGTCGTTTCAATTTATTGCATACTTATTCTAAATAGCTGGCTATAAACACATGAACATGAGATATTGGGCTAGTTTAATTTAATATATTCAAGTTGAAGTGACGCTAATCCGATTAGACAAGTCTTTAAAATGTTTGTATAATGTCCCAAATTGTATATATATCGCTCAATCATTTGGGATGTGTCCTACCAATGGCTGGTGTATGTTACGTTATTCACTTTTTCCAAGTGGAAGTGTGGTAGTTCCTCTAATTTTGTTTTAAAAACTAAAAATTATATTAGGTACATTTATATATGTCCCATCAATGACTAGTATTGTGACCAAAACAAACAGGTAGATATAATATTGATCAAGAAAATTTGTAGATTTTTTTGGGTTAATATAATCTTTAATTCCTCAGATTTGTTTTTATTTTGATTTTGGTTGCTTAAATTTCAAATCATACGTTTTAGTTTCTCAAGAGTAAAATGATTCAAGTTTTTATTAGATTATAGAGAATAATGTTTTAAATAAAAAAAAACTTAAGAAACTAAAACTTATAATTTGAAGCTTAATAGACCAACATCAAAATGAGGACAAACATGAAGGATCAAAGTTTATATTAACACGATTTTTTTTATACATCCACTATACAGTGTTATGATTCTTTAAACGCCTTAATTGTGATTAATTGAAAAGGGGAAGGCATGTCAAGCAAAGGATGCTTGAACCAGCACCGAAAACTCATCCACATTCATTCAGCTGTTCCAACTGCAACTTGCATAGTTCCTACTTGACGCCTCGGTTACCAGTCATAATGAGGAAACAAAATAACCATAAAAAAGAATAATAAAGATTATAGACTAGAGATGTACTCATACTACCTCCTCCAATCCTCATTAAGACTCAGTTAATTAATTTAAAAAAGTTAAAAAAGTTACTAAATTACAGCATATAATAAATGATCTTTTTAAAATATTTACATGTGTCATTAGATTATGTATCAATTTATAAGTGAAGTAAATTAGTTTTAAAAAAATGATGAATATAAATAGTTTAAAGTGATTTAATAACTTTTTTAATCTTTCCAAATTAGTCAATTGGGTCTTATATTATGAACTAGAGGTAGTATTAAAATTATTTTCAGCTTCAAAATTATTTTGAAAATTGGTGGATCATTATTTTAAAATTAAAGTTTCACTGAACAAAAATTTTATAGTTCAGAAACATTAAATTGGTTTTTTGTAATTTCAGAATTTCGCAATGTAAACATCAATATAAATATTGATGTCTTAGAAGCGAAACTATGTATATCATGTCTCTTTGCAACCGAGGGGTGAAAATATCTGCATGTTTTATCCATTATGAGCATTTAATTCAGCTTGTTGCAATTGTGCTCCTACTTTGCTAGAAGTTTTAACTCCAGCATTATAAATTCATTGAGAGGGCACCAACAAACCAGATACAGCTGGTAGATGACTGAGTTCCTCAAATATCAAGTTTTGGGATTGAACACGTACATAAAAATAACTTTGTTGAAAGAAGCAAAACTCATTTCAGCTATCTCTATGTCTTGAGAGGACTAGCCTCCAGCTATTTGTTGAGAGATATCATTCCAATCGGGAAATAAAATCATTGAGAGAGCTTCATTACCCTTGCAATCTTAATATCCGAATGATGTGACAATAAAAAAGATCTGCATGTCCTCATCATAAATGTTCTACTATATAGCTTTTCATTCAAGGAATCAATACAAGGAATGCATTGTACGTTATTAATAGATTGCGAAGGGAAACGAATAAAGAATAAGTTGTTGCATAACAGGAACGGCACATAAAGATAATACCTCTTATATATATCCAAAACCAAAAGAGACAAGAAAAGAAGCGAAGTATATATGAGACAAGCCTTATTCCCCCATCTATCATCCTATTGGCGGTGAGTTGTGCCTTGACACTGAGATTACTTTTGGACATCGATCACTTTCACGTACAATATTGCCAAGCTACTGAAAGAAAACCCTCATGAGCAGGTTATTTGTTCTTTAAAACAAAGAACGATATATATAATAATTAACTAATAGAAGTTAATTTAATTTGTTGGATTGAACTGAATGATATTGACACTATTGTTACGTTGTCTCTTCTTGTGCTGGCCAATTGGATGAATGAGGCATTAGCATATTGATAGGAAAGTTCAGGGTCGACTCAAATTAACGATTCAAATCATCTGTGTTCTCCTTTTCCATCCTTTGGCGGGACACATTATATCTGAACATGTTTGATTGGCTGGTTCCCTGCGAATCATTATTATTTTTTAATTATTCTTTTCACTGACGATAATCGTTATCTCTAAAAAGGGCTTGATGATATACTCCTCTGGTCCTATTTATAGGGTAGAGAGAGAAAGTTTTTTTTGGTTCTATTTATAAGTCACTTCATTAAATTTTCAGTGTGAATGTACCATTTTGTCCTTCATTTATTATAGTGTAAGTAGTTATCTTTTTTGAAAGGAGCATATATTAAATAGGGGTAAAGTTGAAAAGTTGCTATATTTTAATGGAGAGTTAATGCAGTTTAAGGTTTTTCTTGGTCTATGTGAAACATGTTGAAAGTGCCTTATAAATAGGACCAAAGGAGTATAACGTTTTGTATGGTAAGGTTCATACAGCTAAGTGCAATTATGGGTTAGATTGAGACATGGAATTTATTGGCCAGCTCACGCACAACGGCAAGATAATGGGGAAGAGAGAGTCAATTGCAAAACCAACATGGATATATACAAACAACTTCCAATTAAATTGATCTCATTTATGTTTTTCTCAAAGAAATGTCACTCCATATTTTACATATCGATTTTACACTAAAACATAAGTTGAAGACTTGTGTGTGTGTGTGTGTGAGTGTAATCAAATCAAATAAAAAGGTTAATACATAAGAACTAAGAAGTGTTTGATAAGTGTCGTGTCATAAGATTGATAAAAGTAAAATAGGCAACTGAAATTATAGGTTAAAATGATGAGAAGTCGAATTATTGGTCGGTCCATCCACAAATTGCAAAGGTAGCTATTTCGGAGAAGGAAGAACGGAGGAAGGAACATTTTTGGGTTTGGTTGGGAGGGTAGGAAGAAAGAAAGAAGATATAATGATAAGATTTGAGGTGGAAACAAAAGTAAATTAAAGCAAGAATGGGCCGGCCAGAAAGAAAGCAGAGGAAACAAGTTGTCATGAGTGGACCACTTTCATAGGCATTCATACAGTCAACTCCTTTTTCCAATTCAATCATATTCAAATAATAATCATAAATACTACTGTCTCGATGGTAGGTGCTAAAAAAAATTAGTTAAATTAATTATTTATAATAAATACATATTGATTTTTTTAAAATTACTCTTGAGTGGAGATTTTTGAGAACACATAATAAATTTATAAAACAAAATAAATTAGAATATTATATTTATGACCGTTGATTAACTTTTATATTTAAGATCAGAGGTGACATATTGCTTTTTACAATTGAAATTTCTCACTTGTCTTTCAGATATGGTTAATTTAGTCTAAGAGGAGCAAGAGCAATTTTTTCTTTTTAAGAAAACACAAGATTATGGAATACAACGGACCCTTTATTGCCTTAATTCATTAAATCTTTCCCATCTAGACAAGGATTATGAGACGCTTGGATATTTCATATTACTCCTTTACCCGATCTTTAACTTCAAAGCTCAGATTCTTCTCCTGGGGTGGGGGGTGATGTGGAGAGTAGTTTCTAGAACAAAAAATTGACACTTTTTAATAGGAATAATATTCAGTTTTGATTTTTTTTTTTTTAAAAAAGCATATTCCAATGTAAGGATGCACATGAACAGGGTTGGGCTCCTGCCTGATGTCTTGCCTGAAGTAAGAGCGGGCTGCAACCTGGCCATAAATGCCCTAATCATTTTGGACAGGGCATGGGTAAGGCTGGGCAGGGCAGGCTTTATTACCCAAAGAGTGATGCCTTGCCCTCATGTTATGGGCAAAAAAATTTTATCCACACCTAAAAATTATATCTTATAATTCTACATTTTGGCACATTAAAATCATTCAAAAATAATCCAAATCAAGTAAAATCATCCAAAACAGACGGGGTGTTTGAAGAGGGGTTGAAGCAGCTTGAGACCTTCCACCAACAGTCTGGGATGGTAATGTAATAGAAGTTTTATGATCCATTGCAGCTGCAATATCATATTGTAACATCCTAATTTTCATATATCTAATATTTAAACAAATTTTTATAGAATAGGTAGAGGTTAAATATACATATATGTAATTAAAATAATTCTGATTTTGTGTGTGTGTATGAGAAAATGAATAAAATAACGATGTTAAGAAGTCCCACATTGATTAAATGATAGGAAGTGGATAAAATAGCAATGTTAAGAAGTCCCACATCGACTAATCTTTAGAGTGAAGGAGTTTGAGGAGCCTATTTATAGGAGATAGTGAGTGGAGCTTGAAGTGAGTAAATAATTTTCGCACATATCTGAGGTAGTTTCAGAAAAGTGCTAGTTTTGAGTTTATTAACCGTTGTATCGGACTAAAATTTGGTCAGCCCATTTGGGACATCCAAATCGTTAATTTCAACGGTTAGATCATCATTTTGATCTCCGAGTTACAATTTATTAGGTACGTTTTTAACTTATATCTTTTGGATTTAGCAAATAGAGTCCTGAATAGTAAATTAGCATTTTAAAGTCCATTCACCGTTAGATTGAGCTATAATTTGGAGGATAGTATCATGATAGATAGAAAATTAAATTCAATGGTTAGATTAAGGGTTTAACTTCTGTAGTGAGAATAACCTGGTTCATACTAAGTCTATTTGTCTAAGTCCTTTGAAGATGGAATATAAGATATAAATTTATAGTTTGTCTATTTGCATTATGAATTTGATGATTCTAATAATATAATCTAATAATTAAAGGATATTTATGTAAGGGAAAATTCAGGAAATCGAGTCTAAATCACACACACACACATATATAAATATATATATATGTTCTCATTCCAAACCTTAGAGAAATGTCTTTTAGGCTAGAGTTCTGAGTAAAATTAAAGCTTTTAGAGGAGGAGTTAGAGGCTAAAATTTTGTGAGTAGCCTACTCTAATACTATAGAGATAATATTTTAATTTTGTTTGTAGATATAAACTCTATTGTGGCATTTTCGAGGTTGGACTCTGGTTGTAGTTGACTGTTAGCTAGGAGACCAGGTAACTAAATTTCTATCTGTTGCATGCTCTAGTATGAAGTTGGTGAGCGGCTTTATAACTAATTCTATAAAAGTATATTACGTTTTATATGAACTGTCTTGTGGGATGCTATTTAAAAAAAAAAAGATTGACATAATTTGTATTGCAAGAAATTGGTGATCATGATTATGATGTGCTATTATGAAATTCTGTTGATTATGCATATAAATGTGTCATTTTGAACCCTGTGCATCTATTTTGGGTGAGGAAAGGAGGTGATTGGAGTTATTGAGATTTATATACTTACCACGTGGTATCGGCCTCCATACGGAGCTCTATGGTTGGCCACTATTATTGTCCCACTATTTCTTCGAGGGACTGCGACACCCCACTAGTTCTTCAAGGGGGGACCCATGGTCCACCGAGTGCTCTGTGGTCTTTGGCCGGTCCATATCACTCGAGTGGTGAGCTTGTCAGAGTAGCCAGTCAAATGGAAAGAACTTAGCCCATGGGTCCAGTCGGCGGAAATAAGGAGGATATAAGGATGGATTTGGGTTCAGGAATTGCATATGACATGGGATATTCATTGATATTTATATCTGTTAAATAAATAATAAGTATGTTATTTCTTTTGAAATATATCAATTGCATGAGAGTGGTGGAAATATTTGTCTTATATGATTATTGTGAGTTTAAATGTTAAATAAATGTTTATCAATTATTATTAACTCTGTGTATCCTACCTGACACCTCGCTAGCCATGCTATGGTGTGTAATAGGTAGGGGTTTAGTTACTGAGATGTTGTCTCATCCCTATTATTTAACATTTTTCAGGTGAAAGCTTTAAAAGAGGGACGTCAGGGAAGGCTCAGGAGGAGTAAAGTTACATCAGCAACTTGTAGCGTCTCCTCGGTTTATGAGCTATGTTGTATCCTGTATATTGTCACCTTAGGACAAATTGGTTTTAATTGATTCATGCATTATTATTTCTTATGTCCTTTGAGTGTACTATTGTGGTATGTGTGCTGATAGGCGGCCAGAGGCCTAGGATCGCATATTCCCATGTGATTTATTTATGAATTTATTATAAAGTATGAGTTAAGATTTAATTTTTAATATTTTGATTTATGAGCTATATTATATGTTGTTTTATAACCATATTAGATAAGATTGATCCTTTCTTATATAGTGTGTATTTAAATGAGTTAAGAAAAGTTCTTTTATCCGTGATAGGATGTATGATTGGGTGCTGCTCTTTTCTATCACGGATAACAATATTATATAATTAGTTAGTGTAGATGATTGTGATATAATTTGAGTTTGTATTTAGCATGGTTTGGTTATAAAAAGTTATTTCTTAAAGTTACTATTAAAAAAAAATAGGTTTATTTGTTTATTTAGGAAGGTTGTTTCACATATAATTCAACAAACCATTTTTTAAAAATATATCAATACATAAATAGCAAGAAATTTGAAATGAGTCGAAGCAGAATCATAGCAAGAAATTTGAAATGATACAATAATACTGATATAAAGTACAACTCACAATATACCATTTGATACAATTGATTCATTTCAGATGACTCTGTTATTCCAAATACTAAAATAAACCCACAATGAAACAGATGAAACGATGAAACCCATTTGATGTAAGAAAATGACTGAAAAAGTGAATAGAAAAACGATGAAACAGAGTGCAATAAACTAAACCCACGATGAAACAGATTGAATCCAGAGTGCAATAAACTAAAACGATTATAGCAAAATTTAGAGTTGCATTTGAGTAAATTCATCACCTGAGGATTAGGCAAAACAGAAAACAACAAAAGGAATTCAAAATTGGTATGCAAATTGGACCAAGACTGATAATATAACTTTGCAAATTGGTATGCAAAATTCCAAATTAGGCAACTGAAATAGAATTCAAAATTGTAAACAGACAAACCCAACAAGCAAATCAATATGAAAAAATAGGGCAACTGAAATAGAAATGAAAACTGACCTGAGATGGGAGAGACGGACTGGTTGGCTTGCGCCTTCCTGTTTCATTGTCACTAGTCAAAGTGAAGACTAGATCCCAGTGAGGAGTCGATCATGGTGAGTTGAGGGAGACCGAGACTCTAAGAGGGAGACCGAGGGGTTGTAGAATTTCTGAATGGTTTTCTACCATATGGCGACGGAGGGTGGGGTTGTGGAGGGATTGGAGGAGGAGAGGGAGGTGATGAAATAGGTGACAAAGAGAACTTACTGTACTAGATGAGGTGGACAGAGATGGGGCCAAAAAGGAGAGGCTGCTTGTGGTACTGGAACTTGAAGTTCTGGGATGATTGGGAGAGAGTTCTAGAGGCAAAACTGAAGTGGAAGAGCTGCAAAAGTCAGGGACTGAACTGAGGCAAAACTGAGGCGTGAGTTGTGACTGAACTGATAGAGATTAGAGAGACCGAGACTTTCAGGGAGACAGGAGGCCGACACTGTGAGAGGGAGACCAAGCAGAAGTCACGAATGGGGGGGAAGGGGGCGGCTAGGGTTGGGAAGTAATTTGAAAGAATTAAAATAAAAAATAAAAACTGAAAATATAAATATACTTATACTCTTCCGGTCCTAAATATAGGACCCAATTATTGAGTTAGTTTTGGTCTTAAATATAAGACCAATTTTTCACATTAATCAATTTTCTCTAAATTACCCCTATGGATACTCCCTCAACTATAATCAAGTAGAAGATGGAGATGGTGTATTAAGAAAGATGATTATGGTGTTTTAAGAAAAACGCATCACATTTCTCATAATTAACTAACTTACCTAACTTCCTTAATCTAATCAAATTAGTTAAATGGGTTTTATATTAAGGACCGGAGGAGTATTATATTACATATTATCATAATATATAATTATAAATATCTCGGTCACGGCAAGGCACCCTGCCTGCGGCCCAATCATACCTGTGATCAGCCCTATCCAAAAGTGTTTTTATTTTTCAAGTTTCAAATTTTCGGGTTAGGTAGGGTTTTTTTGACCTTAAGCTCGGGCGACACACCGGGCCAACGAGCACTGTGAACACCCCTATTCCAACGTATCAATGAATGAGATAAGTCAACTTTGGCATCATTTTCCCTCTGTTTCTTTCTTTCTCTCCTCATTTCGTCTTACGAAAACACGTGGCGGAAGGAATTGTCGCAGATCCCTCAGAAGAACATCGTCTACTGCGACTTCACAACGAGAATAAACAGTGCCAAATACAGAACCCAAATCCTGGAATCAGACCAAGACACGTAGCAGCTTGTTAAACATAGAGACAAATCAAAAGACATGGAAGAAGCCAAATAATATAGAGAATAGTCAAACGATGAGCTAGCCACAGAGGCAGCCTTCAGAGGGTGACAGGGCGTAGAAACAATAAATGGCAGAAGATATTTAGATGGATATGCTTAGAAGCAATACAGGAATTGCTTGCTGTGTTCTGAAGCAAGTCTTCGACAGTAAACTCACAGAAATGGGCTCACAAATAGGTTCTGTTGGAACAGATTCATCTCTTCGTAAAAAAAGGATAAGGGATGATCAGGATGAATTTATGAAACGTGCAAGGTTTTATATAGAGAAAGCAAATGAGCATGCCAGTTTCACGATTCTCATCCTGGCTATATACCACCTGCTAGCTGAACCTCTTTCATTAGATATTTTTCTGTTAATAAACTTGAGTTAGCTAGTTATGAGCAATACATGAAATTTTAACCCCTGTTTTTTTTTCTTTCCTCTCCTAAAGTTTGTACTCCTTTCTTCTAAAACAATATTTAATGCCCTCACCAGGGCAATTAGTACTCCTTTCTTGCTTGTATTTGTTTGTGGATTGGTCGTGTCCATATATATATATATATATATATATATATATATATATATATAGTTCATGGTTAAAAGAAAATATACTCATTTCAACCGTAGGATAAAAAAGATTGGCGGAGTGAGCCTCCTTTAAATACTCTACTAAACTCCTCTTGCTCTTAATATAAGACCCATTTAACTAATTTGATTAGATTAAGAAAGTTACGTAAGTTAGTTGATTATAAGAAAAGTGACACATTTTTCCTAAAACACCATAATCATCTTTCTTAATATCCCCTCTCCCTCTTCTACTTAATTATGGTTGAGAAAGTATTTATAGGGGTAATTTAAAGAAAATTAATAAATATGATAAATAGGTATTATATTTAGGATTAAAACTAACTCAATAATTGGGTCCTATATCAAAAACCGGAGGAGTACAGATAGTGCAAAATCTGCGGGTTTCTTACATCATGATTTTGTCATGGGTATGACAATAATGTTTCTGAAGTGGAGGATCTTTGAATTATATCTGGGGATTCAAATTTTGATAACTTATACAAATTTAAATAAATTCGTGAGTTAAAATTTGATCTGAAAAATTTAAAATTATAGTGACGGTGAATTGAAAATATATATATATATATATATAAAATAAAGAGAAACCAACCTCTGGTATTCCGTCTATCTCTAAATATAGGTCCCAATTTTTAGTTTTCCCCCCTCTAAATACAATGCATATTTCTTTTAATCAAAGTTGTCAAACTCACGAGTTTAAATAAACTCGTGATAATGATATAAACTCAGATTATAAATTCATAAGAGTTTACTTTTATTAATAAACTGGTATTAAAAGTATATAATCAAATAATTAATATATAAAAAATGAGAACAATTTCATTTAAATATATTTTAAATTTAAATAATTAAAATTATATTCATCAATGTTCATAATTTATCACATTCAACAAAGAAATTTTTATAAAATTCATATATAAAGTCACTAAACATAATCAAATCCAAAAATTTAGCATGAGTTTAAGAACAAATTAACACGATTTTGTAAGTTAAAAACGTAAAAATAGTAAACTCGGTAAATAAACTCGTAAGTTTAATCAAGTTTACAATTATCACAAGTTTAAGAGTGAATCGACATGATTTTGTTAGCTGAAAATGTAAAAACGTTAAACTCAGAGAGTCAACTGGCAAGTTTTACCATAGCGCTTTTAATATTTTCTTAGTGTATATGAAATCTAAATTACGCATCCCATTCTTTTTCTGACAACAACAATAATAATAAAATTAAAAAACCAACTTTTAGAGATCACATAGATTTTTATAAATATTTTGTTAGCGTATATTAATTTTTTAAATTAAGACTTATATAAGAGATGAAGCGAATATAAGAATGCCAAGTAATGCTTATGATGCAAGTTGTTTTATTGGGGGGGGGTGAAAAGTGAAAAGCTTATGTTAGTTGCATTTACGTGTGTGTTTATATTTGTTGAAACAGAATTGACTTCCCCGCTATTGGAAATTCACAATCTGTTGGCCATTATTCACAGCGAAGTTCCCCTCAATCAACTTTTGAGACTGCCTTCATTAAAAAAGTTCATTTAACTTTTTACGCAATTGGATGTTGCTCCTTTGACATGACACTGTTTCGGCCGCACATAGCTCCAAAGCAAATAAACTTTGAATCTTGAAAATATCCATCCATATGGTTACTATATTTTTAACTATTTAAAGTATCCATCCATATATATTAAAAAATAAATTACACATTTTTTGAAATTTATGAACTAAAATTTTAAATAATTAAAATTAAAAGATTGAGTTTCAACTAAATTAAAATTAATGAGATTAAATCGTATCAAAACAAAATTTAGCAACTAAATCTCAAACAGAGTATAAATTGTAAAAACTAATTTTGTTTATAGGTTAAGTGTTAAAAAATACTCATAAACTTATGCTAAAAATTCACCAAATACCATATAATTTTTTAATAAAAGTATTAGAATATCATGGGTATTTTTAATATTTTCATTAAAAATATAGTGGGTTTCACCATTAAAAGTAACTGACGTTTTCTTAATTTAATGGCTTCATCATTGTTGGGCTGTTTTTGAACTTACCTTAGTAAATTTAAGCGCAAAAAAAAAAAATTTATAGCCTCGGGTGAAATTTTTTTTATATAAGTTTATGATATTTTTTTAACCCTTACTCCTCTTAATATTTCTTCCCACCTTTTTGTTGGGAAATTCATGCATGTGCGGCTTTACATGAAAGCTAAGACACGTGCTAAAGTGTATCAATCATTTACCCATGTTAGGAAATTGCTGTGCCCACCACTTCTTTTAATCCACAGATTGCATCTTCCAATTAAAGAACGTAGATTAAGGGGCTGAGAAGAGAGAAGTTATATTATTAAAAATTCCGTGGTCAAGGACGGCCATTGAGAGTATGTGAGAATCAACTATCTAGTATAAATCCATTGGCTCGCTGAACCTCATGCCTCCTGTGTCAGTGAAAAGAAAGAAGGGATTTTGACAATAAAGCACATACATGGTCTGAGCTGAACTGAACGCACCTGCCACCCACAAAGAAAACCAGCCAAGGAAGAAGCCTCTGGTTTTGGGGGCTTTCAGTGTTCCCCTGCCCTCTGTAACACACTCTCAATGAACCCTGGGGCTATACCCAGCATCAACTCTGTTCTATAAATAATCAATCTTCCCCTTGCATGCCACTTCACCAAACTCCCACTCGTCGCCTCTCATTCGCAATTCTTCGAACACCTTACCGGACATTTACAGCACACAACCAAAATGTCAGTTCATTCCTGGGTTTCTGAACACAAGCTCGCTTCCATTGGTATGTCATCTTACATTCACGACCCTCTTGTCTTTCTCCTTCTCTCTCAGTGAAGGAAATTACATAACTTACTCATGGGGGTGTTGATTGGAACTGCAGGGGCGGTATGGGCCGCAGGAATAGGGGCATCCTTCCTGGCTAACTCTCGCAAAACCTCTGCTATGAAACCTAGCCTCAGACTTATTCATGCCAGGTAACATTTTGGTGGGGCTCTTATGCTCAGTTAACTTTTAACTAATTTCTTTGATGAAATTAATTTTGGGTTGGTTTGGTTTTGGATGTAGGATGCATGCTCAGGCATTAACACTGGCTGTGCTCTCCAGTGCTGCCGCTTATCACTACTATGAGAATCGTCTTTCTTCTGATGCTCGGCCACCAAAACCACAGGCGGAGACTGCTCGTTCTGATATCAGAAAGTTGGTCGAATGGGAGCTCCTTTCTCCTTTCTAATCCAAGGCTCTATCTCATCATCGCCCTAATAATTTCACATGTGATTTTTGTATGGTTGTTGCTTTTGTTATCTTATAAGTTATCACTATCAGTCTGCATGGATTCTGGATATGCAGTGGAAACCCCCCCCCCCCTCTTCTTATAATGCAGATACAATTTTCTCGCAAGTTTTGCTCTTCTCTTCAGCCTAAAACATAATTACCTCATTGAACCTAATTAAGTGTTCTTGTGATTGAATTTCGCCACGGGCATTTGAATATATATATATATATATATATATATATATTACACACACAAACAGAACCGAGTCAGGTACTCATCTCCAAAGCTTATCCTCTTTGAACCGTCAAGATATGATCTCCAGATTTAATATTTTCAATTTTTAATTTTTTAAAATAATTATTTTAATAAGTATAGAATGTAAAATGAAAGTAATCTTTTTACTATCGCTTTATTAAAAATGCTTTTATTTATTTAAAGATAACTAATTAAAAACATTTCATTTAGATTATTCAGGTCAAATCTAGATGATTTAAAATTCTAAATGGGATGAGTTGTCAATGCTATGAGCACCGTTCTCATGAGAGTACACAAGAGAGGGAAAATCCAAATATCTTAAAATTCAATGTAGAAGGTTTATACCTTATAGCCTAGTAGGCTTACCGTACTAGAAGCTCATATTAATTTTGTTGTAAAAGCAAGGCGGTCTAATTATGCGTTTGAAAAGATTCTTTTTGCACTTTAAAATATATAAAAAAAAAAAAAAAAGATCGATGAGTAGTGAAATAATTGACTCTAATTATTTTATTTTTCTGGTCACAGGTTTTATTTGAAATTCAAAGTATAAGGTTTGTACGTTATACCCTTACTAGTTCCTTTGTTTTTGTTTTTTTTCCCCTCTTTTGGCATCGGACTAGTTCCTCTGTTTAGCTCAACCATTTATTGTAGAGTTCTTATATAATTTCTGTGAAATTATTTTTATTTTTGAAAAAAAATATTGTGTAGATCAATACATAATATTTAAAAGAGCAAGGATTAATTAAGCAAATGATGGGCTAGGTTTTTCCTATCGTCCAATTTTTCATTAACTTTTTTCCCTGGCTAACCAATTTCTCAACTGGATTCAATATTGTTGGACACCTGGGGGATGATCCATAGAGATATTATTGATCCATGCATGCATGCTATCGGTCCCTTTTTTTTTTTGAAAAAAAGAAAAGAATAAGAGCGTGTTTGGTTGATCTAATTATTCCCTCAAATGAGAATTAACTATCCAGGTTGGCCTTGTTCAAAGACCTCATTGTGATATGAATACTGAATATATAAATAAGGCTTAATCAATGCTTTATTATTGGATCCCAAAATTATTAACAAATGGACACAGAAGTTGTTAAAGATAGATGGATATATAATGGTTTCCTTGCAAATTTGTGCTGTGAAAGTGGTTGCAAAGTCTTCTTCCAAACTGTCTGATTCCTTCTTCTATATATTCCTCTCTGCTTTCTTAACAACTTTTCTCCATCACTACTCTAAAAAGATGCACTACCAAACTTCTTAACTGCTTTCTCTTTTCTCGTACCCCAGTCTGCCCTCTCCCTCCATCATCTCAGGCTAAGAAATTGAAAGTGAGGGGTAGTTTGGACATTTCAGATGACTTCCAAACTAAAATATTCAGACGATGCATACAGGATAATCATGATTGTGTCCGTGTAAAAGGATAATGAGTTGGGAAATCACAAGTTCCTAACAGAAACAATATTGGAAATAAATATTATATATATTGTGTTTGCAGATTCAGAACTAGAACTTCCATTTCTTCAGGTTTTAAGAAACAGCAAGGAAAGAAGAAGCAGGAGAAGAAGAAAAGTGATCAGAGATGGATTGCTGTGTATGCACAACAATGCCATTGACATTAAGGCCACCCAGGAATACCATATGTGGGGCCTGCTATGAAGGAGCCAGGAGCATTCTTAATATGATGAACAAGCTTGAATCTGATGAAACAATGGATAATCCTAACGCCTCTCCAGCTTCACCCTCCCATAATTCGAGTAAGGCAAGCTCTTTTCTTCACGCCTTATATTTTGCTTACAACTAAGTCCATCGCTTTCAGTTGTTCAATTTTACATCATGATGAGGTTTCCACAAACCTTGTTATAATCGAATACTGTCATAATTTCTGCAATGATTTAAATCAATTGCTAAGTCAGAATGAGATTATTATTTGTGGTGCGCAGTCACTTTCGACATTTAAAAGATGGTATACGCAGCAGTTGGATCAGATGAATGAACATAAACATCAATTAGCCTTCCTTGAAAGCTTTGTTGATGCATTTAGATCACAAACCCACACTGATATAACTGTCACTCCTGGCAACCATGGCCCTCCAATACCTTCCCATAAAGCAGTTCTGGTGAGTACATACATGCAGACACACACATATGTTTAGGTTCATGAATTGGTGGTGGGTAATTATATTTTGCACTTGATGATGTTACAGGCGACAAGGTCAGAGGTCTTCAAGAACATTTTAGACTCAGATGAATGCAAAGCGGCACCTACTAACAACATTACAATACCCGAATTGAACTACGAAGAGCTAGAGAGTCTTCTGGAGTTTCTCTACAGAGGGAACTTGGGTCCAGAGAAAATGGGGAAGCATGTATTTGCTTTGTCATTGGCAGCTGATAAATATGGGATTGCTTATTTACAGAACCAATGCGAGCAGCATATGCTGAATTCGCTAAGCATCTCTAATGTCCTTGATGTATTGGAGATTGCAGACACCTGTTCCAACCAGAAGTTGAAGGACACTGCTATGAAGTTCTCAGTTGAAAACATTCAGGAGATAGTTTTGTCCTCAAGATATGAAGTCTTTGTGCACAGAAGCCCTCATCTAACGGTGCAACTTTCCAGGGAATCATTGAAGGCTGTCAATGTCAAATGATGATCGTCTCAGCTCATCACACTTCATAATTTGTTCGGTTTTCCTTTTGGAAAAATTTCGTTCAGCAAGAACTGTATGGAAGACTCTTTATTGCTTTGGATGATTTTTTCCTTCCCTCAAAAATGCCCGAGTTATGTGGAGTTTTAAAGGCAAATCGCTTTTGGCACTATTCAAGATTATAATTTTCAAATTAAAAGACTACAATATTATAGATGATGCCGGAGATTATTCCTCTTTGGGCGGCTTAGAGTAAAGGTATATCGTTTACGGCACCCAATGAGTGACGTCTACTGATCATTGAAGAAAAAATGAGTCAATCTCGAAGATTCATCTTTAGAAGAACATTACAATAAAAATGTTTGCTGCAGCTTTATACAAATAATTCTGTCCAGAGCAACACTATCATTCCCTATCCATACATAGAAATGCCACGAAGCTACCCTGAATAGTGGCTTAAGGCATACATATAAATTACAACAGAAACACTAGATTCATTCTATTTGGCCTTCAGAAATCTGAATACCTAAAACAACAAAATGAAGAGGTAAAGTTGGGGAAAAACAAGTAAATGTTGTCAAAGGGGCATCATGCATTTCTTTTGAGAATGTCCTAACATATGGCAACGACCACACTGAACAACTCTTTTGGGACGTTTGAAGTTCTCCACCCTAAGGACCTTCTTTTTAGGCCTCCCAGGTGGTCTACGAGTTTTTGGTGGTCGTATTATGATGTCCACCTTGGCACCTCCACCTTCTGCTCCTTCCCCAAGTTCTCTCCATTGACTCTTGTCCGGAATAGGATTTATCATCTGCGAATAGGTCACTCTGTAACTTTTTACTGTGAAGCAAGGTTCGGCAAAAAGATGAGCATTGTGCCCACAAGAAATAAGTGCTGCAGCAGCATGTGCACAAGGTAAACCATACAGCTGCCAACGGCGACAAGAACACACTCGACTTCTTATATCCACAATATTCGTCCTCTCTGTAGACACAATCTCAAACTCAACTTCATTAGCTCGGAGCACTTGATAGCAGTGAGCATCAGCAAGTGCTTCCAAAATCCGCTTCTCAGCAGATGGTACAAGCATCGATGTCCACCTCATGCCCATATCTTGGCGTTCATTAAACCAAGATGCAATCTGCTGGCGAATGTGTTCCATCATCTGCACTATAGGGAGCTCATGACATTCAAGGGCCCAGTTATACAACAACTCTGTCACTCCCAGCGTGAAATGCCCAAATCGAACACCCTCAAAGTATGCCACAGCCCAAAGTTGGGGAGGAAAATCTTGAAACCATGGTATAACGTCCTGTGAAATTTCTATCATCTCAGCAATCTTACTCTCAAATTCAGCAGCTGTAAGGGCATAAACAGCATTCCAAAAGATGTTCAGCAATTTTGTATTTTTGAATGTGTCGCGGAAATTTTCACTAACATAACGTAGACAAAAGCCATGAAAAGCACTTGGAAAATGTGTTTCTACTGCCTCTACAATGCCCTTCTGCCTTTCAGAGAGTATTGTAAGTCTAGGCATGTTCTCGGTGTTCACTCCTAGAAGCTTTCGTAGTTCTGACATAAACCACATCCAATTTTCATCACTTTCACCATCAACAACAGCTATTGCCAAAGGAAACAAAGCATCATCAGCATCAACAGCTGCAGCACAAAGTAATGTTCCCAAGTATTTTCCCTTAAGATGTGCTTTGTCTAGCTCTAAAAGTGGCCTACAGGCGTTTATAAACCCATAAATTGAGGCACGGTAAGAAATAAAGAGGCGTTGGAAACTATTTTCTTGTCCAGTGGCAACCACAGATGCAATACTACCAGGGTTTGTTTTCCTTATTTGCTCACAGTAAGCAGGAAGCAGTCGGTAGCCTTCTTCAAATGTTCCATGAAGGGCAGCCATGCTTCGCTCCTTCCCGCGCCAAGCTTGCATGTAAGAAACAGCAACTCCATGCTGATCACGAATATCTTGAAGGATTTCCCTTGGTTTATATTGTGGATTATCTCGAATTCGAGCCTCAACAGATCTAGCAACCCAACCCACCGATGCCTGCTGATGATGAAGGTTGTGAACTCCCTCGCATGTATGCTCTCCATGTAGTGTTCTCACAGTAAAAGTTGGACCACCTGGACATTTTGCTACGTGAACACGCCAAGGGCACCCTTCTTTAGAGCATTTTGCTATAAAACGACTGCGATCAGATTTTACTATACGAAGATCAAAATGCATAGCAATTGCGACATCTTTCATTGTTCTTCTGCAGGTCTCCACATCAGGAAACTCTTGCCCAATGACTAATGGATGAACTGCTAAATCGAGAGGAGCATCATTAAAAACTAAAGAATGATTAGCCATGTATCCGCCAAACTTGAAAAGAGCAATGTCATGTGGCTTTAAGGGTCCCCATCGTGCTTTTGAATTATTAAAGGTTCCAGAGAGGAGGTATCAAAAAACATCACCATATTGATCTTCCTGCCTAGTACAGACTCTGCAGTACATGAGAGGAAAAGAATGAAACTCTAAAAATAGTTACGGCAGGACAAAATTCCAAAGGACCCATCAGGACACATAGGAATCAAATCAACATTATCACTTAAAAATTCTGTTACAGATATATACCTCTGAATTAAAGTCTTCTTAGAGGAATAAAATTCCAATTTTCCAAGTATCACATCCGAAACCCAAAAGAAAAAAAGAAAAAGATTTTTACTAAGAAAATCATAAGTAATGGAAAACTGCTAGACCTAAAAGAATATCTTCAAAGAGATAATCTAAATGATAAATTTTAGTTAGTGGCCAAAACCAAAGGAAAAATTGATAAATTTTAGTTGCCAAAGGAAAGCGGATATGGTATTGATAACTATTGGAGAAAATCTGCTTGACCTAAAAGAACACAAGTAGGAAAGGCAACGGGCAAATATCCGCTAATTTTTTCACTATCAGTATCCATTCCCATCCAATAACACCAAAAACCCAGAACTACCAGATTCCCATGTAAAACAACAACACTTCCATCATCTGTATCCAAAACCATCCGATAAACGAAATACCTCATTTATTCAAAACAACTGAAAAATAAAACATTTTTGCCATCAACTTTTAATCACAGCAAAGAAAACAGATCTGATTATTGTCTATTTCTATGTTCCGCACTACTGACTCTCCATCATTACTCATTTAAAGGAAGAAGTTCAAATTCAGTCACAAGTCAACTGCCCCAGTTCTTAGGTTCGAATGGATACCAACTGGAGACAGCAAAGGCATGAATTGGATTAACCAGACGATTCAAATGAATACTAGCGCATCAGTACATAAGACGAGTAATAATATACAGAATCTCAGCATCCACAGGATTAACCAAATAAGGAGAGAAAGATTGAAACCTAAGAATCCACGGCGCTCAGACCGACGGTGGGTCCTCCATTGGTGAAGGCAGGATGCAACGCAAATGAAATTGGGGAGAAGGGGGCTTGCGAACCCTGGAGCTGCGATGAGTAAAGAAATCGAAATAGGAAAAAGAGAGTGCTCAGATCGACGGCGTCTTCTGCCTAGACCTCTGTCCCTCACCAAGACGGCGAACGCCTTCGCTCAGATCGACGGCTGTCTTCCACAGACAAAGGCAGGGTGTGTATAGAGCAAAAGAAATTTGGGAGAGCTGCGATCTATATCCAAGGAAATAAGATTACGAAATAGATAGTATTTTTTTCGTATTTTTTGGGTATTTTCATTTACATGGTGTATGGAACATCTAAACATTTTACATTTTTCTTTTTATAAAAAATATATTTTTAAATAAATATTGAAGATAATACAGATAATTTTATCGATTTTTTTATCAATGCAATAATTTTATCGACTTGAGTATCTAATTTTTCCCCCTTACTACTCGCCCACTGATGTCAAATCATTCAAAATATTTGACAATTAAACGCGGATCCCCGTTTAGATTTCAATTTTTACCACCCATTCCGCTTTTTATTTCATATAGGATATATAATAAATACTATCCCGTCCTAATTATAAGAGTTAGTTGACTAATTTGAAAAAATTACGAAAAAAAGTTAGTTAATTATTTATAATAAATAGATGTTGTTTTTCCTAAAATATCATTACTAATCAAGTATATTGATTGGAATTATCGTTGTTAAAATGACTATTTTAGAAAAAATGCATAAATATTAGAGACAAAGTGGATTGGGATCTTATATTTAGAACCGAGATAAAAGTCCAACGAGGTCTTATATTAAGGACCAGAAATAGTATTGAATAACCTTAAGTATTATACTCATGGCATGGATTATTTAAAGTGGTCATATTTAATGTTTAATAAACATAATGTATTGTAATTAGATTTTGAACAGTTAATTGGGCTAATCAATTGAATTTCTTTAATCAAAAAGCAATAATCCAGATGGCAACATAAAGTTACATGTTTGCCACACACACAAAAAAAAAAAAAAGTTAAACAAATTCTTATTCTGGGTGGGCGTGTGATATCTAATTATCAGGGCAGGGGATTAATTAATTCATCTAAAATATCCTGCGATGAAATTGTGAAAGATTCAAATAAAATTTGTCACTTCCATACGAATGGCAGCATTAAGGATCCCTTTGGTCATTAAATTAAAACAACCGTTAAAGAAAAAAGAAAAAAAAAGAACAGAATATTACATTATAATCTCATTTGAATTATCCATATGAAATTTTATAATTTAGGCCCCACTTTTTTTGCTATCTTCTTTTGATATTTTTTAATTAGGAAGAAATATCTTGTAAAACAAATATAATTTTTAACCGTATAATTAATACATCTAAATATTGAAAATAATAATAATAATAATTAAGCAATAAGAATTCGAGTAACTGAAATTTGATTTTGTCATGCAAATGCCATAATGATTGGCATACCCATCTGCGTCTACTTTTTATAAGTAATTTTCTTTAAAAATGAGGCGAATCTTTACCCACAAAAAAAAAAAAAACTGGAATTATGTTAACACCTCTTTAATGAATTGAATTAGGATGATCAAAGTTAAAACATAGTTTTCATGGCTAAACAAGAAGGCTATCCATTTTTTTTTTGAAAAAATTCTAAAAGAATGATTGTTGAATTTCAAAATTTTAAATTAGTATTAATTATTGTACTTATAAAGAAAATGACTACACTCAAAAAGTAAATAACAACATATATTTATAGTAATTCTTAATTTAAAATTTGAATTTTAACAGTTATTTTTTTGAGATTTTTTCTTTCTTTTTTCCTGTCATCACGTTTAAACTTGTTCTTGGTCTATTATTGAATTTTCATTTTTGAACTTAAGGGTATTTATGAGGCCCAAAAGCCTGTAATGCCTACCTTAGCCCAGTGAAATTATGCCCAGCATAGCCTTAAAAAAAGCAGCCAAAACAATAAATAAACATTTTTAATTAAGGCCAAATGTTGGGTAGGGTCGGGCATCAAGCAAGATATCCTACCCTGCCTATTTGGCTTTGCCCAGAATTTATATATATAATTATATTTAACATATATAATATACATATATTGATTATATATAATTATATTTAATATATATGCATACACATGTAATATTCATATACATATATATATATGGTAGAATTATATATTTTAATATTTAAATTGTTGATATATTTGATTATGGATATTGTTTGAAAACCTATCATGTTGTGTTTGATTATTTAATTATAAAGAGATATGGAATGATAAATAGACATATGAATTTGTAGTGTATTGTTTATATTTCTTCTCTTGAAATATTTTAAACTATGAAATTATAAAATACATCTAAAAAACAAAATATTATTTATTAGATTTGGTAGAAATCTTCACCTAATATGAACAATGCATAACTACATTACTTAGGGTGGGCTTCTCTAACCACCCTATCCTGCCCTAAATAACTCGGGCTTTTGTTGGGCTGGGTTGGGGAGCAGGCTCAAAGATAAATCATAATGATCCAAGCTAGGCATCAGACAAGAGTCATGTCCTGCCCATATGTAGCCCTATTCAAACTTCTCACGTAACCAAAAAAATTAGACACACAAATGATGGACATGCACATACCCGTTTTCCAGTTAAAATTTTCAGTTGCATTTGGGAGAGAAGATGGAGACGCAATAAAACGTTTATATCTAACACAAAAGAAATCATTAGTTAAGTAAGTATACAATGCATCAGTTTAATTATAATAGTAGTAACATTGTCTGTCATTTTGCTCATAACAATTCTTATCATATCATCATGCCCTTAATTAATTAGTTGATTTGACTGCCCAATGTGTAGGTGATTGCACCAAGTGTTGATCATGGACCAACCCATATTCGGATAAAAGAAGTTTACAGCATTAAGAGAAAACGATACTATATATATATATAAATATATATCACTCATGAAAAGACAAAAAGATCCTAATGGCAATAGCGTTTCTGCACTTAATTAATCACCAGAGAGAAATAGCACAGTACTCTTCAATACTATTTGATCATTGCTGGCTCGTACTCTCTCTCCAATTCTTTATGGCTCTTCCCACTGCTCGCGTCACTGTTTCTTCATCCATGCTGTCACCTTCTTCTTCTTCCTGCAAAAAGCTCATCACGGAACACTTAATCCTGTTCAACCATTATTGGACCATATATGTATAATGAAGCATGCATATACACATATCATCGTGAAGAAATTGCTACACACACACACACACACAACGTGAATCTTACTTCTCCTCCAACTGCCTGAAATCGGAAAGTGTCTGAACAGGAAACCCTAGCTTCCGTGACGCTGAGACCCATCTCATCGAAGACCTCCAATATGGGAACTAGCAGACCTGGGCAACTCTTGGCTGAATATACATTTATGAGGAATCCCTTTTCTAGGGTTTCTACTGTAACCTGCACGGTGCCACTCCATTCACATTATACATTAAACAATACACATTATGTTAATCGTGTTTTGGGTTAATTATTATTGTACCAAGGGAAGTTTAATAGCAACAAAAGCTGTGGAAAACTTATAATAAATTCAAGAAAAATATACCATAGGCAAATGATTTTGGTCTTTCGAAGTTTCTGCAGTGGCAATGTCTTGATTCAGTCTTTCTACCTTTTGCTTTAGCTCTTCGATATACTTTGTTGCGTCCAATATGATCGACGTTTTGTCCAGCTGCCATTAAACCATAAATAAACCCAAAAAAAATTCATAAATTAATAATCCAAGAACACAAAAAAATGAGAACCACATATAAAATACATTGATTGCAGATGATTGGACCGCCGAAAGTTTTCGAGATAAAAGAGATATACATGTCTGAAGCAAACTGCCAGATTACTATACAGTTTATTTTACCTTATTTCAAATTAACTGATTAGATTGTGAATGTTTTACCCAGATATGGGATTATAATATAGAGAAAAGACCTTATCGAAGACCCAGAAAGCACTTGACAAAAGATTTGGGGATAAAAAAGAGAGCACAATCAATGTGTGTGTGTGTGTGTGTATGGAAATTGGAGTAGAGGATAATTAATCCATATTGTAATCCATGACTTCGTTGACAGGAGAAGAATCAAGATATAGGAAGAGAGGAACGAGAGAGAAAAAGGCAACAGTATTATGAGAGATATGAATTAATACTGTTTTAGAAGATTGTGTCTGTGGTTTCATTCAAGTGATGGAAATCCAGTGAAAAGCTAACATATGTAAGAGGGAATTACAGCACGAGAGTTAGTCATAGAACGAAGGAGTTGGAGCTTCTCATGCAGAGCGGCTCTCTTGTGCTCCTTATTAGAAACCATGTTGGCTTCTCCTTTTGGATGCTTGATGATGATGAGCCTTTCTTTCCTCTCTGATGCTTTTCCCTTCCTTTCAACTCTGCTGGTAGCTCTGAAGTATAAAGCTGGGGATGAGTTCTCATGTCTGTGTGGTTTCCTTTTTAATTTCGTCTTCCTCATCACTCCTGCAGTTTCTTCCCATGAATAACTACAACATAGAGCCAGCTGTATTTACAAAAATGCCCTTTTACATCTTCATTTCTTGGCCCCTGTATATATGCTTAAAATCAATTGAATTTTTGTAAACCATTCATTTATGAAAAGTCTCCCATTGTATTAAATTAAGAGATATTATTTAGCATGCATATGCTCCAATTGTTGTATTCTTTTCCTTAATTACATTTGGAAAATTAATGTACTGTATCCATTATAATATAAGAAAATTAATGATGAGCTCGTGACGTAGTGAAAAATTAGGCCATCGAAAGAAGTGAATGAGAAGTAAAATGTTGATTGGTTGTGACTTTGGAATGCCCCCAAACACTCCTCACGGGGCCTTTTCTTCAGTCTCTCCCTCTTCTCCCTCTCTCTCCACACGTGCCATCTTCCCTTTCCCTCGAAAAAGACACTCTTCTTGATTTTCCCTCTTCTTTCACTTGCCCCTTCAAAAACCTCCATTTTAAATTGCTATATATCCCCCCATAGCTCTTTTGTTAGCAGATCTCAGTTCCCTTTTCTTATATAATTATCTTAGTTATTTGCCAATTATGTTCAAAGCTTCAGATGTAATCGTACGTTCCCATACACAGAATCTGAATATGATATTCCCGTGAATACATGCTCCATTATCCAGCAGGCATCAATCAAATTCAAAATTAAATCACTCAGTCACTACTCATCAATAATAGTAATAGTGCCCAACATGAATCATATAACTACAAGATTCCTCGGTTACTCCAATGATTGAGGGAAAAAACCCATCATGCTTATCCTTGCATGATCCACGTTCAACAGTTCTTCCGTGATCTACTTAATAAAATTTACAGTAGGCCAAATGTCCGAAGAATGAATTGCCAACTGCTGTTTATGGTTTTTGTTAAATATGTTTCAATTGGATACATTATTGAAGAACTAGAATATATAAAACGCAGACACACATATATGTGAACCAATGTAGTACATAGGTGAATAAACATAGGCCTGGACATATATATAATGCCATGGATCGTGTCAAATGTAAGTATTTAAGAGAGGTGCGATGAATCTTATTGTTGCTTCCCATATTGTCTGCATTGCCACAAGGACAAATCACGTACCCACCTATATTCACATGCGTGCCCATCAATCATCACAAGAAAACAATATCCTCCATACTCATAACTCTGATCCTACCTTGTCCGTATAGCTGTTTTTGCTTTTGTTTCTCTGAAGCTCATCTAATTAACTCTTCTACTTTCGTCCCTACTTCTAGATTCCGTTAATCATTTCATGCTCAGCCAATAATAATGCTCATATCCTTCGTAATCAAATGATTAATTACGTTCTCGACATATCAGAGAGTGTTTTTAAGAGAGCAAACAAGACTTGGGATGGCTTCAAAGTATATATGAACCCAAATCTCTTAGCTTCAAAGTTTACATCATTAAGAAAATTGACAATACTGAGGTTGTTATACAAGGTCGAATGGAGGAGTCTAAGTCGTTATCTATATATACATGTACACAGACACGCAACGATGGTGTCCTGATAATTTACCAAAAATACAAACCCATACAGGTAAGCGGAGTTTGTCCTCACATTTCAGGAGCCTGTTTCCCGAGTCTACTACTCTATTAACCTTAACGGCACTGTATCTTTATTCGCGATTCATTTCAATTAATATTATCCAGGATTCAATATAATAATTGAGTTGGTAATTTCCTGATAATTCATCGATATACAAGATAAACATGTAGACCCATAAACGTGGCCGTTTATTGGAGTTAATGATCAATTATCGGGATGGAAAAAAAGATTACTTTTGCTGTTCTTTCAAGAATGTAAATGAAAAATCATCTAAGTCATGCATGGCCCTCTCTTAATCTCTTTCGCTATTTTATGTTGCGCCCTCAAATCCTATTCATCATGCTGATTCGCCTTAATCACAACAGGGTCCTAGCTCAACCTTTTCAGCTGGAGATTAAGGACTAAAAAACAGTGTCCTTCACAGACTGAGATTGGATTTGATTGTTCTTACACTTACTCACATGTCACATGATGAACATGACTTGCTAATTTTGATTAACCACGTACTATATATAATTCTAATTGATAGAAGAGACAGAATATATAGGTCAGGAACATTATAGTGGACAATAAATTATGTCAGGAGTATAGGATAGCAATAATAATTAATATAAAATATGCTGCTGCTGCTGACCTGTACTCGTTTTGATGTCCATTTGTATAATGTCACGTGACCAAATGGGGCACAGAACAAAACCAGAAAGAGAAAACATTGAAGGGGGTCCAATTATGCAGAGCAATTCTAGTGCTCTTAAACCAGAAAGGTTTCTCGTGACATTCCAAATTATTTGTAAAATGAATCTGAGAGAAGTTTGTCTCGTTGTGTGAAAATGAAACCCATTATTGTTGCAGAATTCACGCTTTTCACAGAGCCAGCCAGCCAGCCTGCACATTATCTACTTCGCTTAAAGCAAAAACTACATAGATGTGTGTGTGAATCGTATACCATACTGTGAAGGATAAAATCAACTGAGTCTACCAATATTGATCTTTCTGCAGCCAAATTATCCATATTCTTTTATATATCTTTCTGTTACTGTTTTCTTTGCTTCTGTGGTATCTATGCCTCTAAAGAGACACATATGTATGTAGTTGTTTTGTCGTGAAATATAATGTTACTTCTATCTGTGTGTGTGTGTATATATATAGTGTTTGTGATAATGCATGGTGTTTTAGGATTCTTGTGAGATGGGTGGCAGCCAGCTATATGAAGACTCACGTGAGTTGGCGCTTTGGAAAAGTACACTCACATGTCAATATGTGACTAATGGAAACAAAAATCCATTTGGAGTATAAAGTTGAGTGATAAGTGCTTGTGCATGTTGTTTCTTCATGGACAGCGTAGACAGAGAGAGGGGTTTATGTGCATGGTGGTGGCAATTCAAGAATCAGTATGCAGATAATATAAAAAGGATACATGAATTTGGATGCTATAGTACTTCCAAATATATGATCACGAGTTGTTGTCACGCCAATATATATGAATATGTATTCATTATCAATAAGGCAATATAATAAATTAAAGCTTATGGAGTATATTACACTGTTAAGCAAAAAAAAAAAATCACACAGTGTCGTTTTCTTGAAATTTTTTAAATTAGACAACTGTTAATTGCCACGAGTTTTATCTTGATTTAAAGGCTTATCTGGCCATAATCAATGAACTAGTCGCTGCTCTCAGCCATTTGTATTACGTACTACTTGAGGAAAATGAGGTAAAAATTATATCGTTTATAATTTATGAATAATTTATTGACTTTCTTATGTATTTTATTGAGAATGTATAATAAATTAAGGAATATATCAACCAGCTTGAAGAATATTCATTACCTTAAAAAAATCAATTCATTCAAAATGGATAATGTACGTCCATGTGCTTTAATATTGGTGAACAAGGCAGATTGAGTAAACAAATAATAATACTACCTCCGGTCCTTATTATAAGATCCCGTTTGACTTTTTGTTTGGTCCTAATTATAAGACCCCAATCCATTTTGTCTCTCATATTTATGCATTTTTTTCCAAGATAATCCTTCTAATAATGATAGTTCTAGCTAATATACTTAATTAGCAAGGATATTTTAGGAATGACAACACTTATTTATTACAAATAACTAACTTAACTTACTTCCTTAATCTCTTCAAATAAGTCAACTGGGTCTTATAATTAGGACCGGAGGTAGTAGTAAGTAAAAAGACGGCAACATATATTACTTGTCAAGACTCACCAAATAAAATCCCATGTCAACGAGTTCAAATCTAAGATAAACATTTCCATCAGATATGTTATTGTGAAAACTTTAATTTCGTAATTCGTAAACGCGAATTTAAACAAGCACCAACTTGATTGATTCGAATTAGTTAAAATCTAATCTAAGTTAAAAAAAAATATCACCCATCAAAAGAAAAACTTGCTCTACATTTTTGAAGAGGTTGGAAAAGAAGTCGTTTTCAAGAAGCAAAACTCAGCCAGTAGATCTCTTTCTGGTCTCCTGCTTCCCCTCATTTCATTCAAGGCAGCATAAAATAGTCGCTATCCCTGTCGACTGCTGTATAATTACAATCGTATCGTTCGTCAAATTACAGCGTAAGTTTTATTTTACCCAATTTTTTTCGATGCATAAAAAAGAAAATACTTGTAGCAAAGTAATAATCTCACGTTTCAGCTTTCAAGTGAAGCCCGTTGCACAAGGCTGAAGGCTTCTATATATAAACATATATCGGGTGAAGTCTGAGGAGGTACAGGTGTCCACAGTCTTATTTTCATAAGAAAAGAGACTAGTATTTTTATGATTTTATCTTGCGAGCTTCACATCATGTTAGCATGTTAGTGGGAATGGTTCTCTTGAGAGTATAAAAAGAAGAGATGAAGAAAAAAGTTGTGCATGATATTTTCAAGGCGTGGGCAATACTTTCCTTTAGGATTAATTCGCCTCTAAGTATTTATATATTATAGGGTGCAAGTTGAGTTGACTAGTGAATTTTTTTCAGATTACAATAAAGAATCTTGAATATGAATTGCACTTTCAAGATTCAAGCAAAGAAAATAATAGCCTTTATAAAGTGACAATTTGATTCTATCTCTGCGTGCACTTAAAAACAAAGGCAATGGTTTTGATCTTCATGTGTTGTGTTCTTACAAATAAAGTGATGGGGAAGGGTTTATATAGACCATGAGATGAGGCCTGGAAGAGATGCTTTTTAGAATAATATCTTATTAAATAAAAAGTCATAATCATATGGTAGTTCATAAACCAACATAATTTAAATAAATAAAATATATTTAATATGTAAGGTCTTTTAGTATTGTAACTTCCTACATAACTCTTCATATAAATATATTAATTTATATGAAGACACAACCTTTCAAATAAATTTATTAATTTATATAAAAATATAACCTCTCATATAAATTTACATAAGGATGTGACTTTTCAAAACATATCTCTTTATTTTAAAAATATTCCAACTCGTCACAGGACAGCAATCTTATCATTGCTCCAAGAAATCTCCATTTATTTGAAGAAACTAATTTTAAGAGAAGGTACAGTCTACATTGAATCCAAATTCCGTGAAGGCATATAAATGTTGGAGTACATGGGAAGAATACAAAGGAGGTCATCAGATAGGTTCAGGGGGAAGAGATGGAAGCAGCAGATAAATGAAAGGAGGTCATCATCGAAACAGTGACAGCAAGATATTGGAGGAGGAGAGTGTTGAACTCCATTGATGGTGACAAAAATACTTATATAGCAGAATTGAGGCTTCACGGGGGCACCATTGAACACGGATCTATGTATCTCTCTCTCTCTCTATATATATATGTATGTATAATACCATCTTCCCATACATACAGTTCCAATTTTAATTTAGAATATTATTATGTGTGTGTGTGAGGTGTTCTCTTGTCCCCTTCTACTACTTCTTCACGTTCACATGTAAAGAGAGAAAGCCATGGCAGAGATAAAACCATCCAAAACACCGCACTGCTTGTGTCTTTTCTCTGTGAGAGAGACGCTTCACAAGCCCTTTTCCAGCTCTTTCTGCCTACTTGTTTCTTGTTCCATAGCATTTCTAAACCAACATAATATTGCCGCTTCCAACCTCTCTGGTTACTATTTAATGACTGTACCAGACCAAAACTGCATTTAATTTCCAAAGGTCACTTCTTCTTTTTTTTTTGCCCCTTTTTGCTGAGGTATCCTCCTCCGATTGGTGACTTTTCTTTTACTATGAGAAGTGATAGTGATGATTTGGCTTTTTCTCGTTACATTTATGAAGAGCCCAACTCACAATCTGGCGTTCGAGAGAAACTCATATTATCAGTATTATCGGGAGGCAAAGCCATTTGCAATATGACAATATAAAAGATAACTTGACGAGGTTCACCTACTTTTGTTTTGGGGTCAGCCGGGCTTGGACAAAAGCCCAATAAAAGAACATGTAAATGCTTCTTCAGCAACCTTATACTACCTCCAGTCCTAATTATAAGACATTGTTTGTAAATTATAAATAAGGTTTTATAATTAGAACCAGAGGTAGTATATAACATTATAGTTTTTCCTTGTACCCATAACTATTCTTCTTATTGGAACCAAATTTATTTGAGACATTACTCGGTATTAAATGTGAGCATTTCTCTCAACGAAAATTTAAATCTTGATTCACCATGTTATAAAAAAACTAATCCTTTTCATTAGATTCAACACATCGGTAGCCTTATTGTATTCATATTGATTGATAATTTGATACAGTAATACCTTTAAACCCATTCATATTATTTAAGGGTTTATTTGGTTGGAGAGGAGGGTAGGGAAGAGGAGGGAAAATGAGCCCCTCCCTTTATTTGGTTAAAAATTTTGAAAGGGAGGGAAGCCAAAATGTCCCCTCTCCTCCCTCCCCCTATTTTAGCTCTCCTGCAAATTGGGAGTTTTTGGAGGGGAGCTAATTTTTTGAACCATTATACTCTTATGGTTTTTTTAATATTCTACTACTACCAATAAAATATATTATTATAATATTTATTTCAAATAAAAAATATATTATCCTTAGTAAAAAATAAAAAATATAAATTATTATAATTAAAAAATATATTATAAAAAAATATTTTAAAAATAAAAAATTATTTAAATAAAAAATTATAATATTATAAAATTAATTGTTTTGTATAAATATATTATTTATTAAATATATTTTAAAACTGAAAAAAAGGATAGCCTAAAGAGAATAAAATTTTATTTTTCTTAGAGCATATAAAATTTGTTAATTTGATTATTTTAAATATATTATTATATTAATTAGAATACAAAATTACTGTACCAATTTTTTAATGCACGTATTAAAATGATAAGACTGGATTTTTATTAAATTATATAATTTAAATTAAGATGTAAATTAATTTATATAATATATCAATAAAAAATATAAACTAATATGTAAGGGTAAAATAGTAAATTGATTATTACTATCTCTCCCTTCCCCTCCTTGAACCAAATAAGGGATCATTAAATATCCTTCTCTCTTTTTATTTTTAATCAAACCAAATAAGGTAAGAATAAAACCTTCCCTACCTCTCCTACTCTCTCTTCAAACCAAACATACCCTAAATATCTACCGAGCACCCAAATACAAATCTTTCATCCTACTCTCTTTTACCACAGAATCACTCTTTGTTCGATAGATTCTAACTTGTGACATGACTGAATTCCATATATGTCATTACGTACGCCTAAGAGGCTTTGACTATCATTCAACTTTTATTTTTTGTTGACTACTATCATTCAACTCATCAACAATATACTACCTGGCGTCCTAAATATAAAAATTAGTTAGGAGTTCTAAATATAAAAATTAGTTGAGAGTCCTAAATATAAGCTCCGATTTATTTTGTCTTTTAAATTTATAATGTATTTTCAAAATATCCCTATTGATTGTCAGGTATTTTCACTCAGATGTAATATCAATGTACATAATTGAATAAGAATAATTTAGAAAAGTTAACACACATTTGTTACAAATATCTAACTTAATTAATCTTTTTAATTTCCTCAAATTAGTTATTTAACGTTTATATTAAAAATCAGAGATAGCATTATCTAGGCTTGTGTGTTTGGTATCCTACCTATTTAACCTCCGGTTTGTTATAAGGGAATAGATGAGAGGAAAGAGGAGTGAAAAACTTTAATGAGTTTGTTTTAAAAAATAAAAGAGTAAGATTAAATGTTGTCAATTATAAAAGTTACATAACTAATTTAGATATTTTAGAAAAATTAGTTAGGTTAATTAATTGTAACACATGTGAGTTGAACTATCTCTTGGTGGAAACTTCTCACGGGAATATTTTAGAGAAAATATTATAAATTTGAGAGATTAAAATCCTGTTTGCCATCACGATTAAAATCACTAATAAACACGTTTTATGTAAATCGAGACAAAACACTTCTAATATATTTATCTTGTATTTTATAAATCATGATTGAAAAGTTACTTATAAACTATTCCAAACGAGTCATAAGTAAATTAAAGTTTTATATTTAGAATCAAATTTAAAATATTTTTTCTTTACTCTTTCTTCTTATATTTTCCCCCTAGTGTTGTTTTATAACTCGTGTCTATTATTTTTAAAATCGAAGTTAATAAGGTCCTCTTCTCCTTCCCTCTCCTCCAACCGAAATTAGGGGTAAGTGTTGCATCGGGCTTCAGACAATCCATATCATATTTTTAAAATTTTCAAAATTTCAGGATGCAGATGCGAGAGAGAGAGAGTGTGTGTGTGTGTCATGTATTTCAGCATTTTCGAGAACGAACGCGGGTATCTTGAGTTTCAAACAAATAATACAAAGAAATTTATAATAATAATCAACCAAAATATTATTTTTTTAAGCTTTTTAAGTCATACAGGAACATTTTGACAAAAAAAATGTAATACTCCTCCGGTCCTTATTATAAGACCCAATTTGACTTTTTATTTGGTCCTAATTATAAGACTCAATCCATTTTTTCTCTTATATTTATACATTTTTTTCCAAGATAATCCTTCTAATAATGATAGTTTTAACCAATATACTTAATTAGAAAGAATATTTTAGGAATAACAACACTTATTTATTATAAATAACCAACTTAACTTACTTCCTTAATCTCCTCAAATAAATCAATTGGGTCTTATAATTAGGACCGGAGGAGTAATACAAATGGCGGAATATATGATACTTATAAGTTATAACGAAGCTCTCACTACTGTATCGTATCAGAGATGAATGCGTCTACTCTTTTTAATGCATCAATCAATGTTTTGTAAATGATATTTAAACATGTACTTGTTCCCCTATATATAGTGAGGATTAAAAATAATTATTGGTTAGAAAAAAGTCAGTCTTTGGTATAATTATTGAGGATCAAAATAGTATTTTTCCTTTTAAGAATTATACATGGCCAGAATTAATTGAAAATATAACTAAATTCTACTTCTTTAATCATCGATATTGAAAAAAGTCTAGGCTGAATTACCATTTATTTTTGGTTCAATTAGGCTGCATTACTTAACATTAATAAACAGTGACATTTTTTGGGTGTGGCATGTCGCATGTTTTGTAAATTTAAGACAATTAAATTTAAATTCGCACCAGCACAGTATATTAATGTTTATTTATTTTTCAAATAAAAGGGAAATAAAACGATGTCGTTATTTCGCGCAACCGCCGTTCCTAAGCCTGGAGCATTCGCGGGTTCAGAATCAGCGGCTATTGTCTTCTTATTCCTGTGGAAGCTTTAAATGCTATCCGTTCAATTGATCTGAGGGATCACAAAAAAACACGTCATGTAACTTTTAAAATTTTTCATGGTGGTGACGTATAATCCATGATGGGTTCTTTGGCGTACGATTGTTATTCTTCGTCATTCTCCTTCACTTCAGGTTTTTCACAGCATCAGTGCGTATGAAATGGACGGCCTAGATTTAATAGAATAAACGGTTCAGATGAGCTTCTTGGGGATGCTGAGTGCCGCTGGGAGTTCAGACGCAGCCCTCGGAACAGCGGCCACCAATATTTCGATGTATGATACATTCTCGCAATTTCACCATTACCGCGCCGTGCGAATTCTCGTGATCGAAAATTGTCGGTCCGACGCATGGCGGAAGTTTAACCCAAGGAGCTGCCTGACGAACTTATAATTTCGTAGAAGAAAAGAACGGGCTGAAATTTGATATCATGCGGGCCAGAGCAGTTCAACTCGCTAATGTAGAGTGATATTTAATCTTTGTATTTCCCATGTTTAAACCCGGAACTGTTATCTAGATCTTTTCGTTTCATATACCATTTTACAACTTCCTCGATAGATAATTAGCTGTTGTGGGTGCTCTTTTGCTAATCATTTACTTGTATTCATTTTGCAGTACTTATGTAGAAGAAGAGCTGGGGGCAGTCTACAATTCCGCACTTTTTCATCTGGAAAGGGTAATTCTGTGCTTCTTCATATTTAATCGCTTATTTGTGGCCACACTTTCCTTAAAAGAACATAATTTGGAGAAGCCATAAACAATTAGTTCAGCTGCGAGAACACTATACTGAGATATGGATACCCAGACATTATAGGACTTGTCTACCGTGAGAGTAATTCTACGAAAAAGGTCGTGATCGCAACAGAAAATCACATGACTGAACCATGTATCAGATTTCATCAAATATAAATAGAAAATTGTGTTTGGGGTATTTGATTTTGTTACGGTGCAATTATGTTATTCACTGTTGGGACAGCTTCACCTGTAGCTTTTTTTTTTTTTTTTTTAAAATTTCCAGAGGAACTAACCGTTGAAGAAGAAGCTGAAAGAAAAATTGGATGGCTCTTAAAACTGTTGTTTGCTGGGACAGGATCTGTAGTGGCATACCAGTTCTTTCCTTACATGGGTATCTGTATTCTCGATTTAATTGTTAACTGTAATGCCTGCATTTGCTGTTGGATCAAAGCTGACTATATTGCTATCGTATATAACTATAGGAGATAATTTGATGCAACAGTCTGTATCTCTTTTGCAAGTCAAGGATCCTCTGTTTAAAAGGATGGGAGCTTCTAGATTGACCCGTTTTGCAATTGATGGTAATCCTTGTTTTCTATACTTTTCTGTTGGACCTTGCTAAATTTATTGACATGACACATTTACGCTTATAGCAGGTATTACCTATGGGAATAATGTTGAAACACTTTGTGACGTGCACTATTATTCACTTCTTAGTGTGTTAGATAGCCCTTTCCTAAACAGATTCTTTTTCTCTGGTATATCAATGTTGTTTTCATTATATCTTTGCTTTATACTATTAGTTAAAGCCTGGAACAATCTCAAATAGTTTATGCAAATACAAAATATGGGTGAATTGAGTTAGTAGATTGGAGACTTTGAACTTCAGAAGGTTCTGCTAGTAGAGTTTGTTCTTATATACTGAACATTCATGGGTTAGTTTATCTTGATATATATCTATAGGATAAAGAGAATAATTCTTAATATCAGCGTCAGCAACTCAAGAAATTCCCTTAAGCTATTTGACAAGCTAAAAATCTTCCTGATGCTGATACTTCTGATACTTCTGCAGAATTCACAATGTGCCTCTTCTTTCTCTTTTAACCCTTTTAAACCTTTCTTATGGCAGAATGACTCTCAAAACTGTTACTGTCACATACAACTTGCTCACCATCCCCCTGTTTACGGGCCTATTATTGTGAAGTCTGACTGCTGAATAGGGAAAAGGGCTACATTATTTGTAAACTTTAGTTCTTTATTGACACAGAAATTAGAATTGACAATCCAATGACGAAAAACTGAATTATATTTCGAAATGGAAACTCAGAATTTCCTTGATCATTCAGCTAATCTGGGTCTTTGGCAATTAGTAATAACTTGTTTAGTCTCCTGTGCATCCTCTCCGCTTGATGATTGTTTACTTTCTAGAATGTACACTCTTGCATACCTGCATATCTAACATCTATAAGGGCTTTCTTTCGTTTTTTTGATGAAAAGATGAGAGAAGGGTAAAGATAGTTGAGATGGGTGGAGCCCAAGAGCTCTTAAACATGTTGAACACAGCTAGTGATGACCGAACACGGAAAGTAGCTTTGAAGGCTCTTGATGCACTCTCACAATCAGGTAACAAATAGAAATCCCAATGTTCTTCGTCTTCAGTTATAGCTTCTTTTTTGTACATTAGGGCCAACCATGGTTGTAACGGTTTAGTTATTTATTCATATAATATTGTGGCTGGGAACCAGTTATATGAAGCAAGTTTGTTGTGGAGTTTAGAAAGCTTTGACATGTTTTAAGTAATGTCATCCACATTCATTGGTACAGCCTTTTAATGATAAAGAGGAAAATGAATACTTTTGTTTTGATTTTGAATTATTAAATCTGTAAGGGGCAAGAGCTCTTGATAACCTGCATCTCCACGCTATTGGTGCCTGTAGCTGCTTTTTTTCCCCCCATAAGCCCTCTCGCTGCTTGTCAATATATAGCAGAGCATCTAATATAATTCATATCATGAGGTTGAGAGATATGCAAGAGAAGAATCTGATAGTATTTTCTTCTTTTTTCTGTTGGGCTAATTGTACTTAATTATTGTAGATGAAGTTCTTGCATCCTTATATCATGCTGGAGCAATCACAATTATTAGGTCTATCCCGAATTCTCTCGAGGATGCGGATGTTGAGAGATTCAAGTTGTCCTTGATGAAAAGATTCCAAGATCAGAGATATGATGGACGATCGTGACTTTTAGCTGAGGTGGTTGCCTGGGTTTTTTCAGGCTCAAAGCATATAATATTATAATGAATGAGCTGGCCATTAATGCGGGGATGAGGACAAGCAATCTCCAACACATCTTTAATTCAAATATAATAAAGAGTAATATGGATCGAGCTTCATTTGGTTCACATCAGCACCACGTGGAATACCCCACTAATCGTTGTCCATTTTTATTGACAGTATGCGATGATTCATCTTTCATGCTTTATTGGCTTGGGTTATTTCTCACACAACTAAGTCCTTTTCATTTTGTTTCTAACCACATGGATCTAGTAGGGTGACACGAGGGCCTGAGCTATTCGCTTCAATTTAGGCTGAAACTTGTGTTCGTAACTGTACCAAGAGAAACTGCTGAACATACAAATTAAAATGTACCTGCTATTGATGGTTGAAACCTTAAATTTCTGATTAAAGCAAAAATCTCAGAATTATGTTAATTTGATTCAGCTTTACATGCGGTATGCGAGTAACCATCTTTTTCTTATGTACCGAAAGTTTTATAATCAGTAAGCAGCTTCATACGTGAACACACAAGATACGGCAATGTTCTGTATGAAAAAGTTTTCAGTATTATCGCCAAGAACTTCCGAAATCTAAAAGTGGGCCTATTTAAATTGTTGGAGAAATTTATTCACCCGGCATGAAGTCTAATGAAAGGATTCTATTATTTATGATCTATAAATTCTGTGATGATATGTGGTTTTTATACGTATATTAATGACTACGAATTCATGAAAATTTTCAAATTATTTCATGCTTTTTACCCTCTACATGCCCATTTCTGAATTACTTGGAGAGGTTCCTAGTAACTTTTGTTTTTATTGGAAAATTTCCTAGTAACTTGCATGGACGTTAGAGTAAATAGTCAATCCTGGGAAACCAAAGAAATTTCGCAGGTGATCATATGATATGAGAATAAGATTAACAAATGATCAATTGAACGATAAAAAGTGATACATCGGCGAGTTTCTTCAAAGAGGAGGAGTCAATCTTTTGTGCCTGAATTCTGCCCCCCTGGGGCCCCTTCCCCCAAAAGAAAATTCCTTTTTACCCGAAACCTCAACAAACAAGACTTACCTAAGAAGAGGAGTTGATATCGACGTTTATGACGAAGTTGTTTTTTTAATCGTTTTACGTGCGAATTGCTTGAGTCTTCTAGATAATTTGGTTGAAATTCAGAATGTGCGTTCGACAGAAGATTTCGAATAAAAATATATGTCAATAAGCATATTTAAATTAGTGTCCATGGTTTGAAATTAGAAAATGTGAGGCTCTTAAACGGGCAGGGCGACTTGGATTTTAGAGGGACGGACTCGGTCAAACTTCAAAGTGCCAAGGTGTCTGCTGATGCAGAGGCTTCGGCTACTTCCAAATATTACTCCCTTCATTCTTACCTATAAGATTTTTTTCATCTAATTAATTCGTGGAAATAAGAAAAAAAAAAGGTATGTAAATTAGTTATTTATAATTAATGTGCATATAACTTGTGCAACTTTTTAAAATTAAAAATACTCATATCATTTAATGCATAGAAATAGAAATGCGCCAATATGAGTGACTGTATCATTGGACGGAAACAATTAATATAGGAAATTTGGGGGAATTGGATAAAGACTATTTGTTCTTAAATGAATGTTGTACTATAGTCAGAAACATAATTTTGTGAGAAAGGATTATGCTTACATAACAATATTCATTTCCACGTGGTCAGATGGTGGACTGCAATATAATGCATAACATGGATTAAATAATTTAATAGGTCCCTTGTCTTACTTTGCTACCGCGTCATAAGTAGAGGCAGCCAAAGAGGTACGTTTCCAAGAAACCTGATATATCACTTTGGCTAATCCTATATTAATGTCAGTGTCCCTTAACAAATTAAAATCTGCTTTAACAAAATCAGTTCATTGGTTACAATCAATATATAATGCAGCAAGCAGTTGCAGAATCTGAAGAAGATGGATTTGGCATGACGAGCAGTGTGGTTGCAGATAGCTTCTGCGAACGCAACACAAAAGAGGTCATAGTGAAGAAGAAATACGACAGATTCTTTATACGCCAACGATACGAACTGTCTGACACAAATGGCAATCTTCTGCTTCAAGTGGAAGGACCAAGCCTGAGCCTCCATAAGAGGAGAGTGATGCGTGACGCTTCAGGCTCTTTGGTTCTCACGATGCGTCAGAAGGTGAATCTGCTAACTCTCCGGCACCGGTGGACGGTTAATTCAGGCAAGAGCTCCGATCAGAAGGATCACATATTCGGCGTCCAAAGATCGCACCCTCTTGAAATGAAGCCACGCCTTGACGTGTTCATGCCTGAAACTGGTATTAATGGAGACGATGATAACAACAGGACGTCCAGGTTTCAGCTTGTGAAGACTTACTCTGATCTTTGTTGCAGAGTTTACAGAGACGATAGTGTCATCGCAGAGGTGACGGAAGGTTTGCCAAGCAGAAGCTTCTTCAAATACAAAGACAGGTTTCGGGTGAAAATTAGTGGAGGGGTGGATTATGCTTTCATCTTTGCGTTAATTGTAATATTCACCGTTAATGACTACATTTAATTATCTTTAATTTGGCCTTTCATCATTTGTATTTTACAGTACTTGTGAAGATCTCCACCTAATAATTAATCAGTTCTATGTACTTCCATATTTATTTTATAAAAAAAATTCTTTCTTTTAAAATTTAAATTTAATATTTGGATAACAAAATTCTGAAACTGTAAGCACTATGGAACCAGCTGAGGTGAGTACCTTAAGCTCATTAGATATAAATCACTTAGACCTTATTTGAATGGTCCATGGTTAATTACAATATACCCTTTTTAAACTGACCCAACAATATATTTTAAGGATAAAACTCAAGCTTAACATATTATTGCGACGTGCGCCCACGCCAGACGTGCTTATTCTTAATTATTTTCAAATTATTATTTATGGTGGGGACTTTTTCCAGTGGTAATTAAGGAGAAAAACTACTTGAAACTTTTTATTTTTCTAATGAACTAGAAAATATATATATATATATATATAAAAACTTTCAATCCTCAGTCTATTCTTAATTTAATTTATCAAAAATAAGTTCTCCTAATTTGATAATGGTCCGCCAAAAGAGAATTATATGTGGATGCTTCCAAAATAGGAAAATGTTCAAAAGACTGAATTTAAAATAATATTTCTTCTTTATCAATGAAACGACCCTTGATATCATTTATTTGATAGCAACCTCTGATTAACTTAGCACGTGCACGTATGTGACATGTTGCCTAAAGCTGGAGAAATAATATCCATACAAAATACTATGGGTAGATCATGCCCCGTATTAAAAATTGATACCACTACTTGGCATCACATCAAGATCAAATCATGATGGACATTTAAACAACACTACTTGTATAATCACAGAAATATTCTCAAATATCCGCATCCATTATTTATTTAGCCCACAATTCTACACATAGCTCTCTCTTGTCAATTATAGATGCCAAAACTCTAGAAACAAACATGCATCGTCATCATCAACCCACGCAATGGTCCTGTAATTACAAATTGACATAGTGAAGCATTAACACAGTACCCCAAAAAAAAAATTACAAAAAAATTTAAAGTCGCCCCTTTGAACCTTAACCCTGTGTGCTTGCCTGATCAAAACTTCTATATCAACCAATTCTATGATTTGCTGCTGAAAAGGTGGTATATGTTGGTGGAAATGGCGATGACACTTGTTATTATAGCCAGGATGATCATTATCAGTGCTGTGATCTTGTCGTTTCTTTTCGATATACCATGAGCATCCCTGAAATTTGGGAAACAATTAAAGAAAATCAAATCGAAGAACTCAAAAATGCTGTCTTAGTTTCCTTGAGGACAATGTGAGATGCATTTAGTATTTACCTAAGAGCGAGAGAACCAGGAAAGATGAAGGCGAGGCACACTGCGGAAGTTGATCCCACGAACTGAAAGAAGTACCAAATATCAGGGAAAGCGATGGCGATGAGGTAGCTGAAGACGAGGAGAACCAGAGTGAGGATCACAAATCTTTTGTTGTCTGTGGCAAGCAGAGGCTTCTTGGGGAAGAGAAGCTCGTCTATGTTGGCTCTCAGAGAGAAGTTCAAGAGAGGAAACACCAACATGATATGAAAGGCATAGCTTAAACGGACTAGGGTATTGAGCAAGGACCCAGTCGCAGAACCAGCAGTATTCTGATCAAAGTTTATGAGTATGTCTGATTGTGTTGAATCCCCAAATAGAAGGTACCCAAATAGGCCTATCGCAAAGTATATGGCACCACATAAAACTAATGCTATTCGAACTGCTACTGTCATATCAGATGGCTGGGCAAGTTCAAACCCAATTGGATGCACTGCAAAATGAAATTCATCAAACCCCATTGCTAAGAGACTTCAAAGCTTTCTTTGAAGAGAAGTTAATAAAAAGTTAGGTACCGTTGAAGTGAAAGGTGAAGGCAGTGACTATGACTGGAACAGCTGTGAATAGATCAAAAAAAGAGGTGTGGCTGTTTAACTCGGGGAGCAGTCTCGGACGATATGTTTTTCCTGCCATCAGAGCAGTGATTGCCATCCCAGAACATATGCCCACGAACGCCACTGCTAGAAGAGTTGATATTGCAGAACTGAACCTTAAGGACTCTGAAAACAAACAGGACATTGAATTTGAGCTTATGATTTTTAAGCCAGTGTTGAAGGTAATTGTTGTTTAAAACGAAGGGATAATACTGACCCAGACGACGATACAGGACCAATGGAAGCATGACGAAGACTATCACGAGCAGAGCAAACTCCCGTGAAGTCCACCAGTGAATTCCTAACCATTGTTGCAGAATCCCCAAGTGAACCTCGCCTCCAGGTGAATTTCCAGATAGCACATCCCCTGTTCCGTTCATCCAATGTCCACAAACAAGCATACATCAATGTCGATTGCCACTGATTTCTTGGCTAAGAATCCCAGTAGCATAAACACGGGATTCAACATGGATTAAATGTCTTTTTTTTTAACACATTTTTTCATATTTTGTGGCTGGCTCGAATATATCGTCCGGTCTCTTCCTGACACTTTTTTTTTTCTTCAAACAGAAAGCGAGAAGCCAGATTTCAATCAGCTTTTTGCAGCTTTTCAAGTTGAAGATTTAGAAGAAACTTTATTCTTCAAAATCAAATATTTTGTCTTTTTCCTTGACATGTAGTTCTCTAGCACATTTCAGGTCCAAAACAGAAAAAGCATACTTACCGATGATAATGAGGTACATAATTAAACACCCAAGATTTGTGATCATTACACAAATTTGCGCGGCAAATGCTCCGGCCGGCCCGAAAGCCTCCCTCATCACTCCAGCATAAGTGGTGGTGTTGCCGGAATGCGAAAACCTCATGAGGAAGTCCACTGAAACTTCGGCAAGGAGACCGATGACCAGGATCATCACGAAGGCCGGGATTACACCCAGAACCTTCAAGGTCGCCGGAATCGACATGATCCCGGCGCCAATTATACTGGTAGCCACATTGAAGACCGCGCCAGAGACGGAGGCTGGCTTTACTAAAACTTTGCCTTCTGGCAAGAGAGGGACGTGCATTCCGGCTGCCGGCGACATACCGGCGGCAAATTTATGAACTGAAGAGAAGGAGCGCGGAGAATCGTATTGTCTTCTAGCTCATAACCACACTACATAAATTGAAGCATGCTAATTATTGTGGGGTGTTGAATTACCAAAATGCACGTGGTAAAAGTAGATGAGTCGAAAATATGAGAAGGGCAGTATTGGGATCAAAGGAGTAGGATTAAGACGGGATCTTGGCGGACGGGCTGGATGAGAAACGGAGGATGGTGGATGGAGAGTGCCACGTCAGAAGCTCATAACCAAAACAAGAGAATGAATGTGGACGGGAAATGGCTTATCACGGATGATCTCACTGACACGCGTGTTTGGTTCTTCGTTTGACCTCAAACTCGTCTGGCTCTGGAGAACTCTTTTTGCTCTTTTTCATTCTTAAATACATTCTGAGTTATATAAAAAAAAAAAATTTATTATTATTATTATTTTGATTGAGCATAGGATATCCACAGCCAATAACAACTAACAGTTCTAACATCCTAAGTCTTATTGGGTTTTAATAGCCTCTTTTGGTTGATTTTGAGGATAGATTAACAATTTAATCTTGATCTTGGTGTTTGGGTTGGATTTAAGATATGTTGGAGGAATAGGTGAACGTACCCCTCTCAGGGTATGTTCGCCGCGGCGAAGTTTTACTTCGCCACGGCACACCGGAGGTTTCAGAGGGGAGTGTCTTCTCAGGAAGGTTTGGCTGCGGCGAAGTCTTGGGGACGCCGCGGCGAAGTTGTTCAGGTGAGCGAGGCTTCCCTTTCGGGAAGGTTTCGCCGCGGCGAAGGTGAGAGCATGTTGCGGCGAAGTTCTTCTGGGCGAGCGAGAGTTTCCTTTCAGGAAGCTTTCACCGCGGCGAAGATTGTAGTTCACCGCGGCGAAGTCGGGTTTTCAGGGGAGTAATCCCTCTCGGGATTAGTTCGCCGCGGCGAAAGTTGTCGAATCTATATAGACGCTGGAGGGTTCAATTGTGCGAAAATTAAAAAATCTGAAGGAGGAGAGAGGAGCTCTGCTAGGGTTTCGGTGTTAAGGCTTGGGAAAGACATTTCTAAGGATCCATTACCTCAAGCAAGTGATTTTAACCTCTAATCTACTTTCTTTCTTGGAATTTCTGAGGATTTTTTGTGGAACCCTAGGATTTTCTAGGTTGTGATGGAACTGAGGTTTTTGACCGATTGTTTTGAATTTAATTGATTGCTTTGGGTTAGTCTAAGTATTTAATCGGTGTAGTTTTCTTGGATTTAAAGAATCTTGAGTTTTTGAAGCTAGGGTTTATGGAAATAGGTGATTTGGGATTGAGGATGACAATGTAGAGGTTGATTCTGATTTTTGTGATTTGGGTTATGTTAAGGAGGGTTAAATTGGATGTTTAATCGGTTTAGATTGTTGTTAGAACCTCAATTGTTCAAATGGGATGTTCGGGTGTTGAATTCTTATAGTGGGTCCTTGAGGTTTGAATCCTAAATTGATATTTGGAGAGGAATTAAGGTTTTAATGGACTTTTTGACTTTAGAGTGTTGTTTTGGATGGTTATACCCTTTGAGTTGGGTAGAGTTTTGGTTGGAGCTAGGAATTTTGTGTCCCCAAATGTTGTGTTGGCCACATTATTAGTTTGAAAGCTAATACATGATGGTTGTGTGTTTGTATGCTTGTGTAGACCGATTGTGAGTCTTGGTGGTGCACGGGGCCACATCGTTGATTTGTTGTTCTTTGCTCAGGCGAGAGGTAACCACTTTCCAATCCTTAGTACTTGCTTCTGTGGTATTGTGAGTAGATTTATGTTTTGTGCTCCAAGTAGTAATTATGTTCAAAGTGTATGTTGTGTATAAAAAGGAAAACCGTCTTGTGGGGTTTCGCTTGATGATGAATGAAATCTTGAAATTGTGAAGGATATGCCACTGAATGAAGTTAATTATGAAATGTTCAATTACTATTTGATTATGGTTTGAGCATGATGCATGAATTGGGAATTGGTGAGAGTTTTGATAGTTACTACCACGTGGTAAGGCCTCCATTAATGCATGATGGTTGGCTCAGTACGTCCCCCATAGTGAGGGATAGGCATTTTGGCTCCATACGTCCCCCAAAGTGAGGGATAGGCCTTTTATGGCTCCTTACGTCCCCCAAAGTGAGGGATAGGCGGGGTTCGACTCTTGAAAATCCCCTAAAGTGAGGGATATGGTTGATGGGATTGCATCATTGCACTTGCATAACTTGTTATGGCTATCATGTTATCATATTACTTGTGAACTACCCCACTTGACACCTCACGAGCACCTATTTAGTAGTACCTTGAATTGGAAAGGTTGGTTACTGGGACTTTGTCTCACCCCGTGGTTTACAATGTTTTCAGGTGAAGTTTCTAGGCGTGCGCCTTCGGGAAGAGACGCAGAGGCTTGAGCTTGGTTAGCTTTAGACCTCTAGCCTTTGTTTATGTATGAATATGTTGTATATTGCCACAGTTAGGGTTCTTTGAAATATTTTGATTACCCGGCCTAATTGTAAATTGGAGAATATGTTATCTCCTCGTTTTAGTTGGCCGGAGGCCATTTCTATTGTGTTATGGAACTTTGTTACATGGTTGAAAACTAACTGGATGGGCTTCTTTTGATGTATGTTGTTAGCCGGACCGGAAGCTCGGAGGCCCAATGGATTATGAATAAATGATTTCAGTTGCATGCAACGGACTTTGAGTTGGAATCGAGTTTACATGTTAATTCAAAATTATGCAAATTTCTTCCTACTATGGTAGTTCATTTAACAGATTTCCTTTTCTACCATAGTAGTGATTTTGTGATGAGTTATAACGTTATGAGATAAAGGGTTTTTACAACAGTAACCAATTTTCTCCTAATAAACTTTAATACTAACCACGAGATCCTCTCTAAATTATTATCAAGGTTAAAATACAAATGTATCCTAAAAGTTTTCACCTAAGATGTTGGGCACTCAAAAAATTTTTTTATACAAATTTGTTTTAAAAATTTAAAATAGTACGATTTTGTCCCATCGTTAATAATGTTAACTATTAATGTTATTATTTTAATCGTTAACATTAATTTTTTAATAATATGAAGTAAAATTAAGATAAATTTATACCCAATAAAACTTTTGAGTGTGTAGCATTTTGGGAAAATTGTATCAAAGTCTCACATAAGAGAATTAGATACAAAAGGATCTCTAAAATAATCAAATTATTTTGAAACCCTAAGAGACCTTATTGCAAGAGAATTCATTTGTTTAATTACCAAGTTATCTTTATTTTTTTCAAATTTGCATTGATAATTAGAAGAGCAGTTATTGACAACTTAAAGTGTAAGGATCGACAATTATCACAGCAGGTATTGACAACTCATATATCCTGTGATAGTTGTCTATCTTTACATCTTAAGTTGTCAACAATTGTTCTTTCAGTTATCAATGCAAATTTAAAAGAAAAAGGGGACAAGTTGATAATTAAACAAATAAAATTTATTGCAATAAGGTCTCTTGAAATTTTAAAATAATTTGATGATTTTAAAAAAAATTTTTACATTTAATTCCCATAGATGGGATCTTATTACAATTTTTTCTAGTATTTTTTAGTGAGTATTCGGTGTTACCTAATAATGTCGGTCTTTAGTGCTGCAGTTGGTAGGCCTGCTTATTTGCTTATGGTCTTGCCTGCATTTTGATGGGCGATATAGACAACGATTTTCACAATTAGATTTATTTTGAGTGCGAAAATCATGTCAAATGGGAGATCCAATTCTTTTTTTTGTTTTTTGGGCCAAAGAAATGTATTCATATCATTCAAAGAAAAAGTCTACAGAACATCACCCCGAAAACCAGGAAGAAAAAAAAAACTGAATCCAAGGCCAAAACGTGTCAGCAACAGGGAGATCCAATTCTCAATTATAATACTACCTCCCGTCCTAATTCTTAATTATAAGACCCAGTTGACTGATTTAAAAAAATTAAAAATTTAGTTAAGTTAGTTAATGGTTAAAAAATAGCACTTGTTTTCCAAAAATACCCTCATCAAATTTTAAAAAAATATCCTGCACGATCGCGAGCTATTTTTCTGACCACGCCAAACTCCAGTTTTTCAGCACTAATCGATCTCTCTCTGTTCATTGCTATTTAAACAAGGGCGGTTAAAATTTAACAATTTGAGTCATTTATATATTTATTTTAATAATTTAAAAGTTTATTAATATATTTATAAAATATTTAAACTAACCTAATCAAATTTTAATTCCAAAATGAGAAGTGGAGAGAGGATTTGGGAAAAAATAGAAAAAGATAAGAGACAAAGTATTTGACTATACTTAATATAATACAAGTAGGGGTAATTTGGAAAAAAGTAGATAAAGATAAGAGACAAAGTGGATTGAGATCTTATATTTAAAACCAAACTAAAAGTCAAACTGAATCTTATAATTAGGACCGGAGGTATTATTTTGCATATAAAGCATTAAGAAGGCACTCGGACGGTACATTGTATTATGAGCTCATCATTTATCTAGTGGCAGCTAATATATTAAATCATTCCACGCCTAAAATTTTTTTCATATAAGATTAATTTATAACTTAATCAAGTTTTGAAATAAGATTACATCTTGTTTATTTTTGTATTAAATGTCTTCTTAATTACTCCTTCCGTTCCTTATTATAAGAGACATTTAATGCTTATGGTATGTTCCCATATATAAGAGATACTTAAAAGTTGTCTCTATTTTTTTGTATTGATTTCCTATTTTATCCCTATTTATTTTGTCTCCAACTCATATTCTCTCTCCCTCCCACTTCGCTTTCTTTTAATAATTTAGTTATTCTCTCTCATACTCTGTATCCTTATTAATGGGGGCATTGTTGAAAAAACATTGTACTTTTTACACGTTAATTGTCCTCAACTAATTTTAATTTTTTTATCAACATAATTTAATTATTTGTCTCTTATAATAAAGAATGGAGGGAGTAGTAAACATGCACTCATAATTTATTTTTTCAAGTCGATAAAACATATAAAATTAATAAATTCACGAGATAAACACTACAACCGGCTAAGATACCACGTGGTTTTGGCGCTTGAGCAAATCCATGCCTTGTCTTGATCGTTCTTAATTTTTCAAAATTAAAAATGAGAACAAAAATCAAACATGTTGTTCACGTGCTGTATTTACTAATTGGATTCTGGGTCGGGTACCTGGTTTGGGGCCAGATGTCAGCGCCATATGATTTGCCGACTTCCTTAGTACAGAGCCTAGCCCATTATACAAGGAAGCCCAACTAAAATTGACGAAGCCATCCTTACCTACATCAATTTATTAAAATATATTCTGTAAATATTTTTTTAATGATAAGAAGATTTATCTGAAAAATTAAACACTTCCTGTGAAAAAGTGTGTATGTAAATTAAGATATCATTATTTGTAACCACAATATAATGATTTGTTAGTACAAAAATTTCAATCATTTTTAATATACAATATAAAATTTATAGCAACTACTGACCAGATTTCATGTAACATCGTTACATTAGTGGTTAAGGTGTATACATAAGCCTGTGGAAAAATTTAAAAAAAAACATTTTTATTATGTAAAAAAATCAAGATATGTTCTTACCCAAAAAAAAAAATCAAGACATGTAGTATCCATATTATATTCTTTTAATTAGTACCTAGCGTAACTTCTATCCCTAAGTAAATAATTTTTCTTTTATAACAAAAGAAAAATGCTCCGTTGTTTCTCAGCGTAGGAGCTGACCAAGAAATTAAAGCATAAGCCTATTTTATCTTATTTATCACTCTTCTTCACAATAATTTATCCGTTTTATAAGTTCAGATATAATCTAATATTATACAAAAACATTTTAAGAACATTAGGTAATATATGTTGGAATTAAGTAATTTATTTAAAATTTTTAATTCACGCAAATTAATTAGGATTTTTCTTGCCAACAAATTAATTAGGAGTTCTTATGTTAAGGATCAAGTAATATTTTTCTCTTTGATAATTTCAATTTTTCCAATACATTTCGTTTGTATTTTTCTAAAGAATATTCCTTTTCTCATTCTGTTTCCCTTTTCTTTTTTTTTTAGTCCCCTGTCCATAACATTTTTTTTCCAACTTAAAGGAAACCCAGCCCAAATTCACGAAGCGATCGTTTTCCACGGACCGGTTCCTCCTATACGGCGAAACAAGCAACAACCAGAACAATCTGCCTCGGGAAAATACTAAAAAGCGTTCCTTGTGAGTTTTTTCTTTTTTCCCTCAACATTCCTTTTGAGTTCTGGTAAAAAGAAAAATCTTTCTCCTCACTAGCTGCTGTCTTCCTTATTAATCTTTTCTTGCAACTCACAAACATCTGAAATTGATTAATTCTCGAAGAACCAGAAGAAATCGGGGAAATGGCGGATCAGTTAGCAAGGGCTCAGGAATTCGAGGCGAAAGCAGAAAAGAAGCTTAATAGCTGGGGATTGTTCGGTTCCAAATATGAGGATGCTGCTGATCTCTTCGATAAAGCCGCCAATTCCTACAAGCTTGCTAAAGCATGTAATTTTCTTCTTTATCTCTATTTCGCTCCGTCTTTGTTTCCGAGGAACTTTTGAGTAAATAAATCTTCTTTTTCTGTTTTCTTATCTTGCATTTCGTCGATTTTCTCGTACTTAACACCGATCAGAAGCACCTTCGCTTCCTTTGCTCCTGTTGCTGTTAAATGGCCGATTCCCGGTTTGGATTGCGTTCTCCTGGACCGAGTGCAAAAATGGCTTGTCCAGGACAGGTGTATAAATTAAACTACAGATTTTTATCTGATTTTTTCCGAAGAAAAAACAATTTTTTTAATTGATTAACCAGTTGTATAACATCATAGAATTCTGGAGAGGTTGACCTCGACTAGGTCATACGAGGATTAAATATTAAAGGTTTGAGGACATCATCCACTTATTTTCGCTGCTTTATATAAACTTTTTTTGTCGCTATTAGGTAGAGTTACTTATTGGAACTGATTAGTCCTGCTGTCAATTGAGCCTGCTAATTCTATGATCAATGAGCGTCACCTTGGTAACCGAATTAGTTTAGATGTAAATGGGATGAATCTTGTAGCCAAAGCTAATTCTGCAATTTGTTCGTCATTCTATCTGTGGCATTTCAGGGGATAAAGCAGGCCCGACGTACATCAAGTTGGCAAATTGTTACTTCAAGGTAGACCCCCCCCCCCCCCACAAAAAAAAAAAGAAAAGGAATCACCCGTCCAGCTATATCCCTTCCGCATCCCTTCTCTCATTCATAAGCCTATAAATATTGTCTTATGCTTATAGGTGGAAAGCAAGCATGAAGCAGCCCAAGCTTATGTTGATGCTGCTCATTGCTATAAAAAGACAAATATAAGTGGTATGTATGCTATTGGATATGTACAATCGTATTCTTTTCTTATTTCCAATGGCATTATTCTCTTTTGACACTGCTAACACATGGGAATCCGTTAACTTATTTCTGATTTATGCATTAAATGGTTCTCATGCCTCTTCCTGGAGGTCGATTCTTCCTACACTTGCTACTTTCTGGTGCAAACTTTCAATGTAAATCGTGTAAAACAGTTGTAATCTTCATTCATTGTGAAATACTTTTAGTAAATTTGCTGCTATCTTGCTCGGAGTGTCCCATTTCCGTTAATTAAATTTAGCTTCTTGTCTTTACCCGCACAATGGACTGAGCTCAAAGTTATGGGTAGTTGGGTACATACTTTTATCTAGATATATTCAAAATTCAAGTGAGCTGCTGAAAATAATTTCTGTATGTGCAAATTGTCAGTTTGATTTGATCTTCCTGTTTCTCTTGATGGCTATCTATGAGTTATCTTTTGATTGGTTGTCTTATCATCACTTTTGGAAACTTACTGGTATTCATTATTTTATTGACAACCTCTGTTCATTTTTAAAGCAGTGAGGAATGATATTGTTTGTCAATTGTGTTTATTGGAGAAGACAGAAATTTACATATTGGGCTCTTTTTTTTTTTTTTTTCTTTTTCATATACAGAGGCTGTATCTTGCTTAGACAAAGCTGTTAACACTTTCTGTGAAATTGGAAGGCTCAGTATGGCTGCTAGATATTTTAAGGTATTAATCACTACAGTCAGCCTTTGAGTTTTTGTTTCAGTACGACCATTTAATTTAATTGCTTTGGAATGCATGTTTGGTTAAATTATGGCATCCTTCTCTTAGATATTCCCATGTGTAGTATTTCATTTTTGATACCCCTGCTGCTAGATATCGATAGTATAATTACATCATATTTATTGAGATCACAGAAATTACTAAAGACTTAAGTGTATCCTAACTAGGGTTTAATTTCTTGTGCGTACAGGAAATTGCTGAATTGCATGAGTCTGACCAGAACATCGAGCAGGCTATGGTTTACTATGAAAAGGCGGCTGATTTTTTTGGAAATGAAGAGGCAACAACTTCTGCTAACCAGTGCAAGCAAAAAGTTGCTCAGTTTGCTGCTCAGCTTGAGCAGTAAGATTTCTGTTATACTATCGTCTTTGTCACCAAGAATTTTGTAGGCTGGAATAATCGCTCTTCGTCTCAGTTTATGTTTGTTTCTTCTTGAACTTATTTATTTACATTGGGTGTTTATTCTGCAATTTTTCTTTGTGGCCTTCCTTTGGTTTATGCGAAGCAAACCTGGCATTTTTCTTCTCTATGTTTCCCACTTACATTTGATCAAGTGACTGTAAACATTTTTTCTTTGGGAATTTATTTGTTTGCCTATGATCTTGACTGAACTCTACCAATGTTTAACGCAGCTTAGCTTTGCTTGGCATTGAAAATTCTCTAGGCGCGTAGACCACTTCAAATTTCATATTCAGCACTTTTCGTATGTTAGTTTTGGGATGTTATCTCTGTACTGAACACCTTACGTTGGGAATATAAAGGGGGGAAACGAGAAGTTATTCAATTTCTGCTTTTGGCACTGGTCATACAATGACAAGCATGATGATCTAAGAAGCTTTGGTACTTCAAAACTGAAGCTTTGTGTACAATACATATGCGGCGCTTCAAGCACAATATACCTTGTTCTGTCACGGATCCATGCCAATTTCATTTCTTCTTAGATGATGACCAATTTGTGTTCTGGTGGTAGTTTCATGGTTTTTTTTTTTTTTTCTGGGACACAGTTCTTGAATTCTAAGAAAAAAATTCTATGGAAAGAAAATATTCCATATCAAAGATAATGATTTCGTAACATTCATTGTTAGATTTTCCCCCATACTGGGGGTGATATGCTCCACATGGAGCCTGAATTTAAAGATTATTGTAAAGATTGATTCATTTTTCTAACTTGGAAGGAATGTTATCGTAGCTGTTATGTCTAAGTAAAAGTGAACATTGACTATTTCTATTTTATTTCACCAGATATCAGAAGGCAATAGAGATTTATGAAGATATAGCTCGCCAGTCTCTGAACAATAATTTGTTGAAGTATGGAGTTAAAGGGCATCTTCTTAATGCTGGCATTTGCCAACTCTGTAAAGGGGATGTTGTTGCTATCACCAATGCACTAGAGCGATATCAGGTCCAAGATTTTTGAACAATTAACGTTTCATTAGTAGAGTCTGGACATTCACTAGTTGCTCATTTTTTGGATATGTATTTATTTCTGCAGGAATTGGATCCAACGTTTTCAGGAACACGGGAATATAGACTTTTGGCGGTTGGTCACTGCTTTTGCTTATTCACTTCTGATTTTTTATGACCAATTAAATTGGATTAGAATGTGGGGGCGTTCAAGAAGTGTCTTCCATTATTATAATTTTGTCACTAATGTTTTGCATGTTACTGTATTATCCTTTTCTTCTAACTATTCTGTTTCAAATTAGATCAACATTTTGATCAACAAAGTGGATGATCAAAACCTATGCGACGGTCAAATGAAACACTCACATTAAAAGCTTTCCCCCTTATGGCAGGATATTGCTGCTTCGATTGATGAAGAAGATGTTGGGAAGTTTACTGATGTTGTCAAGGAGTTTGATGGCATGACCCCTCTGGTAAGCCTCAAAAGTTGAAAGATGTTGGCATGTTTTTGCTGAGAAACTGTCGTTATTACTTAGTAGTATAATATTGCTCTGTTCATTCTGAGCCAGAACAAAAGGCAGCTTTTTCAATGTTGACTGCTAGAATATATGATTTGATTACTTCAAGCAGAATAGAATGGTTGTACAGGGCAGTAGGACAGCGCCGCTGCAGTTCTGAAGAACTGACCCCGGTTTTCATCTTGATCTGTTTATTTGGTCGGACATTTCAAGTGGTGGTTGAATTGTTTGTTGGTTCTCTTTAATGGGAAATAAAATATCTAATTTGCTTTTCTTTTTGAGGAGGAAACTAGATTGTGGGTGTAATGCTTTGCATAGAATTTAAGTGAGCCGTATTGTTTATGGCTTATAAATAATGTGATTTCCTATCATTTTAAATTATTTATAGATATACTGATTACTCAACAATTATTATTTATGAGTGTTGTGCTTCATTTTGTTTCCAGCCATACCTCTTTTCTGATTTATGCGAGTCATCAATCTTTATTCTGTAATTTCTCAAATGTCTCAACAGCGCCTGTTTGCTTGAATGTTGTGCAGGATTCTTGGAAGACAACTCTACTTTTGAGAGTGAAGGAAAAGCTGAAATCTAAAGAACTCGAGGAGGACGATCTCACCTAAATTGTTTGCACTCTGTTCTCGTTGTTTGAATCAAATGTCTGAGGGGTTGCATTGTATTGTCATATGCTTATTATACGTGCAGTTGCTTGTGGGTCTACTCATAAATTGTACTTTATATTTGGGTATCATTTGAAGTGGTGGTTTGATTGAATTCAAGAATTGAGTTCGTGAGTTTATATGTTTCTGTTTTGTGTTCTCTTGTCTTTTGTTTTATTTTTTTCTCCGGGAAATGAGTACCATTTGTACTTTGTTTGTTAAAGTAATTACCTTAGGAAAAACATCGATTTATGTTTTATTTTCCACACACAATTCATCCTTAATAATTTCAACTCAGAAAAAAATTCATCCTTAATAATGAAAAATATTCTGAATGACCAAGCCATGCAGTTAAGGGGTGTTGTTTTAACACTATTGACGAGGATAGAATGGAATGAGAGAAAATAGCGAGAAAAGAATAACAAAGACAATGATCTCTTTACGTGTGTTTGGATAAACACAATAAAACATTAAAAAGGGATCAATTTCATAATAACAACATTTGTGGTTAGAATTGTGGCGTCATGCCTCTTTCTTTTTCTCTAAGGCAATTTTAGAAAGCATGTTTATTTTCCTTCAAAATCGTTTAGTTGGAAAATAAAATTAAGGGAAAACGCGAAACTCTTTCTCCTCCTCTTTTCTTTTGTTCTTATTTTTTTACTAATACCCCAATAAATCTATACTCCAGCTTTCCCCCAACGTGCCACAACTCGTGCTCTGCTCTTCCCCTCTATACCAATACCTTTATAATTAATAGAGCTGTCAATAAAGGCTAACCCAGCCCTAAAGGGCTAGCCCTTGAAGGGCCAGGGCCTAAAAGGGCCGGCCCTTTAAAACCCACATATCTTAAAATTATCTAATTATTAAAGCCCGGTCCTTCAACATGCGGGCTCAGGGTTTAAAAGAACTGGCCCTTTTATGTTATTTTTTTTAAATTTAAATTCTTTTTAATTATTTTAAAATAAAAAATAAAACAACAAAACTTCTAAGATTTTTTATTCAAATTATAAATATAAGTAAAATAAATTAGTGGTGTATAGAAAAAAAACTAAATGCCAATAAACTATTGTCCAAAATAAAAAAAAAATCAAAATCTAACAAAACACGAAACACAGAAAGATAAAACCTAGTAGTTAAAGATTAACAAGAAACCAAGGAGGTAAAAACAATGTTCCCCACTCGCTACGTCGCAACTTACGGTCATTCCCCGAAATTTGTGACCATAAGAAGCACGAGGTATTATTGAAATTCTAATATGTTATTAAAGCTAAATAGAGATTCAGTCGATTTGCTGCGGTACCATCTAAAGAAGGATGAACTCAGTTTTACATATCAAATAACTTTAGCACCAACAGACTTCCTAGTCGCCTCATCTAAAATGCTATACGAGATTGTGAGGATACACGAATCTAGATCAAATGGTAACAAACCATATGAAACAAGAATACACTCCTGCTATGACTCTTTTCACCTTCAAATTTATCTGTTAATGTCCCCACAAGACTAATGTGAACACCCGACCTTTTTATTCTAAGACCTAAATTTCATACAGGGTCGAATCTCCAATAATGGATCGAGTTCACCTCCACATAATTTTAGCAGAGTGACACACGAAGGGAAAGCAATGAAGAGAAGGATGCCAAACGATGCGTCTATTACAACCAGGAAATCCGGAACTCAAAACAGCCAACTCCGAACGAATTTTATTAGACGACTGAGAGCTCAAAAATCATAGCACCGACCATTTCGTTCCCAATCACCATATCTGGTAGGCTCAGGTCCTTTGGGCCCACCTACCTCACCGGTTTCTTCATTCACATGGACATCATCGTCATCGCCACTGTCTTGTTCTTCTTGGCCTTGAGTATTATCAGTAGTGCGATTCTCTTGCAAAGCCTTTGTTTGTTCCTTAACTGAATTGTCCTGTTGCGATTGGAAGTGTCGAGTTGTAGAACAGATGAAGCGTGTCACTGATGCAGAAGCAGAACAAGCCAGTGGTTGGGCATTGGTGCAGTTAAGTGCATGATTGGCGGCTGAGAAATTTGTTACTGATATAAGCAGGCGGCTCAGAGAGGTGCTCATTCTTAAACTGACGAGACAGAAGCACCCTGACTGTCCTGATACTGAACATAATGATCAGGTTACGAAAAACATCATTTTAAAATTAATGATTTAACTAAATAAAGCAAGGATTTGGGAATCAATTTCTTTCAAAGTGCACGATAAGATCAAAAAGCATTTTTCTAGAATTCACGCACACACCCTAGCCAGACTTTTTTATTTTTGGAGTGGAAAACTCTAGCCAGCTTTTTTCATTTCGAACCATAGGCCCTCCTTATAGAAGGGACATGCAACGGGCATTCTAATGCAATATTTTGCTCAAAAACAAAGCTAAAACAACCAATGCTGATTCCACCTAAAAAAGGGACAACATGCATGTTTCAGACAACAATTCGACCCAATTTAAGATAAAATATATTCTAGATCATGATAAATTTAGTGCCACAGCAACCATGCCTTAACAACATTTGAACCCAACTTAAGCCCAAAGAGATGCTACATCATGGTAAATTCATCAATGGGACGCAGCACCATGTACATACAGAGTTTTGGCATGACAATTAGATTAGGAATTCAGATTAATTCCGTGCTAAAACAAAAGGGATAGGAAAATGCCAACATCATATTAATCAAGATTTTAGGCACGAAACTTAAGTTAGAAACCAAGATTAAGTGACAAAAGAGAAAGCGTCATACCAACATCATATTAATCAAGACTTTTGGCACAAGAATTAAATTAGAAAGCAAGATTAAGTAACGAAAGAGACAGCATCATGAAACATCATGTTAATGAAGATTTTTGGCACAAAACTTAAACTAGAAGCCAAGACCAAGTTGTGCTAAAACAAAAGAGACAACAAGATAATATCAACCCAGAAATTAGGCACATAATTGATATTAAAAGAAGGATTAAACAGGAGATACTAGAAGTTCTACCAAGAAGTTTGATCCAAGCCCTCACACACAGAGGACCTATATTACAGTCAGTGGGGGCATCTGTGCCCTAACTGAAATCTTTGAAATATGCATAGTTAATATAATACACTTCTAATTTTTGTTCCCAACATTTTGACACAACTTGAGCCAAGTTATTTACAAGATCATACAGAACAAATACCTTGAGAATTTTCTAAGTTGAGGATAATATAATATAAAGAGAATAATAAACAGAATGCCAAAACACAACAAGTCCAACATCGCAAAAACAACACAACCCAGATTATACAAGTCACTGGAAACCAAAATGAAGAGGGCAGAAATATAATAGCCAATTACACACCATTCAAGCCGTACCTTTTTTTTTTTTTTTAAATCAACCTGTAAATATTCCCAAATTCAAAAGCGTCAATGTTCAAGCAATTACTCAGACCAATTCAAAGCTCTTAAATGAAAAATTTGGATCAAAGCAAGAACAGACACGCAGGTAATGATGACGCGGCGAACAAAAAAATCCAGATTGAACAAATCAATCTCACCCGATTTTGGGAGCAGACAAAGCCCTAGGGTTCGAACCTTCTTCACTACTTTCCCGATAAAAACCACGCACGGCTGACAACGGTGGACGTCCGGCGGAGCGTGGAAGGTTTGTTCGTGGACGAAGAAAAATGGATTGGCTCCTTTGATTGTCGGCAATTTTCCCGATAATTAATTTTAGGGAGAATTACGTTTTTTTTTTTTCCTGTGACCACCGCATTTTGCTCGGCACTGCATTTATTTATTTTAGAAAATAATTAAAATAATATAAATTAGCTGATAAAATATTTTTGACCCTGATATTAATTTTTAAGTATAATTTTGACTTTGAGGAGTAAAATTATACCTAAAAATTAAGAGCAAAATTGTACTTAAAAAAAGATCATAGACAAAATTGTAATACTGAAAGATGAAAGATCAGAGATAAAATTACACTTTAGGAATAAGATTAGAATCAAAATTTCACCTTAACCCAAAAATAAATTTAAAAAATACCACCTATAAATTTATAAAATATCTTTAAAATAATAAATAAATATCTCAAGATTAAAAAATTAGTGAAATTTACAGTTACGAAGAATGTGACTGAATTTTTAAACCGTATGTTTATATGCATGCACCTTTAAAGCGCACGCACTTATTAAAATGTTTATGTCAAAAAATAAAAGAATTCATTCAAAGCCTTAAGTTAAAAATATTTTTTTAATTATTAAAAACTTCTAAGACCAAGTTAAATTGTTTTTTTATATTTCGGACAAGAAAATCAAATTGTTTAGCATAAAGTTTCCATGGATGAAAAATTCCTACATTATTTTGTCTTTGCCTGCTTTCCTCTTTTGCTTAGTGGAAAAAACAAGTATTTCTTTTCTGTAGAAAGCGACGAGTATTCATCCCACATTGGAGAATCAATTCTATGCATTCTGTTGTTATTCGCTAATCATCCTCACTTTGCCAACTCATTACCTGCAATTGATCTTTTTCATCTTATAGTTGGAGTTTCGGTTCTACTTTCGGTCCATATTGTTCAACTACCATTAATTTTGTGGAATTTGAACTCTACCGATTAGCTCAGACGAAACCATTGGGTTTCAACGCCTTCTTTTGCTTCTTTCTTATGTTGGAGTCTGTTTAGAGGTATGTTCAACTTCCTTCCTCCTCTTATACTTCTGATTCTTTTACTTTTTCCATAAGCTTCTTCTTTGACTGTCATTAATAGCATTTGTATAGTTCGGTCAGTAAATTGACGGGTTCTGATTGATCGAACTTCATAACTAGTCTATTGGATCGTCTTTAAAACATATCAGCTCTTAGGGTTCTGTCTTCGTTGTTGAGTTGCTTATATAAATTTCCTTCTGCTTCCCGTTATCATTTTTTTTTTTTGTTGGTTGGCTTTGAAAACTAAGCCGAGTAATAAACTTCACTGTACTCTTTTCGCAGTATTGTCGCTTAACTCCTTGATGACATCATTCTGATTTTGATTGGAAAAGTTGAGACTCCTTCTGAGAATGGTTTCCGTTGATAATGGTAATGTCAATAATGAAATCGAGGAAAAAAAGGGTACTGAAATAAAGGAAATTTCAGCTTCTCCAGAGACCGCTATAAGCGGTGAAAATCCTGTGCGGAAGTCTCAAAACACGTTGAGCTGTCATCCTCCTAGTGGGATTAAGTTCCACAAACTTGGTTCTGCATTAGTCAAATCCATGACCGAGAGCAGCCAGATTTCACAATCTGTGCCTTCTGGTACATATCACTTGGGGAAACGGTTCAGTGGCGTGTTTACGCAGAAACTTGACTGGAGTTCCCTCAAGAATATGTTCAAGGAATGGATTAGAAACCCAATGAACATGGCTCTTTTCGGGTGGATCATCTGTGTTGCTGTTTCTGGTGCAATTCTCTTCCTTGTTATGACTGGAATGTTGAACAGTGTGCTTCCAAAGAAGTCTCAGAGAAACACGTGGTTTGAAATTAACAATCAGATACTCAATGCTCTGTTTACACTTATGTGTTTATACCAGCACCCCAAAAGATTCCATCATCTTGTACTTTTGTGCAGATGGAGACAGAATGATATCTTTGCGCTTAGAAAGGTGTACTGCAAGAATGGAACCTATAAACCACATGAACGGGCACATATGATGGCAGTGGTTCTTCTCCTTCACCTGAACTGTTTTGCTCAATATGCGCTTTGTGGTCTAAATTTGGGGTACAAAAGATCAGAGAGACCTGTCATAGGAGTTGGAATTTGTATATCTTTTGCAATAGCTGCGCCAGCAATTGCTGGTCTTTATACCATTCTTAGCCCTCTTGGTAGGGATTATGATTTTGAGATGGATGAAGAAAAACAGGTCCAAACCACTTCATCTCAAAAACCATTGGAGAAAAAATATTCATTTGCAGCAAGAGATGAACATAATAGGGTGTTTGAGAATGAACCACGGTGGAGAGGAGGAATACTTGACATTTGGGAGGATATCTCCACTGCATATCTCTCCCTCTTCTGCACTTTTTGTGTGTTTGGTAGGAACATGGAGAGACTTCGTTTTGGAAACATGTATGTTCATATTGCTACTTTCATTCTGTTCTGTACAGCTCCATTCTGGATTTTTATATTCGCTGCTGTTGACATTGATAATGACACTGTTAGAGAGGCTCTAGTAGCCACTGGGATCATTCTTTGTTTTCTTGGTTTGTTGTATGGTGGCTTTTGGAGGATCCAAATGAGAAAGAGGTTCAATTTACCTGCCTATACCTTCTGTTTTGGTGAACCCTCGATTTCTGACTGCACAATATGGCTCTGCTGTTTCTGGTGCTCGCTTGCTCAGGAGGTAAGAACTGGGAATTACTATGATGTTGTAGATGAAAAATTCTGTAGGAAAGAAGGGGATATCAATGACCAACCTTCAATTTTGTCACTGCCTCGTGAAGATGGAGCATTGACCTCACCTGACACAAGTTCCTCTCTGGGTAAAAACTCTTTCCCTCAAGACCATGACATCTAGATCTTTAAGTTCTGATACGCCGCTATCCACTGTAAAAGACAACTCTTTTGAAACAGGTAAAAATGGAGCAATGAGCCTACCAAGTCCAGGCTTTATTAGAAGGGATGGCCCGTAGGCACCAGGGGAACCGGGGAAAAAATGCAGAGAGAGATCTGTTTCACTGGCTTCAAGTGACTTTGAATAGGAGAATCTCTTGAATGTTGGATGGTGACTTTTTACTGACTCCTTTTTGCACGCTTTTCCTGGGTTAATAGTGGGTTATATGGAAGGTAAACAACACATCTGTAATTGATGATCACAGAATTGTAACCTTGTTTCTCTAATTTTATTTGAGGGAAATTGAAGATTGTCAATTTTTCATGTGGCTTGTTTATACCAGGTTGAATCATTGAATGTTACAGAAAGAGACAATGGATGTTTAAAAAAAGAGGGAGAGAGACGAGAATCTCACATGCAATTATATTATTTTTTATTTATTTCATCAGTGGATAACCATTAATGATTAAATGGTGGCTGGTAGGGATCGAAGCAAGTAATTTTTTTCTTGGCGAACAACGCTTTGTTTGGGTCAATTCTCATCTCCATTTGCTTTGAGAAGGCCTTTGTGTTTTGTCGGTGAGCAAAATAGGTGACACCATCGATCGGGCGGGCCTTTAGCACCTGCCACCGAGCGTGGTGAGCGAGAGCATAAGCTGGAGCGTTGGACTACCTGTCAGGAAAAAAGGCAGGTATAATGTTGATTTGGAACCGCCCCCCGGGGGGGTTCTCCTCCTATTTTTTAATATAAAATCCTGTTTGATTTTTATTTTGGTTTTAAATATAAACCTTAATCTACTTTATTTCTCATATTATACATTTTTTTCTTCTAAAGTAGCCTTTCTAATAATGATAGTTCTAGTCAATACACTTGATTAGCAAGGATATTTTAGGAAAGACAATACCTATTTAAGATAAATAACTAACTCAACTTACTTCTTTAATCTCCTCAAATTAATCAACTGGCTCTTATAATTAGGATCAGAGATAGTATAAGATCTAATTAATTAATTTGAATATATTAATTATATTATTTAAATTAGTTGATATGATGTTTTTTCTAAAACATCCTAAATATTTTTTTTAATTCCCTTCCTCCTCTTCTTACGTGATTATTGTTGAGAAAATATTAATAGGATTAATTTGAAAAAAAATTGATAAACATATGAATTAGGTCTTATATATAGAGTCAATAATAACTCTCTAATTAGATCCTATACTAAGTACTGAAAAAGTACTAATTTTTTTTATCCTGTAACGGCAATCAAACATTAAGTATGCGTTAATTTAATAGAATAATTGTTGCTCGATATTGAGACGCATAAGACCTAAAGTATTTGGTACGTAAGACCTTGGTTTTAAATTATGCATTAACATAATAGGCCCCCCTCTTTCACACGGAAAAAAGAAAAAGAAAAGAAAAGAAAAATTACGCATTAACATATGGTAACATATGCCACAGTGGAACACCTAAGCCAAATTATTCCATTGATAAGCTAAATTCCTTATATAGATGAGCTAATTCCTATTTTTACCCCAACAATTCCCTTATATTTTAATCAACCAAAATCATTTTTTTCCTTAATTTTAAACAAACTCGCCCTAAATTTTAGCTAAATTCGGTTTTTCACTCTGATCCTGATCTCCAATGACCGGTGTTATATGCGTTTTTAGCATGCTCTTCTATCATATTTTTCTTTTTCCCATTTTGACCTTGGCAACTCAAGTGCTCGCCTGCATGGGAGGAGGGGCTCTCTCTTTCGGCTCGCTGCCACATTGTATGTTTTGAAGGACAATAACAGGGCAGCCTAAAGTGTAGGCCTTTTCTTAGGGAGAAGACCTAAAGCGGACGCTTTGTGTTTAATAAAGACAGTGCACTTGGTTTTCCGGGGTCTGTGGGGTGGGACTCAAAGGCGTCCCTATCCTATTCCTAATCCACATACGCCTCCAATGAATGGCGTGATATGTTCCATAACATTGTGGGGTTAGCGCTTTTATATTATATATGTGTGTGGTTACAAATCATCATCCCAGTTCAACCCTAGGTTTTGCTGCATCAGCTGGAGGGAATAGTTATAACATCCATGTAACCCCCTTTTCTTTTCTTTTTTTTTTCCAATTTCTACACAGGGAGGGTGGAAAATGAGATCCAACGTGGTCCACTATCCCAGCTACCAGTTTAATATTCAAGTTTACTTTTTTAATCCTGATGGAACTTTGCCAAAATAATACTGCCGCAGTTGAAGTCTGATATACCACTACTGCATTAAGTCGTGGTAGTGCCAGTCCTAATCAACAAGAATTCTGATTCTTGGGTCTTGCTTCCTGAGAACTTTTAGAAAAAAAGGATCATTCATGATGAAGCATCCATTATAAATTATTTGAGAGCTTCTGTGAAGAATGGTGACGCACATGAAGAATATCTACTCCTCCGAGGGGGCTCATTAGGTGAGTTTGGGTGAGAAATAGATCACATCGACGAGGAAATATTGAAAAAATTATTTGGGACAGCAAAGAAAGATACGAAAAGCCTTGTTGGACGCATTCAGTTGGGTGGGCGCCACAGGGGGGGAAAGTGGTCCAGCCTCTGCCTCTGCACTCCCTCGGTTTCCTAAAACAAGCTGACTTTTCTCAGTGCCGCTTTTAGTAGGATGGTATTCATTCCTCTGTAAAATATAAACTAAATTTTATTTATTACGTTATCAAAAATCAATTTAAAATAATAAATATGTTAAGTATATATTTGTTTTCCTGATATACTTTTATTAATAGAAAAAATAAATAAAAAATATAATAAAAATTTTAAAAAATATATATGTGAAGAAAAAATTAGAAAAAATTTATTAAATATTTAGATAAAAGTGAATATTATTTTATAAAAAAACTAACTTTTTTTTAAAAAATTTAGCTTATATTTTGAATGGGACGAAATATAAGTCCTGTTTGGCAGAGCGGTAGAAATTTCTTATAAGTATGTTTTACATAAATCAAGACAAAATTCATCTTATATTCTGTAAATCATTATTAAAAAATTATTTATAAATCGTTTCAAAGGGTCCCATAGTTTTCTTTCTCCCGCCGTTTCCGATTTGCGATTCTGCGATCCCAAATCCCCTAAACTGAAAAGTGAATCAGTGCTATCATAAGAAAAACAAATAAATTAAGAGTTTTTTGCCGCCCATTCCTTTCTCCGTCGATTCGCCTTAAAAAAAAAGAAGTCAGTGTGTTAGGATTTGTGTATGGGGGCCGGTGCCGACGGTTGAATAGAGAGAAAGAAGGCCGAGGGTTGTGGTGAGACGTAAAGATACGGAGGGTGTTGATGGGCGACGGCGTGAAATTAAAATGCAGTGAGTATTTGTTGTTTGGGTTTGGGTGGTAATTTTCTTTGGTTAGAGGGGGCACGGGGTTTGAGGTGGGCATGGTCTCATCTTCGTAGCTGTCGCCCGTTAATTTGACCTGTCGTTTCGGCACTGCACCCATTTATTGACTCGTTTTCATTCATTCATGCTGTGCTCATTACTATTCTTCCCACTTTGCTGTGCTATGCTATGCTGTCACCTTATCACATCTCATTACACTTCTTCGCCCCTGCCCGGGGAGGGGGCTAACAGTTGCCTCCTCTGACTTACTTCTTCCTTCCCACTCCCCACCACTCCACTTGAATTGGGAACCACTTCCAACCTAACCACATTTTGAATTTTCTGTCTCAATACTCATTTCAATCACGCTCCTTCGAATTCTTTTTATGCCTATAACTTATTATTTCTGATTTTTAATATAAGATTTTATTTGATTTTTATTTTTATTTTAAATATAAGATCTCAATCTATTTTGTCTATTATATTTATGTATTTTTTTCAAGACAATCCTTTTAATAATAATAGTTTTAGCCAATATATTTAATTAGTAAGGATATTTTAAGAAAAACAACACATGTTTATTATAAATAACTAACTTAACTTATTTCCTTAATCTCTTCAAATTAGTCAACTAGCTCTTATATTTATAATCCGAAGTAGTATAATTCTTTACTAGATCTCATTATCTTTTACGAGTGACGTTTTACAAATATATGGATATTTAATATATTTTTTATTTTTAATTAGTTATATCATTGATTTTTTCTTATTTTTGTTTTTGTTCATTGTCTCTCACTCGCATTCTTTTATAAAGTAAGAGTGTTTTCATAAAATATGTCACAGTTACTTAATATAATCATTGCATTTCACTACTTTTTTCTTTTCTATATAAGTAATTTGATTTTTTTATCTTACGGGGAGTATAATTTTTGAATTATTACTTTCACATTCTACTCTTAGTGTAAGACTTAGTTTGTTGTTGAAAGTGAACTATAAGCTAAATTTTACGTTAATGGTTAAAGGTGTTTCCTTTTGAAAATATGGTATTTTCTTTTGAAAATATAGTCATCGTTGAACGAGTTAGCGTGCTGAATGAGCACAATAACGTACGTATCCCTCAACCAATGTGGGGGTCCTCTTAAGATGAAATGGGTTTGCTTGACTTTTTATCTTTCTTTGCCCCACCTACAAGTTGGGCTTCTTCCGTTCTGAACCTTTCCCGCGGAATAGTATGCAACCCGCGTCCGTTATGAGATACCCGATCCCAACATATGCTGTCATTTTCACCCAATGACTCCTCGACACGTATTGTATCTCGCGAAGCTGGATCCCCGTAATATGCAAACGCTCCCCTGATGCTCCACGTTTTCCCTCCATCATGGGACTGCTTCCACGTTCTCTTTTACGAGGTTGCATCACAGACAGGTGCTATCATACACCCGCACGTAGCGTATCCCAAGTTCGCCCCACACTCTTTCCTATATAAACTCCTCTCGACCCTGACTTGAAATCCCAACCAGACCCTCCTGGTTTATCTTCTGCCCCTTTCCCGAAAACTCCGTCCTCACACTCTCTAGAAACCTCCATCTGCTTCCATTCCCCAAGAACTGGCTAACTCTACGGCAAGTCTGGACGCTGATTCCAGCAACCATAAGCTGGTTCTCAAGCTATATGAGGCCTTAAGCTCGGGAGACTCCGACACCGTCGTCAAGCTCGTCGCACCTGATCTAGAGTGGTGGTTCCATGGTCCTCCGTCCGACCAGTATTTGATGCGCATGCTCACCGGTGAACACTCGTCGGATACCTTCCGGTTTGTTCCCCAATCGATCGCCTCCTTTGGGCCAATCGTCATCGTCGAGGGCTGCGACCACAGCCGCTCGATCTCGTGGATTCACGCCTGCACCGTCACTGATGGGGTAATCACCCAAATCAGGGAGTACTTCAACACTTCCCTCACCGTCACCCGCATCGGCGATTCCAGCTCGTCTCCGACGTCGGAGATCACTGCCGTTGCGGACGCGCTTCCTTCCTGCGTGTGGGAAAGCAGCCTCTCGCACCGGGTCGGAAAATCCGTGCCGGGACTCGTCCTGGCGATTTAAATACGCGTGACAGTCACGTGCAGCCATATTAATAATTCAATATAATAAATAAAGGACTGCACCGTGCCTACGTGTCTGTCTCTGACTCGCTTGGCTCGCGGACACGACCTTGTGGTGTATCGTGGACCGGGAGAGATGTGAGACCCTACCAGTTTCGTCGTTGTCTCGTTGGTGTGTTTTCAGGTTCCGCATTTCCGGTTGTTTGGTTATATTGTAGTTTTCCGTTAGTTTGGGGGTTGTTTGGAACGAAGATGGGGGTTTCCCGGATATCGTATCCTCACGAACGTGTAATCTGGTATTTGGATGGTCCAATAATAAAATGCGCGTGTGATTGCTTTACTAGTTGTGTGGGGACATATTTAGCAGCAAAGTTGCTGTCTTTGGATGCTAAGCATGTTTATCTGCACAGACGAAGATTTGACGATGGCTGATCATGAGCTGCTTATAATAATAATGGGGATAACACATGATTCGGGATGCAATTTTTGCTCAGGGAATAAATTATACCAAATGATTGTGTTTTAAAATTGTTGTTTAGGAAATTTAATCACTGTAAAGAAATCACTCCGTGACACTGATAAGGGCAAATCATGGTAGTGTTTCTTTAACAAAATTATTAAGAAAGGGCAATAATTCCCTTGGGTCTGATTAGTCACACTGTATTACTTTAAGAATATAGTGTTATTTTCAGCACAAGCAAAATGACAAAACTCTCCTCTCTTTCCCCAAATAGTATACTACTCTTCCTTTGCTAGCAAATGGAACCAAGCGATAAGAAGAATGGAAATTAACAAGGAGGAAAATGAAGCTGCTATAAGGTCGAAATGCCATAGGCCATCGGTAAAGCATTAAGAGACTCAAGAGTCTGTTTGAAATAGCATTTACAAAAATTTAAAAGCTTTATTAATTATGATTAAAAAAGTATTTATAAGTTATTCCTTTAATCTTTTGGTGGCCCGTCCTAAACTTATTTCCAAAGTTACGCAGAAGAGTTTATTTAACTTTAAATACAAGTCACTTTTAATTAATTTATATTTATTGATAAAAACAATTAAAAGTTTTAGATTTATCATAAAATTTAAATTACTTATAATATTATTGTTATTAAGAACGCTAAAATCTAATATTATCTTAATTTTAACTCTCTCTTATTATTCTTATTAAATATTGGCATAGGCCAAGGAAAAAAAAATCATTTAATACTTACCAATCTATCAAATACCTTACCGAGAGATATTAGAAGCATCTTCTAGAAGGCGTCCTATCATAATGATATATCACCTCTAATTTTTAATACAAAAATTAGTTTAATATTTAATATGATTATTAAATTTTAATTTACTTTTATCTCTAATATTTGTCTATTTTGCTGTCAACTAATCTCTATACTAATTGTATATGTTAAATAATTATTATCAATAAGTAACCTAAACACATATAATTCATGAGAGTATCTTAGAAAAAATAATATCTATTTATTATAAATAATTAATTTAATTAGTTTTTTAATCTTTTCAAATTAATTAGCGAGATCTGTTTAGTAAAACCAAGTCCGAGATCATGTTGGAGAATGGAGATCTGTTTGTTTAAACTGCAACTTAAAGTTCACTCACAATCTTGGTGAGAATGACTGCCAAGTTTTGAGGGACTTCCTTCGAAATTTAATTAAATTTGTGTGGCTTAATCGACACTAAACTTTTAAGATGGGATTAAATTATTAGTTTTGTGTTTTTTCCAAAGGGTCGTGGGCACCATCTGACGCTGATTGTCCTAAAGAACAAAATTCGAGCAGGATGATGTGACATGGCCGCTTTTCATGTCAAGCGCAAATTTTATTATCCATGGGGGCCCGCCCATTGCTTTTGAGCATCATCAACAAAAATAAGCTTTATCTCGTCGGATGGGATCAATTATATAAGTCATGTTGTGCCAGTATACTGTATTAACAGCTAAATTTGTAGATAATATATTGATCAGGAGATCTCCTTTAATAATTTTATTGAGTCATTTGAGCGTTTTTCTTAATCTTTCTCTGTCTTTTTTATAAAACTCTAAACTATCTTATTTATTCTTTTTGCTTATGCCTTCAATGACCTTCTCCGCCGCTTTTAAGAATTATCATTTTTGTTAATTGCTATTTGTGATTAAATTATCACGAGGTTAATTTATAAATAATAAATAATTATTTAAAAATAATAAATATATTAAAAATATTTTTTTTATTTTTAAACATGTCTTTATAATAAATGAAAAAAAAGATAAAAGACAATTTTTAAGGAAATGTGATAAGAGGGAGTATGACAAAGGAGAGAGAATAAATAATTAAAGGCATAATAGAAAAAATTGTATTAAATATTAAGACAAACTCAAATTAAAGCTTACAAAATGAACCACGCTTCTCTCCAAAATTGAAACTTATGGAGAGGACCGGATGGAGTCTAAATTTATAATACCGATGTTGACCAAATTTAGGTTTATATGATTTATTATGTTTATTAAATGTCCCAATTTTTTAAGTTAATATAATTTTTAATTTCTCAAAAAAAATTATTTAAAACACTAATTCCTACAATCACTGTGTTGAAAATCAGATTGAAAACCGGTGAACAGTGGGAATATGGCCCTGAATAACTCAGGAGTAGTCCGGTTAACTCGACCGATCTGGTGGGTTCGCCAAATTTTCTCCTTCTTCTTTTTTTCAAAAGCTATTTTGATGTAAATTTTTTTAAGTTGTTAGTAATTATTACTTAGTGATTAAATAAGTATAGGATGGAATATTTTGATATTTTATATATATAATATATGTGTTATGAAATTAATCAACAATGAAAGTATATTGGAGAAGAGAAGTAGACAAGAAAATGAGAGAATGATATTGTATTCCTTTACTTGCTTCACCTGCATCACAATACAATAGCATGCCTTATTTATAGGCATAATCTTGCACATAAGTTATATTTGTACTTAAATGATAGATAGTGGACAATAAACCACATGAATATGAGTGGAGGGAGTTACAAGATTAAAGGCATAGTGGAAAGGTAATAGAGTAGTGAAAGATTAATGTCTAGTGGAAGTAGTGGGAGTTGATGATGAAGTTGAGAGGGAGAGGAAGAAGAGGAGATGGACATCCACATGTTATAATATTCACAACAATATGGAATATTATATGCATATGATTTCAATTTGTCAAATAAATCGCAAAGAAAGTTGGGAAAAAATTATAAGTATGTGATTATTTTATTAGTGATTCAAGGTATTAAATTAATATTTAGTCTTTTCATGGTATGTTGAATATTTAAATTACTACCTCCGGTCCTTAATATAAGACCCCGTTTGACTTTTTGTTTGGTCCTAATTATAAGACTCCAATCCATTTTGTCTCTCATATTTATGCATTTTTTTCCAAGATAGTCCTTCTAATAATGATAGTTCTAGCCAATACACTTAATTAGCAAGGATATTTTAGGAATGACAACACTTATTTGTTACAAATAACTAACTTAACTTACTTCCTTAATCTCCTCAAATTAGTCAACTGGGTCTTATAATTAGGACCGGAGGTAGTAGTTCTTAATTTTTTTATTTTTCACTGGTTTGATCTCCGAGTTGACTTTGATCTGACCCATTAACTCTTTCTCCACTGCTTTGACTAGTTCAGTCCATTTTTCAATAGTTTGCATATAATTCAATAAAAACATGGATGGTTTACCCATTGTAAGATAAAAATATATGATTTGAAACTTGAAGAATCAAAACCAAAATAAAGACGAATTTAAGAGACTAAAGATTATATTAACCTTATTTTTTGGGGCCAAAATTAAGTTTCTCAATTGAAAATACAACAAATTAAATATATATTTTTATAGTGGGACAGTTAGTTATTTAATTAACAAAGATATAGTTATATTATTAACTTGTGTCTTTTTTTTGCCATAAATTTTAAACTTATATCTAAAAATCATTTGCATAACGCGCTGTGGTTTTAAAAAAATTATATTCAACGTTTTTCAATTGAACAACATACACTCATGAGTATAATCAAGGTACATGTGATATAATTTGTATATTCCTGTGGTATAATCCTAGTGATAAAACTATGCTAAAACAAGCTTATTAGGTTAAAATAGGCTTTATCTTTTAAAATTTTTGTTGGATTGTTTGATACGGAACTAAAACTCAAAAGCAAATGTCTGACAATGTAAAATAATAAAAAATGAGTTTTTTTATTGTTTTGCTTTTAGAAAGATAAAGTGATAAACACTACTGCAAGCGCTTCAAGCCGGAAACGAGGGAGGGCCCGGCCGCGGAGAGGTCCCATCCTCGTCTTTTTCCTCCTCTAGGGTCACCGACCACCACGGTAAACCAACCGATAAAAAAAAAAACTAGTTTTTCACAGTATAATAAATTAGTATTTAAATTTTTATTAAAAGATATGCTCATATTTAATACGTAACAGTGTCTTGAATAGAATTATCTTTAATAGAAGAATATATGTGCCTAAAAAAACACCTAAATGAATTATTTTAATTCTAATGATAAAAGATCATCGCCTAATCCATTTGTCACGAACTAATACTCCACCGTCTTTGAATATAAGAATTTTATAATTAATTAATAACATTAATTATAAGACTTCTGTAATTAATTAATAACATGGATTTAATTATTATTAAAAAATATGTATTAATTTTAATTATTTATATTGAAAATTACCTCCATTCATGAATATATTGAAGCAAGCCTCACAGCTCATAATTAACTCCTATGTGCAGGGGAGCTAGGGAGATTTATTTTATTACCCTGATAATTGCAATGAGGTGGGATATGTTTTTATTTCCCATCATTCCGTCACGTCAGCTCCTATATGGGCAATAAGAACCTAGTAATTCCTTCTGGAAGATGAACTTTTGTTTTGTTGGATGAATCTGATTAATTATATGCATGGAGCATAATATCTTAATGGTGAAAATATCTAGAAAAAACAACAAATAAGTAATTTTGATAAATTTAAACATGTCAAAATCATTACGAAAATAATAAATATCATTGATTTTTTTATTTTAAGATTCAACAAGTATTTTTTGTCATTTTTCTAAGAATTTATTTGACGCATATTAAAACTTTCTTTATCAACAGTTATAGTGATTTGTTTTTTAGTGAAGATTTTTTGCAATGAAGTAGAGAATTATAGTCATAAACTACATTAATATTCTAGGGTTAAACGAATTTAAGAAAACAATTGCAACGTCGCTCCGATGGAGCTTTCATGAAGAAAATGTCACATAATACAATAGCAACAGGGCATAAGATCTGATAAGAGAGGAGCTTTTTATCGAATCTGATTTGTTTATACTACCTCCGATATTTAATATAAGGCTTTGTTTGATTTTTATTTTGATCATAAATATAAGACCCCAATCTATTTTATCTCTTATATTTATGTATTTTTTTTCAAGATAATCCTTCTAATAATTGTAGTCCTAGCCAATATAGTTGATTAGTAAAGATATTTTAGGAAAGACAACACCTATTTATTACAAATAACTAACTTAACTTCTTTCCTTAATCTCTTCAAATTAATCAACTGAGTCTTATAATTAGGACTGGATGTAGTATATAATTACGCTTCATGTGCATCGATTAAGGGTATTCCTCTTGCAAGAAGAAAATGAATAGAACTGCATTTAAATAAATTATTAATTATTAATATATTTAGCGACAGAATAAAGTAGAGAATAATAACTTGATAAGAGATACTGCAGTCGACGAGAAGCCTTATTCGTATAACATTGCATTGGCACATGACATACGTGTCTGAGGGAATAGTCTAGACAAAGCTGAATTTGATTTTTCCTTGATGCAGGTGGAAAGCAGCCAAGAGGTCAGTGTCAAAGGAATAATTCAAAATTCGATTCCCATAATCCTGTTCATATTTATACATATATATATATATATATATATACACACACACACACTCTTTCCACTCTTGTGTTGCACGGAAAAATATTAAAAAAAAGAAGAAGAAGATTATGATGCCAATTGTATCATATATAAAAAAGCATCGCCAGCAATATTCAATCGTCTTTATTTGGCTTATTCCTTGGAATCTGGCGCATTTTAGTGACGATAAGAAGATTAGTATATCAGAGCAGTTGAATGTAATGCTGTCGTGTTGAACTTGGTTATGTGTTTTGCATTATATTATACTGCTAATTAATTACTCTGATGATGTGATATTATTGCGTGTTGCGTTTTTGTCCTGCTCGTCAGTTTCAACGTCCCGAGTTTGCTCCAGCCTGTGAGATGTCATTGCATGCAGCTGGGTCGCCTCGTCAATCACAACTAGCTTTCAAACACAGCCGCCATATAAAAGATATTTTGTCTAAGCTGAAAATTACATAATCAGGGCCTAAGTATTTACATTTTTTATGAGTTCGATTTAAAAAATTAATAAAATGGGATTAAAACTTGTTAATTAATTTATATTATTCTTCTGTTTTACATTTTTTCTCTATTAAAATTTTATAACTCCATTTTTTTAATTTTTTAAATTGGGTTCATGAAAATTTTTCCTCTTTTCCTCTCTTTTCATTTTTCTCATACCAAACATTTGTAACAGAGGGGTGGCGGGGACAGGAGGGGGAACAGAAGAAGGTGGAGGCTTTTGAGGCCACTGGGGATTGTCTGGGATTACACAGAAACAGAATCCACAAGCGTGGCAACAACTGAGAGCATGTTGATTGTATTATTAATGCATGTGAGAATATGGTTTGCACACGTGGGTTTATTCTTGCTTCTGATGCATGTTCCTGCATCTTAACACTCCTCTGTTGATTCCTGCATAGATGTGTGCAAGGTGACTATTTGTAGAAACCATGTCACCGTTATATATATTTATATATATATATATATATATTGGGAGTTTCTTGGTGGGCAGAAGAAACTAAACTCATATGTGACATCCTATAGAAAGCATGCAGCTTCCCGATCTGACAATTTAAACCCATAGTGATCACTAGGCATTGAAGAATTCTGCCTTATAATCACTGTTGAACCGGTACCTACTATCATATAGTATAGCATATATTACCTCCGGTTTTAATTATAAAATTTTATTTGTAGACTACAAACAAGATGTTATAATTAGAACCAAAAGAAGTATATAATAAGGTTTGCTTTAAATAAACAGGTGTAATTTGGTCATAGTTGTGACTTTAGGGGATGACATTGTTACTTAAACAGGTAGGCTATAGGCCTTATATGCCTCCTTACCTTCTTTTGGGTCTACTTCGAAGGACTCAACATATATGCTTCAGTTCTAAACATAATATTTATTTTGTAATATAAATTACACTACAAAATGAGCACTTCTTTTCTGTGCAGCATCATTTATATAGCTTGTGGCCTAAACAGTTTTTGAAGAGCGTGATGATTAGCTTTCAACTGGCCGCGTGAAACCAGATGATTCTTCGTTAATATGCGTTTGAAATCATGTAAAATATTGGAGATGATCTGAAACTTTGTGATCAAGTGGCATATAGTAAAGCTGTGCTTAGTATTTACTTAAAAAAAAAAAATCTTCACGTAAGTCAAGATAACTTTTTTTTTTTAACATATTCATTTTTAAAAAATTAATCCCAGGATCTTTAAAGCAAGAGATGGTAGATTCAATTCCTCCTATAAATTTAAACTGTTAATACTTTCTCTTTAATTTAAAAAGAAATTTTATTGGGAATGAGGTGTCATTATCATATTGAATGTTATGGCGGGAAACCCATCCATTTGATATTGGCAAGAAAGTCCAGGCCTATAAAAGCAATTAGTCATGAAAATAGTAGGATATCCGCTGTTTTTAGGCCCCTACTTATGGTTTTGATTCTTACCTTTGCATACAAAGAGTAAACACAGCCAAGCGAGATTTACTATGTACCCCACGTCCTTACAAAAGTAATTGGTGAAGGATACTCTTCTAGTCCTATTTTTTAAGGCACTTTTAACATATTTTATATAGATCAAGAAAAATCTTAAATTACATCAACTCTCTATTAAAATATAGTAATTTTTTTAACTTTATTCTTATTTAATATATACACCTTTACAAAAAATTATTTGTATTATAATAAATGAAGGATAATATAGTACACTTATGATAAAAATTTGATGAAATGTCTTATAAATAGGATAAAAAAATCTTCTCTCTTTATCTTATAAATAGGACCAGAGGAGTATTTTGGATGATCTGCCTGAAATAAATGAATTAAAATAATACTGATTTACTCTATTTTTATTTCATAATGTAAATAAACTGTTATTCATATTAAGGTTCAAAGTTCACATTTTGACGATTAATCATTACATGAATCCTCTCAATCAAGGAGACTGTGTGTGTTCATAGATTGAACATGCCTATTTCAAATTTTATGATGTTTATTTTGTTTGGAAAAAAATATGTACTTTTCATGTGTTTCTGCCGTTTAAAATTTGGAATTGATCTGTGCAGCCATCCATCCATAGTATCGATTGTTGATTAATGATTATGACCTTTTATCTAAAAAAAACAAAGAAAAAGAAAAGAGAGTTGATTATGTCAATTGTATGTATGATTGATTAGAAAATACGTATAGAGACGGCCAAATTCATCTTAATCTTATCTGGTGAGTGACATCGTTGTCTTTGATTTTTTTCTTCCCCATATTAGAATCTCCCGTCTTCTCATAATTTCATCGTTGGAACTCAAAGGAGATTAAGTCAATTCAGTGTTTTGAGTCCAAAAAAAAAAAAAATTCAGTGTTTGAAAACATCCTCAGATCCAGCAAGCACGTTATTGCACCCTTGCACCTGCTTTACGTATCGGTTTCGTTGGCCTTTTGACAAAAACAAAAAAAATCTGCGGCCTTATCAGTTATACTGCTCTGGATCTTTAATATAAAAAATTAGTTAACTAATTTAAATATATTAAAAAACTAATTAAATTAATTATTTGTAAATATTATCTTTTTAAAAATATTCTTACTAATCAAGTATATTGGCTAGAACTACTATTATTACAAAGATTACCTTGAAAAAAAAATGATAAATTAAATATGAGAGACAAAGTGGATTGTGATTTTATATTTAGGACCAAAATAAAAAATCAAATGAGCTCTTATATTAAGGATCAGAAATAGTACAACAATATGCCTAATTAAGTAGCCACTTAGTTCATAACCGCAAGTGTGGGCTTGATTCAAAAATTTTTTTTTATGCTAAGGTATAGGTATCTTCTTATTGGAGGCGATCCTATTCGAGGTACTGTCGGGCACTAAATGTGAACACCTCTTTTAGCAGGGATTTAATTTTAGTTCATCATATCATGAGAGACTAGTTTTTTTTTGTTAGACTCAACCCTATTGGTTTGATTCAAATTTTTGTAATTAAAGTCTCCATGCTTCAATATGCTGAATGAAAATTGGGGCCGTTCAGAGAGCCCATTGGGCTGAATCGATGGCCTCCCATATTGTTGCAGAGCATAATTTGGCACTTGGAAGCACGGGCCGAAGCCTCATCTTCTCCTACAAAGAGGACCCAAAACAAAACTAACCACTTGTAGTAGCAGCTCTATTCCAATCCTTGTGAATTAATTCAGCATCATGGATCAACAAGGAGTGAAAGGAGCTGGATCCCCATAACTTAATGAATTAAGATTTCAATTCTAACTAAAAGATATGCTTATATTTAGTACTTAATAATATTTCAAATTGGACTGCTTCTAATAAGAAGATATTTATGCTTCCCTAGTAATCCGATGGATGACATGAGTCCATACATTCAACACAGTTCCTCATAAATAATACATATGTCATTTTTTTTTAGACGTGAATGTTATTTTTATTGTTTACTCATAAAATTATTTTTTAAAAAATTTTAATTCGCATAGTATATTACGTGTGAAAAGTGATCCAGGTAACGGTGCCCATGAGTCAACCTCTAATCTATGAATCTCAAGGGCATGATACTCAAACGCAGTCGTTTAAATGTACATTTAGATTGGATTGAGAGAACGAGGCATTGGTTTACTAAGGAAGTTGTAATGGACTAATAGTCCACATTTTTAATTGCCACCAATGTAATCGTCCACTGTATCAATGCTTTCCCAACTCATAAAACTTCTGACCCGTTGTGTCTTCACTGAGGCGTTGACATGATTTATGAATTATGAATATATATATATATATTCGTTTTAGGTAAATATTAGTTATTATAGATTGGCTTCAATTTAGTTAAATGACTTATTATATAATACTACCTCCGGTCCTTAATATAAGACCTTATTTGACTTTTATTTTGGTATTAAATATAAGACCCTAATCTACCTTGTCTCTCATATTTATATATATTTTTTTAACATAGTCCTTCTAATTAGAGCTGGTAATATGGGTCAACCCGCTGGTTATGTGTTCGCCTGCGGTGGGTTTGAAGCTTGGCGGGTTGGGCTTTTTAGGACTGTTTTTTGACGGGTTGGAATTTTTTCAACCAAGCCCGTTAGGCTAACCCGCCAGCCCACCAAATTTTGTAATTTTTTAAAACTTTTTTTAAAAATAAAATATACTCAAATTTCTAAACACACAAAATAAAACATGCAAATAGAAATTACCATAAATAAAACATGGAATCCAAAGTTTCAACTTTCAACTTTCAAATATATCAGAATATTAAATATATGATCATGATACATCCTTAATAATTTAACAAACATCTCAAATTAAAAGGGGAGCTTGGGGCTTGGGACTGGGAGTTTGGGAGAACTCGAGACTCGGAGTTTGGGAGAACTACGAAACGTAAGCAAGAGGGGAGTTAGGATAGGAGGTTGATGACTTGAATCACTTGATGGCTGATGCTTGATGCGGCTGCGTTTTGACGGATTTTTCAAGCTGAAAATTGAAAGGAAAAAAAAAACGAGAGAGAGTAGGTCATGGGGATTAGGGAGGCAAAACTGCATAAGGCTCTGAATGAACTGCTACTATGTTGGACTGCTGGTTTGGACCGAGAGACTAGAGAGTAAAAACCAAGAGGCAAAGGAGTTTTTTTTTTTAAAAAAATTTAAATAGATTGGCCCATCAACCCTGCGGGTTAGCCTGCTGCCGGTTTGGTCTTGGCGGTTACGAGCTTAAAACTTCCATTTTAAAACGATCCCAATTTTTATCAACCCAACCCGCCACTTATTGGCTGGTTGGTGGGTTGAGCCCACGGGTTCAACTCATATTAACGGCTCTACTTCTAACAACGGTAATTTTAACTAATATACTTGATTAGCAAGGATATTTGAGGAAAAATAATACTCCTCCGGTTCTAATTATAAGACCCAATTGACTTATTTGAGGAGATTAAGAAAGTAAGTTAAGTTGGTTATTTATAATAAATAAGTGTTGTCATTCCTAAAATATCCTTGCTAATTAAGTATATTGGCTAAAACTATCATTATTAGAAGGATTATCTTGGGAAAAAATGTATAAATATAAGAGACAAAATGGATTGGGTCTTATAATTAGGACCAAATAAAAAGTCAATGTGTCTTATAATAAGGACCGGAGGAGTATATCTTTATAACAAATAACTAACTTAACTTCTTTCTTTAATCTCCTCAAATTAGTTAATTAACTTTTATAATTAGGATCGGAGGTAGTAGCATCAAAATAAAAATATCAAAAACTATTTTTCCAATAGCCTGCTTTAATAAAAATGATAATTCAGTTTTTAAAGAAAATTTGACGATATTTTGATGACGATGAGTGTGTTCTTAAAAATCCCTCAAGGTTGTGTTGCCGGCATAGGATTCAAGGACTCTGCATATGCATTGTGCAAATGAAGCCTAGATAATCGTACATTACCATCTGAAGAATTCCCATCAGAATTAGAAATCCAAATGCCCACCGGAAGGTCTTGAGCCAAAACCTTATCCATCGCCGCTCCACAATTGCTCTGGGTTTCTTTACCCCTGTATGGTTTGATGGGAATTTCACACCAATCTTCGGCTAGGCTTCAGGAGTTATCGAGGATTGTCTCGTCCGCCAAAGCCCCTAAGCCCAACAAAGCTCTCCCCACGTCGCCGAATCGAGTTGCGGGCCCGGCAGCTCTCAAATCTCAGGCATCGCAGCTGAAGATGGAAAGCTCCGAGGGGAAGAAGAATCGGATTCCGCTTGCCCACGTGGTCGCCGATTGCGCCAAGCGGTGGTTCCGGGACACTCTCAAGGAAGCTCAGGCCGGCGACAGCAGTATGCAGCTCCTGGTCGGCCAAATGTACTACTCTGGCTATGGTGTTCCCAGAGACCCTCGAAAGGTCTTTTTTTTTTTTTTTACCTTCATGCCATTCTGTGTTTTCTCATTATCTGAATCCCCACAGACGAAGCTGAGATAGTGTGTCGGCAAGTCTTTTGGTTTTCTTTTGAACATTGCAGCCAAGGGGATCTTTTTTCTCTGACTATTTGAGAGGAATGATTGAATTGACTAGCTTGTTTAGAGTTATAAAGTCGTTCAATAGGATTGGGCTATCAATAGGGACAATGCAAGTTTTCTGGCCGGCTTGCTCACATAGTAATGAAGTTCCGTGACTCCGGTGGTGTTCAATGATCTTTGAATTTCTGACAGCTGAATTTGTCACAAACTTGTTCTGAAGGGACATGCTTGGATTAGCAAAGCATCAAGGACTCGAAGTTCAGTATGGAAAGCTAGCGAAAAGCATCCAGGTAATCTCTCACTCTTCTCTTGTCTAAAGTATAAGAGCTAGTTGACTAATTTAAGTAGATTAAAAAAATAAGTTAAGTTAGTTATTTGTAATAAATAAGTATAATCTTTCTTAAAATATCCTTGCTGATCATAAGGACTATTTTTGAAAATAATGCATAAATATGAGAGACAAAGTAGATTGAGATCTTATATTTAGGACCAAAATAAAAGTCAAACGAGGTCTTAGACCGGAGGTAGTATATGAATTTTGGCTTCACATGTTGTAGTGACAATTTACTTTGTTTCCGTTTAGGTTATAGAGCAAGTGACTCTGATTCGAATGAAATGGAGAACAAAGATAGATGAAGTTGTCTTCCATCACAGTTTGTAAGTACGGGGCTAGTGATTAGACTATGGAATTTCCTACCGTCATTTTCGGTTAATTCAGATTTGCTTGCTGGAATTGTTGTTATTGGATGTCTTACATTTTAATTATCACCGGCTCTTACTGACTATAGCATCCTCACCATCTTTATAAATATAATCTTGCTTATACTGTTGTTCTTTATAGTGCTGTCTATTATGTTTTGAAAGGTTGTCGTGACATTTATTTTAATTTCAGTGTTATGATAATCTGAGACGGCAAATTGATGATCTAATTTCGGAAGCTCTGAATAATGAGTACCATGCTTCTAAAACTGAGAGTAACTCTTGCATTATGGCTTTCTTATTGTTACAAAAATGTTATTTATTGACTCTGGAGCTTACCGGATGTCCTTTTTTTGTTTTAAAAATGAACAGTGCTTTCATGACAAATGCGATTGCTTCTGTACTTCAGAGACATTTCTCTTTTGAATGTCAATTTTTCTATTTATTTCATACGAGTCTTCCAAAATAGATGCCAACTTCCTTTTCCCTTGCCAGTCTCCCTCTGCCTGGCCTTCACGACCACTTTATTTGATTTGCGGAGTTATTGCCATTAGAAAAGCAGTGTCACATTCAGATCTAAGTATAAAGATTGCAACATAGTTTGAAAAGAAATATCATTCAATCAATGCGTAACTTTGCTCATCTATACATAATTAACATCTTCCGAAATGGGAATTAATGGAGTCCTGGCATTCAGATACAAGTTTGTTTCTTCTTTTCCTTTCCTCCTTTTTTTTTCTCCTTTTCCTGGTAGGCACAGATATCTTCCTATCAGAGGCAATTTTTCTTCTTTTCCTTTCTTCTCATGTTTCTTCTTCACTGTTTTGTCTATTTATAGTCACAGTAAAGTTAAGTTAGTTTCTATTTGATTCTTGTGCTCATAGAAGTTCTAAAATATCTTTATTACATCCCGATTGTATCAACTGTCAAATGATAGTAATCATAAAATTTCAAACAATGTATTTGGTTACTATTGTCTATTCTTGGGCAAAGTTTTCAAGTCAGATCAGAATGAATATTTTAGTTTAATGATTATAACTTGTGAGTGCATTCACGAGGCATTTAACTTTTCTAATGATATTACTTGGTTGCTAGAGCTATCAAACTACGTATATTGCTTGGTAAATTCCTAAGAAGCATGGTTATTGATAATGATATGTACATGAGGCATGACACCATGAAAGTTGATGTGCTGATGGCAATTTGAAGAGCTGCATTGTGTTTGATGCGGGTTTTTAACATATTTAAAGCGTGTCTAGAATGATACAGGTGTTCTTTCTTTTTTGTGTTTTTTCCCCTGACACAAGGTTCTTCATTTTTTGTAGTGACCTGTTGGGCGTTATTTTCGCGTGCTGCCATGTTGTATGATATCCGGCGTGATTTGTAATTTTTCTCTTGAATTCTCTGTCGTACAATTTTCTGTATTTTTACTCCGACTCTCCTATATTGTCACTGCAAATGTAACTGTGGGCTGTAGTTTTAGCTACCTGGTTAGCTCTCATCTTCTCTGAATGAGCCAGTGACTACCATGATGGCTAATAAGGAAAAAAAATATTTATTTATTTTTTTTTTTCAAATTGAAGAATTCGTTTGCGTGAAGATTTAAAGGTTGCTAGTCATACTCACGACATTTTGCAGGGGCAGAAGTACTGACATAGTTGCCAAAGCGCTTTATGCATATTTGTGAAAGATAATTTCTTTCAAATATATTGATAGATATTTATTTTCAATTTTCGCTATGAAGAAAAAACGTTAAACTAAGGTAAGGAGAAGGTTCAGGTTACTTCTTAAGTTATACACCAAACTTGCAGCAATTGCCCTTGTAGGAATCCCAGGAATCTGAACATCTGGTGGATGAAAAATTGGCAAAGGATGAGCTTTGTGGTGAATAGTAATGAATGTGAATAATAAAGGTTGTGAACAGAGTCGTGCACTTTGAGATAAAAAGGTCTGATATGATCAGAACAGATGATTGTGAGAGAAAGTAGGTTTAACGTTGTTCATTCAAACCTGTAATCGGCGCCTTACCTTCTCATTTCTTCTCAATCTGTGTTTTCAGCAGCTCAAAGGTTTCAGTCTTCATAATGATGGAGTTATAGTGCTCCGTTTGTCTGGTAAAAAGGAGAGATCTTTTGTCGTCCATTGATAAAAATTACTGGACACTCCCATTGCCTCAAATTTGAGATGAACTGTTGCCTCCGTTATTCAAATGATAAGTGAATAATTGTAAACGTCACCGAGTTTTAACGCATAACATCTTGAAATTTTAATAAATTTTACTTGTTTCCAAGGGCACAAAGGGGCAATTACAATTATATAAGTGATGATATTTGCGTTATGCATTGCTATGCAGATTAATGAAGAGGTTTGTATATTTATTTTTGACAGATAGGAGATTTGTTTATAAAGGACAAAGAACCAAACAAATTAACTAAAAATAAATACTTTTATGCTTGTTCCTGTCATTAATATTTAAAACATCACTTGTTAAAAGTAAATAACCACGTCTAGTTTGAACTAAAATTTGTAGCGACCAGAGTGAGTGAGGAAGAGAATCCACATCATATCAATGCATCGCATCATGCTTGCCTGCCAAATGCCAACCCTAAACGAGTGAGTGGAAGCCACTCACTTCCAACCCAACAAAAAAGGGGAATAATTTGGGCTTGACCTTTATTCCAAGCAAACCAGAAGTTTCCTTTCAGAATCCAATTCCTTCCTCACTACTCATCTCCACTCTTTTGTGTGTGTGTGTATATATATATCATATCTCTTTTCCCCTCTCCCCCCTCCTGTCAACATTATTTGATATCAGTTTCCGACCACCATAGTCATTCAGAATGACAAATGTAAGTGCCCATCAATTCTGTGTTTGATAATTGATACGGACGTGTTTCTCCAGAGCCAGATAGAGGAGCTGAAATGAAAGGGTGTGTGTTGTTTTGTGTTTGCAGGTGGTGGAAGTGAGAGTGGGCTTGCACTGTGATGAATGCATAAAGAAGATCCTGAAGGCCATCAAGAAGATCGAAGGTAGGTACTTAAGAAATTGAAGTGATTAATTTATGGGTGTGATCTATGAAATCAAAATTAAGCAGTGTGAATGTCGCAGAGATCGAAACGTATAACGTGGACACAGAGCTGAAGAAGGTGATCGTCACCGGCAACGTTACGACGGAGCAAGTCATCAGAGCTCTTCAGAAGATTCGCAAGAATGCTACCCCCTGGCACCAACCTCAGCCCAACTCCTGAATCTCTCTCTATTCTCTCTTCGTTCTATAGACTACATGTATACATATGCAAGCTATGAGATTTTCAGATTGTAGGAAGTGACTATTTAATTTTTGGAGGCTTACATACCTTTGCCTCAGTTTTGTAGCCCCTGAGATTTATCTGCGTATTATCGATACTCATTATTTTAAGTTTTTGATTCAAAATTTTGACTATTTGTCTCGTTCGTTAGAGTTCGTATGGTTTCTCGTTTTGGTTATTTCTGCAATATGCCTCGTGTTAGTTTCCCAGGGCTAGTTGATGAAAAATAACACATATTTGAAGTGATTCGATCTTTTAAAGGAAGTAACATAAGCAATCATCCTATATCTTGATCACTATTGATTCTTGAATAGAAAAATTGCAAATAAGATTCTCACACAATTTTGAATGGGAAAAAAAAGAATCTAAACAGCTTTTTTATTTAAAATAAAAAGAAAGGAAGAAAGAAAGAAAGAAACTTGCTAGAAATTATCCCCTGAAACAAGTTGGGCTGTCAAGATATTGACCCGGTCCAATCTTATGATTGTACTCAGCCTAGCTCATCCGTTGGGTCAACTTCCAGTGCAATGTGTATTGATCCAACAGGAATAATTAGTCTTTCAAAATATGGTGAATCAAAATTTAAATTTTTATTATAAAAAGTGTTCATATTTAATATATGACCATGCCTTAAATCAAATTGCCTCCAATAGAATACTTGTGTCTAACTGGAAAAAAAAATGTTACATTTCTTTCCTCTTTGACTCTTTTTTTTCCCTACAAAAAAAAAGGTGTTCTTGAAATATATCCTAATATTAAAAGAAAGGGTCTAGTTTTCAAATTTCAACATAAAAATATTACTCCTCCGGTCCTAATTATAAGACCCAATTGACTTATTTGAGGAGATTAAGGAAGTAAGTTAAGTTGGTTATTTATAATAAATAAGTGTTATCATTCCTAAAATATCCTTACTAATTAAGTATATTGGTTAAAACTATCATCATTAGAAGGATTATCTTGGAAAGAATGCATAAATATAAGAGACAAAATGGATTGGGGTCTTATAATTAGGACCAAATAAAAAGTCAAATGGGGTCTTATAATAAGGATCGGAGGAGTATTATATATGATGGATGATATTCTAATACGCATCCGCGTGATGAGAGCTTATGAAAATGAAGAACAAAGATGAAAATGGAACAGAATAAATTGTGTTTGTTATAAAATAGAAAAAAGAATAAGAATATATTCCCATTTATTTTTAAGAAATGAAAGAAGGGAAAAGACTAAAATAACCCTTATGCGAAACATGAAGGGCACTTGCCTACCCAGCCAACCCCCCCCCCCCCCCGGGGAGTTAAAAATGGTCAAAAAAGCACCAGCAAATTGCCATAACGGGAAAGATTCTCTCCGTTTTTTCCTCATAAAGCCAGGCGTCCCTTCCTAGCTCCTTCCTCGAGTAGTTAACCCCCATCCCATCGGCTGCGGTAGGCCGTAAAAGCCGCTTCTGAGGTCCAAAAGCTTCTCAGAATCTCATGTCAAGTTCAGCGTTGTCGTCATCTTCCACAAGCATGAAGATTGGGTTTGTGGGATTTGGCCGCTTCGCGCAATTTCTGGCGAAGACATTTGTCAGACAAGGGCACACTCTTCATGCTACTTCTCGCTCTGATTATTCCACCCTCTGTTCCCAATTAGGGATTCAATTCTATAGGTTTTGCATCATATATATATTATCAAACCCTCCCTCCCCCTCTAGTTATCGTTTTCATTCACTAGTATCTTTCTTGTAGGGAAGTGACCACATTCCTTGACGCCGACAACGACGTCGTACTCATCAGCACATCTATTCTTTCCCTACCAGAGGTTCTCAGATCCATGCCACTTGATCGACTCAAAAAACCTGTACTCTTTGTTGATGTACTTTCAGTCAAAGAGTTTCCAAGAGAAGTTCTACTACAGGTATACCAGACAGGCATTGCTTCGTATCAGTGATTTCACTTAACTTTATTTGATTTCCTCGATGCAATCTTTGTATTTCTGGCTGTAAGGTTTTGCCGGAGGAATCGGATATTCTCTGCACGCACCCAATGTTTGGACCAGTTAGTGGCAATGATGGGTGGAGAGATCTCAATTTCATGTACGAAAAAGTTCGAATCAGAGATGAAGATATCTGCTCCAATTTCCTCAAAATCTTTGAAAGCGAAGTAGGTTTCATAGCTTATGGAGTCATTGATGAATGTTTCACCATTATCCAAGGTGGGTTAGGGGATATTTTACAGTAATTTGTGTTATCCAGGGTTGCAGAATGCTGGAAATGACCTGCGAGGAACATGATCGATTAGCTGCCAAGAGTCAATTCATCACACATGCCATAGGCAGGTATGGAGCTTTCTACGCATTATCTAACATGAACAAGTGGCATAAAATGCTCACCAGAGATAGATTCATCTTTTGACTTCTCGTTGTGTAGGGCACTGGGAGAGATGGAAATCACGTCCACACCTATCGACACCAAGGGCTTTCAGACACTTGTTCAAGTGGTACGCCATATATTTGCTCAATTATTCACATTCCCCATTCTTCTTACTCAAGTTTTCCTCTATTCAGTCCAATTTTAGCCACAATAATTAATTTAATAGTTATTTTACTGTCCCAGAGTGATGTTATTCAAATTGAAAGAATGGACGATTAATTTGGTTCCAGCTTCCAGATTTGAATGCTTCTTTACTTCTTTAGTTTTCGTACCTGATTTTCTTTTTTTGCGGCATGAGTTAATTTCTCAAAATATTTAGTCAATAAAAAATAATCATTCGATTTGGTGTATCATACTTGTCTCGTACGCTAACTGATGTATCATGACGTAATTGCAGAAGGACACCGTAATGAGTAGTAGTCTTGACCTCTTCAGCGGATTGTTCATGCATAACAGATTTGCCAGACAAGAGGTAATCAAACTGCTTGCCAATTGCTTATTTCCAAATATTTAGTATTAAAAAAATTATTCACTCTTTAAAATCACTGAACCAGGGAACTAACCATTGACTTATGACCAATATGCAGCTGGAAAACCTTGAAAATGCCTTGCACAAAGTCAAGGAGATGCTGATTCAAGAGACGAATGAGGAGCAAGAGAAGACTGAATGTTGATGCTTTGTATTGTTGACGATTAAGCAGCATTCCTGAGCTATGTATCCTCTTTTTCAATTTCTATCCCATCCTATGCCCTACATCAGTCTAAATCTTTCATATTTCTTTATAATAAATTTCTCGTAGGGCTTGGAGAGATAGGGACAAACTTCTTAGACACTTGTTTTTATGTTGCATTATTTCCGAACTCTACAAGATGTTCACCATCAAGATTTGTAAAAGATCCTTCTACTATAAAATTGATCTTATTTCTATTTTTTTTTGGGCAAATTAAGCTTCTGCACAAGGCTGAACAAACAATGGGGCAGCTTTTGAATAAAACTCAAATGGCCGCAGGCGAGTTTCAATAATAACCATCAATCACTTGTTACCATTCCAGGATTTCTGCCCACAGACTGCAGGATGTACTCAGTAAACTCAGATTGTTCATCCTTGCGAGAAATGCTATCTGAGCATCACTAAAAGTATGTACTACCCTGGAGGAAGGTGCACTGCTCCATAATCCTGGATAAAGACGTTAAAATGTAGACTGGACAGTCCAACGTCGCTCGTGGTCACGTAGTTTTGTTGGCTAAGAAAATAAGATTTATCAAGAGGCGTCACTGGAATTCAACAACATCGTTTCGAGACTTTTTTTTTTTTGTTCACGTGACTTGCAACAATAATGTTTGCTGCTATACTCACTGAACTGGGAGAATCATATAAAATGGTATACAATTGAGTAGTGAAAGGAATATGTGTTCGTCATAGAGATATAAATAAACATGAAATGAAGAAATCCTATTCGGTTGTGCCTATTGTACAAAAAGTAAACTTAATACGATCCTTTATGTTTTTTGCTACCAGGTTTTCCAATAAAATAACATCTATGATTTAAAAAAAAAAAAAGAAAGAAAAGAAATCAGTAAAGCTGAACATAAAAACAACAACCTTGTCCTGTTATTATGGGAACACCACACACTTATTATCTTGAGGAACCTGATAACAAAATATAAAGAATCGTATATAAGTTTCTCCTTAGTAGCACAAGCTACTGAAAATGAGGCAGGAGTATTGTCACCTCATTTGCTTTGGATATCGTCAACACCAGCTTCTTCTGTTTCGTTGCACACAACTGCAGCTTGGTTAGGAGAATCTGGTATTTGTAGAGAGGATGATTCGGTCTTTTTAACTTGCAGTCCAGTAGACCGGGCAAGGTCAATCCATTGCTGCAGCAATTTGAGAGGGGAAAAATGGTAAAAATTAGTTTTTCTAATATATGGATGCTCAGTACAAATGAAATTCGATGATAAGCTGTAATATTATAGAGTACTGATTTGTGGTTGAGGTGGTTTCCAGAGAATAAATGCACAAAAGAATTCATCCACCATCCTAGAGCCGCCAAAAGCTTTTGTCTTTTTTTCCCTTCCAACTCCACAGAACTTTAATCATGCTAAATAAAGTCTTCCACCAAGACATGATTATACTAAATCATTTTACCTTACAGAATATTTATTACTATGAACATTACGATAAGAAATGGCCCACAAATGGAGTAAAAGATACTCTCTCGGTCTTTAATGTAAGACCTAATTGTGAAGTTAGTCTTGGTCTTAAATGTAAGACTTATTTTTTATATTTATTAATTTTTTCCAAATCACTCTTATTGATACTCCCTCAGCCATAATTGAGTAGGAGAAGGAGGGAGGATATTAAGGAAAATTATTAAGATATTTTAAAAAAAAATATGTCATATTTATTATAATTAATTAACTCACCTAACTTCTTTAATTTAATCATATTAGTTAAATAGATCTTACATTAAGGAGCGAAAAAGTATTTCCAAATCACTGGCTGAATGTTTAACCGAGGAAAAAGAACTGGCCTTCTGAAGATGGAATTGTGGGCAAGTTGGCATAATGCAAGCAAAAGCACAGAAGCATACAATAGAAAGTAGAAAAAAGGGAGGGAAAAAAAAATAAAAAAAGAATACTAACCTGAGTTCCCAAATAAGAATTGATTGTCCGAGCAACAAAAGATATTATATTAAGAAGAAGTGTTTGGGATGAAAACTGCTCAGAAAGCCGGTGCTCCACAACTCCAGCGATAATCTGCAAAACAATTTGTTCCCATTTCAGTATCCAACACCGGAAGACAATCACAGATCTTAACTTCCTTCAAGAATGCAAATAAAATGGAACAGCCTAGCTAGTTAGCTGCAATTACTATCAAGGAAAATATTTTCAAAACATTAGCCAGTCAACGCAAGAAGTACAACGGAGAAGAATAAATCATTAGAAACATGGTTATCTTTGAACTAGTCTTTAACCAGAACTTTTTTAATGGTCTTCACTTCCCTAGATTTCAAGTCGGAGGTAGGTGGTTATCCCATATTTACAAGTTTGATAACCGACAATATATATATGAATTAAATATTTTGGGAAAAAAAAGCCTCTCAATAGTTTTTAGAAGTCTTAACACAGCACAATACACTGAAAACCTCAAACTCTTCCTTAACCTCAAACACCGGAAAGAAACAGCTTTCCACATTAGAAAAGCAAAAACCAATAACATGGCAGTATAAGATGGCATTTGCCACAGAACAAGTAGGTCTGATTTTTCTTGAACTCTTCTATAAAACATTGGCTACAGTCAAAATATTATAATTTGTATAAAGTCCGTTAGGGTTATCACTCTCCATACCTGATAACGAAGATTTGCAGATATTCCAAGAAAAGACGCATACACAACTGCTGTTTTGAGTATCGGTGATCTTATAATCCGTTGATTAGAAACAACTGCTGGATTAAAGAATCTACGAATTGCAAACAATGCATTTGACGAAGCCACAGTTCCTATACTTGAGATAAACCCAACACTAGCAAGTTTTAAGCCACCAAATAAAACAGATGCAACTCTATGATTGAGATCCCAGTTAGTCCCCACAGGACTTTTCTGAAATGCATTGTCAGGGATGGAGCCCAGAAGACCTCTCAAAGCATCAATGTTGTCAGGTGCATTCATTTCATCAGCATAAGAAAGGAATGACAAAGTCGGGGCAGGAAGCCACACTGTGAAGAAATCAACAACTGAGCCCCTGACTGCGTCTGTTATAACATAGTCAAGCTCTTCAAAAAAATTTTCCTTCCGCTTCTCATACTGTGCTATTAGTGTAGTTGTTATTGATATGGCTTCCTCTATGGCTAATCTATTCAAGAATCTGGGATCTGCCAATAATCGTTCCCTAAATCCCTGCATCCAGGACAGCCGGATAGAGATGTAGGAATATGAGTAATCACAATGATAAAATAGTCTCATGATTAAAATCAAAGCATTCTGATTTTAAATCTGAAAATACCTGGAATCGATGAGTGAGTTCTGAAATCAGTGGATACTGCTCTAGATCAAAAAAGTTCTGCAACACCTCAGGTGATACCAAACCAAGATCAATGCCCTTTTGAAGATCCTGAAAATACATGGCAAATTTATCGATTATATATACAGGATAAGGGAACAGTTATATACTATGCTATCTAAATATGATGTTATAAAGGCGAAAGCAGGTTCCAGAAGAACAAGAACTAAACCCACTCCAATTATCTGATGATGATAGCACAAACAATTCACACTCGGTCACACTTGCAACTACGTACTCATACTCCCTAATCCCTAATCCAAATTATAGAACAGAAAATTCTAGAGATATCAGCAATGGATTTTTTTAGCCACAATTTTGGGCATAATTTTTTTAATTTCTTCGAGGCTTATAAATGATTGCAGAAAGCTATGGCATATGGTAGACAGAAAATACAAGAAGTACTGATCTGTAACACCTAATAATTTTCAGAATGTTTTGAGTTCTTATCCTTGTGATACACACAACAGAAGACAAAGGGTTAAAGATGAGGGGTGGGAAGAAAAAGGACAAGTCAGATGAACAAAAGTGGATGTACAAATTAATAAATTCAATAGCCAACCTGTGGAAGGGCATCCCTCTTCCGACCAGCTGCATTCATAATCCGTGCAACCTCAGCACGATCAAAGCAGTTTCTACTACATGGTCTGGCAGCAGAATACCACAAGAAATCAGCAATGGGTACTTCTCCCTCTCTTCGAATGAGTTGCCTTTCAGGATCAAGTAATATGACAACTTGATTTTTCTTCTGCATTTTCCTTGAAATTCTCGCTGGCACTCCAGTTCCTCTTGATCCATAAGTAATGTGGCTTGCACCAGTCACAACCACTAACATACCACTAGCTCCTTCCTCCTGAACATTTTGTAAGATGATCTGGGACATGGTGTAATCTTCAACTACTCTTGCCTGTGCAGATAGATATGAGAAAGGTATAGATGGATTTGGAGTAGTCACATCTCCTGGTGATCTGCGCGAGATTGAAGTAAAGCCTGATATGAAGCCTGAACCAGCTGGAGGAACATAAAGTTTACGATCAGCCCTTGAAAGCCCACGAACTCCTTCTGCTTGCACAGTCCTTAAGACCTGTTGATCAAGACAGTTACCATGCCATCAACCATTGTTATGATAGTTAACACACATTATGAGCACTTAACTAGTCATATTTTTATCTTATGCAAGACAGAAACTTTAATGACTGTGAACAAGAATAGTATTTTTTTATCTGAATTAAAATTTAAATACATAGCTCCCAATTACGTGTACTTATGGAATTTGACACATGGGAGATGCCCTTTGATGCACCAAACATTTACATCTGTCATAAGCTTAACAGATTATGATGCCTTCCTGTTTTCTCCCTCAGCTGTTCTCCTTTCTACCAAACCTTCTATACATCTCTATCAATTTTTAAGAGTGAAGATATGCATCAAAAGCTTTTATCATTCATAAATACATGATAATAGCACAATGCATATATAGAAAGCTATTGGCCCATTGCAAGAAGCAAATCGTACGTTGTTATCTACCCATGCGGCTCTACGCCAAACAATAGATGATTGCCTTATATAGACATACACACCACAACCTTGGTATTTTTTTCACTAACTTCCAGTATGCTCTCCACCAGACATGTCATAGCCAAACATATTAAGGATCTGCATTGGCTTGGATGAAAACAGAAGCATACCTCTGGTGGGGTGCCACAAGCAACGAGACGAATTTCATTATCACGACAGTAGCTAAAAAGAGGTTCATACTCCTGCCACTTTTGAGGTGGCCAATGTAATGTATAAGACTTTAAGGTTTCTCCATCTATCCTGCCATGAAATCCAGGATGTAATAATGCAGGCTTGTGAGAAATATTTTGACTAAGATAAATGAGAGATTGGCCAGAAAAGAAGCTTAAAAATTAGGGAGCGAGGGGGAAAAGAGGGATAGATTCGGCAGTGTATATCTTTAACAACCTAAGATTCTGTAACAGGCGTGAAAGAAATAGACGTTGTCAGCAGTATACATACATTTATACATTAAAATTTCCATTTACATAAAATGGATACAGAAACTTCACTTATTACTGCTAAAATATTGGTTCCTAAGGATCAGACCTTTTGCACACTTAAAATGAGCACTGGAAAAGAGTAAATAGCAGCACTTCAGCCATTTTCATGTCCCATACATCACAGCACTTTAGATGGGTAAGTCATCACATGGGAACATATAGAGACGGATCGACTTCAAGTCTACAAGTGCAATGAGTACACAAGAGAACAGTACCTACAGTTTTCTTCCTCCTATTTGATATAAATAAAAGATGCTGATACTTATTCCACTTCTCAGGTTGATGGCTAAGGTCACGGAGAGAAAGGAAAACTCAACCATCTAGAATCTTACCCTGAGCAAATGATTTGACTGTAGGTGGCAAAACAAATTCATGTAAGAGCGCAAGAGACAAAGACCGCGAATTGGTGAATTTTATAAACTAAGTCTTGTGTATCCAAATGCCAAAATTAATCAGATAAATATAATAGCACACCAGCCAACTAATTTTCGATCAGAGTATGCTGTAGATTCCACAAGTAGATTATAATTTTCTGAGTCTTCAGTTAACATGGAAAGGCATTGCATGACAAATGGACAGGTATAACCATATATAAAAAGAATAAATTCTTTTCCTTCTGAAAGAAAAGGGCATACTTTTTATCGATATATTGATCGAGCTTCTCCTGCATATTAGATGGAAATGCTTCAAGGGCCAAAGATAATCGTTTCTCGCTTCCGATACATCGTCTGTGCATATTCTTCAACATTTCAAGCTCCAATTCCCTATCGTCTCGAATGGGAACCTGTTCCGCTTCCCCCAAATACACAACTCGAGCACTCATCAACTTCTCCCACACTTTCCATTTATCTTTCCCAATCGCCAATGGTTCTCCGATAACCGTCGCATCGTAAATCCTCGATGTTATCACATCCTCTTCTTCCTTCTTTTTCTCCTCCTCAGGCTCAGAAACCGGCAAATCCCCTTTAGCTTTCACCTCCGTCGGCGACGGCGTCGCATTGACAGCCACTTTATCCTCGGCCCTCGTTGTCGCCGCAAGAAGAAACGACGCCCCCATGGCAAGAACTGGCGCGGCCAACACTTGTCGCCTGGTGCTTCTAGCTCCATCCGATGACTCCAAAATTTCAGTTAAAATTTCCCTTCTAGTATCACAGTCAGAGTCGTCAGATTGACTAGCCTTGATACAAGAGGGACGGGCAGATAAACCGACCATACGCCGGCGTTTAGGGGTCCAAAATCTCCGGGAAGCATGGTTACCGGCGTCGAACAGCGGCGGCAAAAATTTGCCCGGTGGAGCAGAGGACGCGCTGCCACGCCTAAAAGTGGTTATACGTGGCGGTCCACTGCCACAAGCAGCGTGAGTCTGGGACCTCATGGCCCTTCGTAGGCTTACTGCGTCCCCTTACCCGCCACGGCCATATTGTTTGGATGAGACAGAGAGAGCCATTCGTTAATTTCGGGCATCAGGGGTTGGTATTAGATTCGAGCTATAAAATCCAGGTGTAAAATCGAGAGACACGAAAAATAAAATAATATTTTTTGTGCTGAATAAAACCGGATAAACCTTGGTCACAAGTTCTTATTGATAAATTTTCGACAATTATATTCTTTCAACTTGACGTGGAGTTGGTCCTTTCAGAATTTTTCTCATATATATGATCTTTTAATTGTGTAAATAGGTACATTTTTTAAGTTTGATGACAAAATAAGGAGATTACTCCATTCAAAAGTTAATGAAGAAGGTTTTTTGTTTTCAGTTTCATTGATTTCTTTTTGCAACACTTTCGTGTCATTTTTTTACAGTTCGGTGATTTTAAAAAAAAAAGTTTCTACAGCTAAATAAATAATAAAAAGAGAAAATGACAAATAAAGACCCCAATTAAATTAATTAATTAGCTCTTATAAGAAATTAAAGGTAGTAATAAATCTCATTGGACTTGCAGGCAAAAGAAAAAAATCATTTGACGTGCCACCATCATCTATCTGTTAACCATGCAGCTACAACGAGAAAATTCTCAACCATTTATACCATGCCTGATCTTATTTGTCTTTATTTTTATTTTAATCTTTTAAATTTCAAATTATAAATTTTCGTCTCCCAAATTTCTTTTTTATTTAAAACATTAGCCTTTATAATTCAATAAGATATGAATTTTTGCTCCTTGAAAGATCAAAACCTATGATTTAAAACTTAAGCAACCAAAATCAAAATTAGGGCAAACTTAAAAAGACCACAGATTATATCATATTAACCCATAATATTTAAGCCATAAGAACTCAATCAGGCAAACAGATAATAAATACATGCAAGATACTCATATACAGATGATGAGGAAAGAAACAGTAATGAGTTTAAATGTAACATCACATGCTAAATGGAAAGAAGATAGATTTCAGCGGTACAAAACAAATCATTTACTCAGTTACATAATAATAATAGGGTAAATATGGAATATTTATTATCTGGTTACACAGTGGCCTTCGCGGAAGCACTCATCCCCTGGTAAAGGGACAATCTATATCTTAATTATAATAGATATTATCGCCAATAATTATATAAATAAAAAAAAGGACTTCAAAGTAAACTCCCCATCTCAAAGCCCGGCAACAAATCAGTACCGACTACCGAGTGACAATTGTCAACAACAGGAAAATGCGACCTCACTTGATGTCATGGAACGAAGGAAGGATGGCAACAAGAGGGTCTCCATAGCCAACGGCCTCTGCAAATCATAATTCAAAACGGTTTTTAATTAAAAATCTATCACAATCATGCATGTCTCTAAACTAATTGGTCAAGTAAAGCAGCTAAACAACAAATGTAGTGTCACTCGTTGGAGTCATCACAAGTTAAAAAGGTCATATTCGTTGAATACAATGTATTGGTAACTGGAAAGTTCCATTAAGGAAAAACGTTGCAGCCCCTAACATCACATGGACTGATCCAGCACAACAGGCTTGACAAAGAGCAACGTACATTGCAAATCGACAGTCCAGAAAGAATCAGAGATCTTAAATGACCGGACGAAATAACAAAGAAATTAAGCCATCAGGAGCTTGTGAAACTTTCCACACGGTCAATAGTCATTAAAAACTCATGGAAACTTGTATATGCCACGAACAACCATTTTACGGTGAATGGCAAAGAACCGTGCTTAGTCTTCATGCGTATCCTGTGGTTCTCATAATTTCACAAAACACAAATCCGAAAAATGCAAACAACCAGAGGAAAGCTATCAGGCTTTTGGTATGCTGACATTTTAAGCCAGTCGGTGGACTAATGCCAGAGCGCTAATGTCCCCTAAAATAGCCAAAACCGAAGTTTAAATTCCAAACGAATTGACTATTGACCGTTATGCTGTCCATTTTCCTCTATTCTTAGTGTCTGTCTTTTCTTGCAACGAAATATTCCTAACATTACAATTGGAGACTATTAGAGCTCTTACGTGTTTTTCGAAATATTCTCCAAGTTTCATTACCGTTGACATCCTACTACATTCCCTATTTCGCGTACAAATAAGTGGGTACTGCCGTCATTTTCTTCTTTTTCTAATCACAAGAAGTTTTCAGGAGCTGAGTCTTGGGAGTTTGTCAAGGGCAAGTCCTATGACTCAAAAAGTGCTCATAAAGATACTTACAAATTACCTACTAATTATATTTTCACACTGGCAGCATGACTCAAGTCTATACCCTTATTATTTGGTCAAAAAAAGGTCCATACCCTTACTGGGCGTAGAATTATTACCAATACCAACTAGACACTATTTTTTTCTCTAGTTCCTCATCAGTAGCTCCGTATAATTGAAGACCCATATCAAACAAATCTAGACAGAGACATTATACCTCCATCCTGAAAGAGTATCTTTAAAACTTCTCCAGCCACATCTGACTGCAATATTCAATAATAAAAACAGTCAGCAAAAGCAGAACTTTAGAGGGGACAGCTATTAAAAATACTAAGGTGGTTTACCTTAACAGGAAGTTCAGTGCCAAACTGATCCAAATACCCAATAACTTGTCCAGCTTTGATTACATCACCCTGCAGATTTTAAAATGAAAACAGACAATTAAGATTTTAGAGGAAGGCTAGAAGATGTTGACAGTGATTTGCAGGCAGTATGATGAAAGTGAGATCCTTATATGACAAAATCTATTGGGCAGAAAGCATCCATCCAATCATGCCCAGCAAAGAAATGTAGCTCTTCTTATCTATATAGGAATATCAAAAATGAAAACTCAAGCTCATCTCTCGAACATGACTGTTTGCAAAATTTTCTTACTTGTAAGAATAAATCGAAATTAATCACAATTAAACAGCATGCATACACCTAAGTCTTAAGACTAATTGCTTTAGGTAGTATTAATTGATGCAACCTATAAAAGATGGAAATAAAATGCACAAAACCAATAATTGATATGTAAATTTTTATTGAAAGGGATGTTGAATGATCAGAACAAGTTAGTGACATAGAAATGCACTGTCAAGGATGGACAGAGAAAAGCATGCATGTTTACCTCTTTACATATAGGAGGTTGCCTCTTCCCTTTCAATGTTCTACCTCTTTGGAACGAGCCAACCTGAAGGGGGAGAGGTAAGTGACAGCAAACTCCACATGGTTTCAGCTAAAGCGACTGTAAATAAGCAGAGTTCAGTACATATATTACTAGATGACATACCGTAGGAGATGACACAAGAACATATGATTTAGTGCCAGAAGCTTCCAATGCTGCCAGCTTTGATGATTTCTCATGGGGAACATTTATAAATGGATTGGTCTTTTCTGGAGATGATTTTGGTGGTGATGGCGGAGGGGTATCAGGTACTGATTCAACCATGGGTTTAGTTGGAATAGGCGGTGGAGTAGTTGGTGAAATGTTGGACAAAGGAGCTTTTGTTGCTCCAACATTTCGCTTGAGATGCATTTGAAATTCTCCAACCTACCACATTAAAAGTCAAATAACAATTTGGGTGTTCATCAAGGACAAAGACCCCCCTTAAGCATCAGCAGTTAAGTATAAGACTCAACAAATACACACGGTTAAAGACTTGCTTCTTTTGATGACCCAAGCACATGAAATTCGTGTAGTACGATCGTAGCCAAGTAAATTGCCGCGTCAAATATTACACTGATACTTCTGGTTATTGTCAAATTCAAATTTCCCAAATAAAGGGGGGGGGGGATAAAGTCAGATAAGACATGAGGTCCTGAAACACCAAAATCATTTCTCATCATTTCCTACGCGGTGCCATGCGTGAATCATACTCATCATTTTCATTTCAAAAGAGGGAAAAAAAAGATTTTAAATTTCAAATGAAATTCCTAAATATTCAAAAGCAAGTAGAGAAATACGCACACATGGGGGGGGAAAAAAACCGTTTACCATATCAATAGCCTGTGTGCAACCTCATGCTCATAAGCATGCACTATATGAAGTGGGATTTTATCATCCTCCTTATCAGAGAACAATTTGCCACCATAAATTTTATAGATGCAGCAAAAAAATATAATAGGTCAAAAAAAACATAAGATAGATGGTAACCTTCAATTGCAGCTCAGCAATTTCAGTCTCATCACAGACCTCTAATACCAAATCCTGGTATGCAATGTAGACATGGTTCAAGTCAGGAGAGAGACAAAAAAGAGCACAAAGCATAATAGTATATGGTATGTAGCTATGTCCAGTCATTTTCAAAAAATGCAGTTGAGAAGTTCAACAGAAATTTCACAGCCGTATAACTTAATCTTATAAAATGATGAAAGCAAAATAAGTTAATATTATGTTGGGTCTGCTGGATCATGTTTCAGACTCAGCAGACTTATAGAAGTTTATCAGGTTCTCTTTAGAACATGACTTCCAATAAACAGAAGGGCAAGCCATTAATCAGAGTTTCATTGCATATATGGATGCCAAGAGCCACTAATATATATCAATTATAAACATATATAGATCAACAGATATGAATGTGAAAGTACGGGCATATATAGGGAAAGGTTAGCTTATACCTCGAATCCATTAGGAAAAGTACTTTTCACATGCTTCTTCGCCAATGAGTTTTGTGGACTGCTGTCCAAAGAAGCTGCCACATCATCACATAATTAGCAGGTACAAACGAATAATATACCACATCTCTACTCTGATATATAATTTCTTGAGGATAAAAGTTTAGACTCACTTAACCAGCAGCTACAAGGAAAAAGGATGCAATGAATTTATTCCAATATAAAAAATAAATAACCATTTGATTTGGCAGGCTGGGTATCTTCAGCTGTATTTGTACATAATACTCGTGTTTGCTTCCGTGTCATTCGAGAACTGATGTGCCTCTTATCATTGTCCAAGCGATGTGTTAGTGCACTCTGAGAGTTCCATCCAACGCTATGCATTGGAACTATGCCTGGCTTCTCAAGATTTGACTGCAATTGCTGCACAGTTCCTATGGAGTCTGAAATCCCAAAAACATTAATCAAGCTCATGATTGCAATAGTTTTCTCTGTGATCTTTTAATTAAAAAGTTATTAGCATGTACAAAGCCTTAATAAATCATGCATGCATACATGTGAGTGCCTAACATATATTCTTTTCTTTTAATAAAAGGATGCAGATTATTAGAAAGAAGATAGACAGAATATATAATATAGAAAAAAGAGTGTCAGTGCAATAAAGCTCTCAATTCATTTCTATACCCATGGGGGGTTAGCTCCCTTTGAGAAGAAAAGGGCATGTCAGGACAAGGTAGCCTTTTTGTTTTTAATTCTTCTCTGCCCGTGCCCCTCTCAAACTCCCAGCTCATTGCCTTTTGTTTTTATACTTCTCCCTCCATCCCCCTCTCAAACTCCCTACTCATTTTAGGCTCTGTATATCACACCAAGAAGCGACCAGGAGACCAGGCTAAGACGTGTAGTTTCTTTGGGATGAAAAGAAACATTCGTTAAATGCCCAAAAGTTTTCCAACTTTGATACATCCATCCGAGTTTTTATCACTCAAGAAAAGTAAAAGCTAGCTGAACCAGAACCTTAAGCGTAAGTTCAACATGCGATTACCGACTAGAAAACCAAAACTGACTAGCCTTTATTTTGCTAAAAAGAATTGAAATACATAGAGTGAACGAACACAAATATTGCTAAGAAATACTTCCTCTATCGTCACAAAACTAAATCGGAAGGCTTCTTTCTTAGTTTCTCCAAACTAGAATACCAGAACCGATTTAAAGTGCAAGGGAGACTGTGCCTTTGGTTCAATAACTATGTGAAAGAAATCGAATGCTAAAACCGAGAGACAGCGTGCGAAAGAAGTTACGGCTCACCTTAATTCTAAAGAAAGTTCGGATAACATTTCTAGAAATAACAACATATACGATGATTTCGGATTCCTTCCCCATAAAACAAAAACTAAAGAATGCGACACACCAAGCTCAAACCAACCTATATGACATTACATACAACTATACAGCTAGAACTAGCATTCAGTGTGTGTAAAACATTCATAACAAGCAAGTAAAGAAGAAAATAGGAAAAGAAAGACATACAGCGAACGGATCGGATGGCAGCCGAGGCATCCATGGAACTGAGACGGAATCGAAATTGCAGAGATTATATACGGTAATGACAGGGGGAGTGCAATGATGATACTGACAAGGAGCAAAATTTTTTAGTGAATTAATGTGTGGGTTACTACAGTTGAGGTGAAGGAAGATGGAATAGCATGTTATATCTTGGAAATCTCCGCCTTCTCGCTTGTTTTCTCCGTCCAGAGCTTCCTCCCCCTTGACGCCCACACTAATTCATGGTCTATGATTTCCTACGGGAAGTCGCAGCTTCCTACGATGCATTTCGCCACGTGAATGCTAAGTCCAGCTGATTGGTTGCCATCTTTCTTTACCCTTTTCGGTTAATTTCCTTTCTCTGTTTTTTTGGGACCTCAGATTTGATTAATGTGTTTGACTGCCGGCTTAGCGCGGGAAATAGATTATACTATGTCATAACTAATTATATAAGATTTTATTTATAAATTATAAATGAGATATTATAATTAAGACCAGAAGTAGTATCTTTTATTCTTTTTAATCAATAATTTGTTTCTGAAAAATTTGGGATGACATGGATATGATTTGTGAGCAATATAATTTTTTTACTCTTTTTATATGTTATAGCCGATTGATTTTACGCTGATATATTAATTATTTAGAAGTACTTAATAGATTTTGTTTTGTTTTTGTGACATAAACGCCGAGCCATTTGTATGTTATATTACTTCCAATTCTTAGCATAGGAATTCGTTTGAATTTTATTTTAATCCTAAATATAATATCTCAATTCACTTTATCTCTCATATTTATCTATTTTTTAATATGGTCCTTGTAATAATAGTAATTCTAACTAATACATTTAATTAAAAGGATATTTTAAGAAAGACAGTACCTAGTTATTACAAATAACTAACTCAACTAGTTTTTTTAATCTACTCAAATTAGTCAACTAACTTTATATTAAGGACCAAAGGTAGTAGAAGATTAAAATGGGTGAACAGTATTTATTATATATCAATACGATTATTAATTTATTTTTGTGTTATAAAAATTTTCTCAAAATTTAAACAAATTTGAAACAATTCATCCCATAGTTTGTTTCCTTTTGCAAACAAGCTAGAACAAAGTCTGGTCTGATGATATGTATAAATTTACGAGAAAGTCATATATTTAAATTATCAATACACGGCTTCCAATAATATATATATGTATTGGCCCTAAAAATATTAATTATTCGTTATGTTAGAAGTAAATTAAATGATTCTTATTTCTCAACGAGATTGTATGTATGCCTTATGTCTTCACACACGAAGTCTCAGAAAAAGCGTATTTGAATAATATAATTATTTATGTGCATGGGTTGGCCAAATAAAAAATATCAATACTGATATGTCGGCATTGTTCTTCGTTGATCTGACGGAACCTTCAGCCTCTCATTTCGTTGCCATAATAACTTTTCTTTCGATCTCCATAACACCCCCACCCTTTTACATACACTGATGGAAATAAAACCATCCAGCACACCTCATGTGGATAATATCCATCTCCCTCACGTAAATCATACTCATCCTAACTTATTGAATTGAAACAAAATTTACATTTAAACACTTCATCATTAAGCATGGTTGGCTCAAAATAAAAAACAAAATTCCCTTATCAACTATGTATAGAAAAAACGCGAAGCCAATTTATAGTTTTCTTTTCATAACTGGATTTCATAGAAAAAGAAGAAATATAATTATCACTGGTGAAAACAACACAACACCTTGTCATTTTATATTAACAAACACAAGAGAGTCGATCATTGTGCTTTTGTTTACAGGATTTCTTCGAGTGGGACAAGGAGCAAATTTTTTAGTGAATTAATGTGTGGGTTACTACAGTTGAGTGAAGGAAGATGGAATAGCATGTTTATATCTTGGAAATCTCCGCCTTCTCGCTTGTTTTTTCCCGTCCAGAGCTTCCTCCCCCTTGACGCCAACACTAATTCATGGTTTATGATTTCCTACGGGAAGTCGCAGCTTCCTACGATGCATTTCGCCACGTGTATGCTAAGTCCCAGCTGATTGGTTGCCATCTTTCTTTACCCCTTTTCGGTTAATTCCCTTTTCTTTCATTTTGGGGACTTCAGTTGATTTTAATTTGTTTGACTGCAAGCTTAGCGCGGGAAATAGATTATACTATCTCATGTCTTAATTATAATATTTTATTTATAAATTGTAAATGAGGTATTATAATTAAAACCGGAAGTAGTATCTTTTTATTCTTTTTAATCAATAATTTGTTTCTGAAAAATTTGGGATGACATGGATATGATTTGTGAGCAATATAATTTTTTTTACTCTTTTTATATGTTATATCCGATTGATTTTATGCTGATATATTAATTATTTAGAAGTACCTAATAGATTTTGAGTTTTGTTTTTGTGATATAAACGCCGAGCCATTTGTACGTTATATTACCTCTGATTCTTGATACAAGAATTCGTTTGATTTTTATTTTAGTCTTAAATATAAGACCTCAATTCACTTTATCTCTCATATTTATCTATTTTTTTAAAGATAATCCTTGTAATAATAGTAATTCTAATTAATACATTTGATTAGCAAGGATATTTTAAGAAAGACAGCACCTAATTATTACAAATAACTAACTCAACTAATTTTTTTAATCTACTTAAATTAGCCAACTAGTCTTATATTAAGGACCGGAGGTAGTAAAAGATTAAAATGGGTGAACAGTATTTATTATATATCAATGCGATTATTAATTTATTTTTGTGTTATAAAAATTTTCTCAAAATTTAAACAAATTTGAAACAATTCATCCCATAGTTTGTTTCCTTTTTGCAAACAAGCTAGAACAATATGGTCTGATGATATGTATATAAATTACGAGAAAGTCATATATTTAAATTATCAATATACGGCTTCTAATAATATATATATGTATTGGCCCTAAAAATATTAATTATTCGTTATGTTAGAAGTAAATTAAATGATTCTTATTTCTCAACGAGATTGTATGTATGCTTTATGTCTCTACACACGAAGTCTCAGAAAAAGCGTATTTGAATAATATAATTATTTATGTGCATGGGTTGGCCAAATAAAAAATATCAATACTGATATGTTGGCATCGTTGTTCGGTGATCAGATGGATCCTTCAGCCTCTCATTTCGTTGCTATAATAACTTTTCTTTCGATGTCCATAACACCCCCACCCTTTTACATACACTGTGATGGAAATAAAACCATCCAGCACACCTCGTGTGGATAATATCCATCTCCCTCACGTAAATCATACTCATCCTAACTTATTGAATTGAAACAAAATTTACATTTAAACACTTCATCATTATGCATGTTTGGCTCAAAATAAAAAAAAAATTCCCTTATCAACTATGTATAGAAAAAACACGAAGCCAATTTATAGTTTTCTTTTCATAACTGGATTTCATAGAAAAAAGAAGAAATATAATTATCACTCGCCAAAACAGCACAACACCTTGTCAATTTATATTAACAAACACAAGAGAATCGATCATTGTGCTTTTGTTTACGGGATTTCTTCGAGTGGGACAAAAAAAAAGGTGTTGAGTGTGTTTCATTAATGAAAAGTTGGATAAGTATGATTATTTATACTTTCATATATCATGTAATCTATTTTAAAATTATAATTAAGCCTATATATCCTGAAAAAAATTAATAATAGCTGGTAAATAATAATTAATCATAATGCACACCACAACGTTACAAAAAAATTAAAAAGAAAATTCATTTCACACATATTCATCCCATACAAAGCAAAAGTGTTTTTTTTTTCCAAATCTAATACACGTAAAATCATAGTAGAAGGTTTCTACGTTGAAGGGCGACAGGCTATAAATAAAATAAAATTCATAAATCATGATCTTTATCTAGAAAGCTAAGCGATGTGGAGATGGAGGGTTTCTCTGAACTCGAACCTGCGAGTTTCACTGTAGAAAGTTTTATGTTTATTAGGCCAATACGTCAACCAAATCCAACCCCTAATCTCCCACTCCATCGTCTTCCCAATAGCACCTTTATCCACTTTCCACAGCACACTGTCTCCATACTCATCGCCTGCAAATATGATCCCTCCCTGCCTCGTAAAAGGCCTATGAGCACTCGAATACCTGTCTCTGAACCATGACCTAGGGTTGAGCAATGCACACTTCGAAGGCTTGGACGAGAACACTTCTTTACCATTTATGCTGTCATGAAGAAACCAGTTCAGGTTCGCACTGTAACCGTACGTGGATTCTTCGAACTTCCATGGCTTCAAGCTCACTGTTGATGTCTCTCCAGCTGATACTTTGAGACCCAAGGGATTGTTTGGTTCCAGGGAAGCTTCTATGCTTTTGTCTATGCCTATCTCTCTTCGTGGGTTCTCTGTGGATTTGCTCACTGATAGACTCAGCACTTGGTTTTGTAGTGTGGGTGTGAGTTCCAAGCATATTCTTGAAGGGAAATGCTTTTCCCCTGCCCCTATTCCTCGTCCTCTCAGAAGGTTCTCGTTCACAAGCTTCACAACGTCACACCTGTTCGCAAATGATCTTAATGTACGTAGTTTATGTGTCGGTAACAAACCAAACGGCTCTGATAAGAAACGACCGGCAAATATTTAAAACTGTGATCAGACAAAATTTGTTAGCTGGTTCCGTATAGTGGAAGTTGTAACCTCTAATCCTGTTTGAAATGGCTTATATTTACGAAACACAAGGTTAAGAAGAGTTTTGTCTTGATTTATATAAAACTTACTTATAAATGATTTCCATTGTTATGCCCGACAAGGCCTTAGTTTAAATCTTTAAGTTTCATGAATATAGATTGATTCTGACCAATGATCAATCGATGTGCATGTTCTACATAGCATAACAAAAAAATTCATTAGGTCTGTTCCAAACTTCCAATAGAAGGATTGGGAGGAAAGTGGTCCATTTTTCTACCCTCATTTGGTAAAAAAGAATGGAGAGAAGAGAGAAAATTTGAATAAATTTTCTTAGCCCTCCCATATACCTCGAAAGAGGACAAATTAAAGAGAGTTAAAGTGAAGGGGAAAAATAAATGAAAGGAGGTGGTGTAACCTTCTACCTGAAAAGTGGGGACTACCAAAACCTTTCTCTCTTACTCTACCCATATTTTAGGCCAACATCCAAAATAAAAAGGGGCCCCTATCTCTCTCCTACAAAAATGTTGGATGATTTGGAGGGAAGAGGAGCCATTAATTTTTATAACCAAAGTATTCTTATTTATTTTTTAATTTCAAGTTCGCTCTTAAAAGTTATGCCTTGTCACACGTTAAATTATTATGTTGTGCTTTTTTTTGGTGTGTATCTACTATCTAGCCTCCTCCCTTTCTTTCTTTCTATTTTTGATAATCCTAGCCTCTAGCCCTTCTCTTCCCCTATGCATGACACATTTGATCTATATAATAATGTTTTAATTAAACTGGCTTTTTTTTTTTATAGAATTGAGCAATTCCTTTTGTTTTTTATGATCAGAAAATAAAATTAATCAAATAGCCTAAAAAAGTCCATTAATAAAAAATTTACAATGAATAATATATGGTATTTGTGTAATGAGTATAAATTAAAACTGTTGACACTTTTAAAATAAGAAAATGACACATTATTATATAACTATTTAAAATTAAAAACTTCAAATGTAATAAAGTTATTATAATCCATTTGTTATTTTTCCTGATTTTTTTCTTACGTATGAACTAACAAAGGAAGATTAAAATTTCCTTTCTCCCCTCCCCCAACCCCACATCTACTAAAATCACTGCTGTCGTTGTATTGTACCAACTACCAAACAAACCGTTAATTGCGCAAGGATTCCATCATGAAAGTTAATTAAAAACAAATGTTTTATATAAATCAAAGCGCACTATTCACTACCCCTCTTATTATTAAAAGATTACCTCCTGCTAATTGCAGTCGTGCAAGTAAAGAATTTGTGTTGTAGTAATCCTAAACAAATTACTCCCTCCGTTCCTTATTATAAGAGACAAATAACCGAAGTACGTTGATAAAAAAAACAGTTAAAATTAGTTGAGAACAATTAATGTGTAAAAAGTATAATTTTTTTTCCAAAAATGCCCTCATTAATAAGGAGAGAGAGCATGAGAGAGAACAATTAAATTATTAAAAGAAAGAGAAGTGGGAGGGAGAGAGTGTGTGAGTTGGAGATAATAAATATGGGTAAAATAGTAAATCAACACAAAAAAGTAGAGACAACTTGTAAGTGTCTCTTATATATAGGAACATGCTATAAGCATCAAATATCTCTTATAATAAGGAACGGAGGGAGTAATACAATTGACCCCTAGCCTCATTTTGCATAACAATTAACATGCTTAATTTACCTAATTATTTCAGGTGTATATATATAATAAGTCTTTCTCAAATTGAAATCAATAATCTTAATTAATTACCTTATGTTGTCAATGCTCACCACGATCTCCACCCACTTCTCTTGGACTGTAACCTGGTAATTGAACTGAAGAACACCTTCAAGCTGGTGGTATCTGAGAGAGAATTGAAGCCTCTCATCAACAGAGTGATTATTCGAATTCTCAACGTCCATGGCTATAACTGGGCAGTACAACTGAACTTTCCATAACCCAAAATCCGAAAAAGCACAAGAGAACAAGGTACAAGGCGTTCTGCAGTTACTCTGATTCACTGTTCGGAGCTCCACGACGCAAGTTGTGATAGCCAAGTTCACAGAACGCATCCACAGCTCTTCCAAGTTAGATCCCAGCAGTTTCATCAGAAGCTTTGATGCTTCTCTTGAATCAGAACCTGACAAGTGGTTCTTAATACTAGTAACGCATCCAATACGTAGATCTTCTGGGGCTTCATATATAATAACTAGGAACAAGAGGGTGAGAAATGCGAGGTTGAATATGTCTGGGAGGTTGGGAAGAATGGAATCAAGTTTGGGGAATTTCAAGGAGGGGCTGTTTTTGTTAGAACCGTAATGAAGAATGGCTTCAATGAAGTTGACAAGAACGTTGGAGGTAGTTGATTCGTTTAACAACTTGATGGATTTGGTATTATCATTAGAACTGGGCTTGAATGGTTTAGAAGTCCAGAGAGTTACTGGGATCTTAAAGTCTGCGACAATGGCGAAAAAGAGTTTTGAAGATCGGAGGCTTCTGGCTATGCTGAGATTAAGAGAAGGCTGGGACGTGCTTGAAGAACACAAGCGTAAGGTCATGGAACCTGAGGCTGGGCTCCATTCTGAGACTGGAGGAAGGTTCTGAATCCAGAAAAATACATCGGGAAATGTATAGACAGCCATGGAATATAACGAACGGAAGCTCTTTAGTTTCTTAGGTGTAACGATGATATGTTGAAGACTCCTCCTTTTTAAGGATGCAGAATCAGAAATTGTGGTGAGTTGGGTCAGGGAAAAGTCAGAAGTAAAGATGGTCATATCGGACAAGATAACTGATTGAATTTGATTTTACATCACATCCGATGTGAAAAGTTTCAAACTGGTGGCTTATGATAAACCAATACCAAAAATGAGCAAAACATGCAATTCCTTTTACTGGAAGAATTTGTATTTTATATGCTTCATAATCTATTAGTTAACATTCATTTTAGGAAAAAGAGGGGAAAAAACACTAGATGATCTAAAGTTGAAGGAAAACGCATCCATCAGTCATGTTCCAAGTGAAGAGGAAGAGCCAATGTATCTCATCGACGTCACTACATATTATATGAAGTCAGAATCTTAACCGTTCACATTTAATCTAGTCAATTTAATAAACTAATGATATGAATGAATTTCCTTAAGCGAAGATATAACTATATATGTTGTATTCCTCGTTTGCTCGTGAAAGAACTTTCAGAATACAGTTAAGGCTAAATGTATAATTTTATTCCTGATTTTATTTCTCACGTGTACTTAGCACCTGATCTTTTTAGTGTATAATTTTACTCGGAATCTGTTTTTTATGTTATTTTATTCTTGATCTTATTTAGTAGGCCCACCAAAATAAAAAGATCATAAATAAAATTACACTACTAAAAAGATTGTGACGCTAAATACGTCTAAAAAAAAAAGATTAGTGTTTTTTTTTTTTACAATATCATCCTGTATCTAGTGATTTTTTTGGATCTCTTATCAGGCATTGAAACAACCGATTAAGCAATACAGGTAGTGTTTATAGCATTGTGTAGGGATGTTTTTAAGACACTTATCTATCCGATTTGAACATCTATGTCGAAGCGGTCCATGATAAATAGAAACAATTTATATTTCATTAACCGTTTCTCGTATTTTAATATTTAAATTACTTTTCATAAATACAATTCTAGGATAAGGAATAGTTAAAAACAAAAAACAAAATCCGTATGCGAAGAATGTGTTATTCCCCTTAGATTTCGTTATAAAGCACCTTCTAATAATAAAAGAGATGAATGTTGAATAAGAGTTATTGGTGTAAATTAAATTAAAGTTGCTCGCATTTTTTGTATCCTGCTAAATTTATGAAAGATTTGACTCACAACTCTTGCCCATGCAGACCTCATCTTTATCACTTGACTTAGCTTACTTGCCTTTCTTTTAAGAAAAAAAGTACTCCTCCGGTCCTTAATGTAAGACTCATTTAACTAATTTGATTAGATTAAGGAAGTTAGGTAAGTTAGTTAATTATAAAAAAAATGATACATTTTTCCTAAAACACCATAATTATCTTTATTAATACCCCTTTCCATCTTCTACTTGATTATGGTTGAGGGAGTATCTATAGGGGTAATTTAGAGAAAACTGATAAATATGATAAATGGGTCTTATATTCAAGACCAAAACCAACTCAAGAATTGGGTCTTATATTAAAGATCGGAGGAGTATTTCGCTGCTACGTTCTGCGTGAAAATTAAGCAAAAGTTTTCTCAACTGTCAAATCTTAATATATATATCCACCTTTCATTCGTTATCTCCCAAAAAAATTAAAGGTGGCACCATTCTTATTCCTTTCAAAACTTTAGTTACGTCAATTTTCATGAAGTGTAATGATAAATGGGAAAAGAAAGATCATATTCAAGTGAAATCCCAAACGAATTTCAGCCGTGCATGAGAAACCATGATTTAATTCGCATGATGTTTCCCATACCTAGAATAAATATGAGTCCTATGATCTTATCACTTGGAAATTCTATTTTGGCCAATCAAAGACATAAAAAGAAGAGCTGGCTTGGATAAGTTTGGTGGTTGGTAAACGTGTGAAATATTGACACTTGTTGACTATATACGTGACGACAACGTACATAGCCAGAATTAACCCTTAGATAATGCAGTAAACAAAAACCACCGCTAGCTCTTTCATAGAAAAATAAAATTCCACGTGAACTCTTCAGCCAGAAGTTTCTGAGACTTTGTATGTGTATCCTATTGAAAATAGAGCAGGTAATACGGGCTGGGCCCGCTAGCCCGTCAAAAAAAGCAAGCTTAGGTTGGCATTTTGTCAGCCCACCACGGTGTAGGCTACTCTAGCCCGCACCGCTTTTGACCCGCTCCGCCGCGGGTTGGCGGGCCAACTCGCTTTTTTTTCCTCTCTGATTTTTAATACATTATATAATATAATTAGATGATTTTGACTCTCAAATTTTTATATGGACATTACCTCATTCATATTATTATATATATAATTAATTAAGCACTTCGTATATATGTGTATGGTTATATGAAGAGCACTGTCCATTTTTATTTTTATATCTATTTGTCATTACTATACACAGCTTCATGAAATTAGATGAACATGTGATTATCATATAGTCATACATACACACACATAAAAGATTTACTTTATTAATTTGGATAAAAAAAACTAGTTAAATTAATTATTTATAAAAAAAATACATGTTAGTTTTTCTTAAATATCTTCTAAAATTATAAATTAATTCTCATGTTTTTTAATTAGAATCCATTACTCAAGTTTAAAACTCAGAGCCTAATTTCAACATTTTAAACTAGGTTTAACTCATACTAATATAATAGTTTTTTTGAAAAAAAAAATTTAGGCGGGCTCTGCCAGTCCGCCAAGGTGCGGGCTACTTTGACCCACACCGCATTTGGCCGGCACCGCAGCGGGTTGGCCCGTATCCGCATCGCCAGCCTGCTTTCCCGGTTTAGTTGAGACTCCCTCGAAAACCCGGAAAGAGATCCACGAGACATGCGCGTACGTACCCTCGAGCATTCTTGAAAATGTAAAATTAATTTCACGTTTGAACATACTTAGAATGATGCCTTTTCTTACTTCTTAGAAATTAACATTGGGAACCAATGGAGAGCACCGCTGAATCACATATACGTGGCCGCAACAGAATATCTAGCACTTACGGTGGGAATCTGTCCAAATGCATTTTCTAAGTTATTTTAGCCATATTATATTCTGCTTTTCCTCCTTAATAAAAGAGTTAAATTAATAATTTATTGATATTAAAAAATAATTAAATTAATTGATGGCAACAAATGTATATTGGTTTCTTAAACTATCATCTTTAATCAGTGCATTGGATCGGAACTACTTTTGATTGGGAACTTCTTTAATATATGCAATGAATAAGGATACACCAGGTAAAAAATTATAAATTTAAGAGACTAAAATAATTTTTTTTTATCTAGTTCCTATATTCAGAACCGCAGGTAGTGTGTGTATCTATATATTAGAACCGTCGCCTAACTAAGACAAGTAGTGAAATGAAAAGGGTAATAGCAATGCAGTGGAATCTAATGATAAAAACACAATAAAATGCAAGAATGATTATCATAATAAGGCCAGGATGCTTACCAGGCTGCTCTCGAGAGACTTCAAACGTTCAGTCATTGTGCAAGGCCCCCGGATCACCGGCCAAAGATTTGCTGCGTGGCAGTGGCTTAATTTTATTCAAAGTAAGACATAATTAATTTTTTACTCCCTCTAATTTTAACTCAATATATCCCAATATTTAAATTTTAACTCGATATAACTCAATCTATATAATTTTTTTAACTCAATCTTTGAATTTTAACTTATTACAGTTCAGTCTTTACAATTTTAACTATTTAAAACTTTAGTTTCTAAATAGAGATTGAATTGTTATGAGTCAAGATTTAAGAATTGAGTTAAAATTATAAGGATTGAATTATATTAAGTTAAAGTTTTTCTTATATGAAGTTAAAGTTTGGAAAATGAGTTATAGCCAAATCAAAACTGTGGGGACTAAAAGATTACCATTTTTTTTTTGTTTTTTCCAAGTTTAAACCAGGCAGCGTGATTATAATCGCCGGCCGAAAAAAGGCATGATTGTAATGGCTATAATTTATGAAGGATTTACAGCCCTTACTTTGTTTTTCAGAAAAGGAATGGTCATATAAACCCAAAGGAGCCCAAAGAATCAAAAAGAAAAATTCACCAAAACATTCAAAAAGCAAAGCCCAAGGGCTCACAGCATTCAAAGGTATTGGATTCCTTAGACCTTAGCCACTGATTGGGTATAAGCCCAATGAGGGCTAAACCACCATTCTAAACCAAAACAAACAGTACATTTCACCCCAAAAAACAAAAAAGGTCCACCACAACTTCATAATTACAACATTTTCAAATCATCACGAAGCTCAAAAGTGGCAATTTCATCTATTAATATATAAAAGTAGAGTACAAGGCATGAGTACCTGACAGCATGACAAGTGGCATCCCCAATGATAAGATAAATGTTTTTTTTCTTTTCTTTAAAAAAAAAAAAAGGCCACACCCCATTATGCCATGAAATGTGGGTGGATAGTTTCATAATAAATGTGGGCACGATTTATAGAACTGTTATACATGACAGGAAAAAAAAAGATCCCATGTTTCAGATTTTTTTTCTAATTTATGATTACAAGTAATTTTGAATGTGTGTAGTTTTTTGAATATATGCTAGGTAATAAATTAAAATATCATCCGTTTTAGGAGTGAACGTGGATAGTTTTTTGACCAAAACATGTTAACATTATGCCACGTGACAGGCTTTTCTCAAAAATAAATATAATGAATTTTTATATGTAAAAAATATGCAGATATCATGTTACAAATTTATTTTTAATTTCCTAATTTCAAGTAATTTTGAACGTGAGCTATTTCTTCAATATATGGTGGCTGTTAAATTAAAAAAAAAATCTCTTTTAAGGATGAACGTTGGCAGTTTTTTAATTATACTTAAGTGAAGTAATATTTTTTGTTTAGTTAGGATCATTAATTCAAAAAAATGTGCCACACTGCCATCATAGATAAATAAGAAATTTTTTTGATAAAAATAAAAATTTGAAGGAATCTCTGTGGTAGTGACTTTGATTATTACATCACATTATTGTGCTCTATTTCAAATTTTACCCCCATATCATTGCCTAGGTCCCTCCCACGCCTCCTAAGCTAGCCTTAATGGATTTGAACTAAAGGTTCCTAGGAATTATAAGTTCAGAGAGGAAGGGCGCATCAAGGTAAGTATATCTTTGTTGTTGTTATATTATTAACGTTGAAAAAAAAAATAGTGATAGGTGGAGTTGGTAAGTAGGACAGGATATCAATAGCTTAAGCATATGTTTAGATGCAAGATAGATTAAGTTTATTATGCCCAAAAGTAGGTACTATACATCCATTCAAGGGGTTATTTTTAATTGATTATTTATCATCAATGCTATCTATAGGAATCAGAGAATCTTGATGAAGAAAATTATGTTCCTGCAATATCAATTGTAGAAAAATAGTATTTGGAAGGCATTAATTGGTGAGGAAGGAACAATAGGTAGCCCCATTAGTGGCACCACTTGTGATGCTATGGATACTGAATGTACTGGAGCAAATGGCTAAGTTTGACTCTTCTCTCTATGTAGGGATAGGCCACTTAGTCATGATGACAAATAAACATGTTGCTAATGTATAACATATTTTCTTTCTTTCTTCTAATTTGTAGGTATAATATATAAGGTTTCGATCACGGTTCAATGAAGGAACATAATGTAAAGTGATAACAACTATTTGGTTTTAATTATCCTACACTTTATCAGTGCTTATTATTATATTTGTATTTGAAGCTTTTGTTAGAAAATTGATGTAGAGATACCTAATTTTCATATCAAATACCGCGATGCACAAGTCCCTGTTAATACATTTTCAGTCAAATGGATCTAGTGACTGCTAATCGATATAGCTAATATACCCCGTGCTAAATATCCATCTACTTCACCTTCTATTGAAAATCACAAATGACTTTTTTTTTTTTTTGGAATTGTGAGTGGCCTGCTTCTCTAAAATTACATTTTTTTTGTGAACTTCTACCAATTTTCTGAATATCTATGTGGTCATATGCAGGTTCGGATTGTCCCAGAAGGTGTTAATAAGTTCAGCAATTTGATTGGTTCAATATAATATCTTGATGGTGAATCAGCCAAAGATCTAGCATTAGAGCTTGTGGAAAATGTATGTACTTCATTTGAGTAATGATACTACCATTATTAATTTTATTCAGTCAATTGTTATTTTATTTGAGCTTTTATATAATAAGCTACTTCTACACCACATCTTTTTAGTTGATTTATAGAAACTCTATCATGCTTGTAGCTACTAGAATATGTACGTAATTGAGGTAGCCTTATAAAAGACATGTAGTGCTTAAACTCTAAATGATGGCCATGATATGTTATTGAAGGAATCTTATATTTATTGGTTTCTACACTTGTGCTGACCCTTAGATTTAGACAGAACACATTATTCTTGCTATTCCTACTGGGCTTTCCTTTGCTTTGAGAGATTTATTAAAAGTGGTTTAAGCCTCTATGGTTTCTACAGACAATCTATTCTTAACGTATTGTTTTGCTTGACTGAAATATCATTCGTAAATATTTCTATTATAACTTTACAGTGAATAAAATATATTCCAAAAATATCTCACTTTATTTGCCTCAAATATACCCGTGCATTGCACGGGCACCAAACTAGTTAATCTAACATCAGGCCACCAAGACACGCAAAATGCCAAAATGCATCCTGAATCAATATATTAAATCATTCTCATTAATATTAATATTCAAATCATTGCATTATGTTGTTTCCAAAAGCATCGTCCGTAAGGGCCATTAGTCTCGTTAATATATTTTTTTGCACCGACTACTGGTTCGTGACTCCTACAGAAACTAGAATAAATTATTATACTTGTCTTTCTTTTGCTATATTATTAGACTTGCTCTTATTAATATATGTTAATCATCTTATTTAAAGCCTAATTTTAATTTTAGTTTAACTAAAAGGTGACCCAAGACACACTTCCATGTCTTCGCATTGCGGAACTGGCAGCAGGTTTAATTGGAGCATCCAAGAAACGCGTTCGTCTCCATATCGTTGTGCTTCCCTTTTGCCCCTCGCTCTCTTCCAGTAGGGTGACCTCTCGCGGTGGTCGGAGATTCACGCGCCACCCATGGCTTCTCCACCGACACTTCCGATCTCCAACCCCCAATCCAATAGCGGCACCACGGCTTCCCAGTCTCAGCCTCCAATTGCTACGCCGGCCTTTCGTTCCTTCATCTCACGCTTTTCCTCTTCTGTCCGCCAGGGATTCTCCCAGCGCCGCCCGTGGTCGGAGCTCATCGACCGCACTGCAATGTCTCGGCCAGATTCTCTCTCCGAAGCATATTCTCGGATCCGCAAGAACTTCTCCTACTTCCGTGTCAACTACATAACCCTACTTGCCCTCGTATTGGCTGTCTCTCTCGTCTCCCACCCGCTCTCGCTCCTTGTTCTCTTCGGCCTCCTCGCTTCATGGGCCTTTCTGTATCTCTTCCGGCCGTCGGATCAGCCCCTTGTCCTTTTTGGTCGCACCTTTGCGGATCGCGAAATTTTGGGTATTCTGGTGGTTTTGACGGTGTTCGTTGTTTTCCTCACCAGCGTGGGATCTCTCTTGATTTCTGCTTTGATGGTTGGGTTGGCAATCGTCTGTGCGCACGGTGCGTTCCGAATCCCTGAGGATCTGTTTTTGGACGATCAAGAACCCATGAATTCCGGTTTCCTGTCGTTCCTCGGCGGCGCTGCCTCTTCTGCCGCCGCATCGTCTGTTTCACGAGTGTAAACAGATCGGGGCTCCCATGTATGCTGGTTGGACTTTAACGAGGTTTAATCGGGCCAGTCTTCTTGTGCTGCCTTACTAAGCCAGTTACCTTATTCATAGGAGGACATTTTTTTTGCTCATTTGTATGATCCAAAGCAAATTGCTTAGGATATTGTCTTTTCCCTGGTATACGTAGATGAAAACTTTTGCAGATTGAATTACTTTACGCCATTTTATCAGTAGCAAAATATGCTTTCGATCTATGTAGTTTAGATTCCAATTTTGCCTCTGATTATAATTGTCACCTTCGCTATCAATATGTCTTCATTCATTTCCCTGATTGTTTGTTCAGGATGCTTCATTTGTTTTGTTGTCACAATTTCGTTTGAGATTGTTTGTTTCAGCGTCTGTTTGTCTGTTGTCTTTATGCTCTTTTGGTTTCTCTTTAGGTGCATTTGGTATAAAATGGGAATGGGAAAGGGAATGAGAATGGGCTTTCCACCATAAACCTGGAAACTCTCTTATAAGGAGTTCACTTTGCTCCTTACCAATACTTTCTCTTATACTTCTTTCCTCACGCGGTTTCCCTTTCCTCGAGTCCCTTTTCCATGTACTGAATGCAGCTTTAGAGAAAGGGATGGACGTGGAAGTTCTCCTCTAATTGCATACTTTGAATTTAATGCATACGTGTGAATTTTCATGTTGTTAAACTTGAACATAATGTTTACTAAAGAAACCGTTGTAGGTAATAATCGGTAGTCAACTGGAATTTTTAGGTTCTGTCGGTTGTTGAATTATGTAGCCTTTGCTAATGTAAGACTAATGAACAAGACAGCGTTTCAACGATTTAAAATAACTTCCTGCAATGCGGACTCTACTTTTGCTGTTTCAAAAGTATTTTTCCACTCTTCAAGTTCTTTTTTCCCATGAAATTTATGCAGCACTCAAGCCTTATGTTGCTTGTAAGATAGGTAGGATATTTTGGGGTACAAATTGGTGAGGAAAAAATTGCAACTTTTTTGGGCTGTGCTGTTATAGTATGACATCATCACTTAAGCTTCCGTAGACTTGAGGAAACGAAGAGGCTTCCCATGCCTGTTTATGAATTTTACCCAAGGGAGGAATTGTACTCTTTCAGATGAGGGATTGGAAGAATGTAGTGCATGTGACAGCTACCTTTCATTTATTTATACAGGGGTTAGGGACTCCATTATTGAAGACCTTTTCCAATTGCTCCCCTTAATACAGTTGCCTTAAAGAACTCGAGTACGGGGTCCAATTTTCATCAAGGTGTCATTCCGTGGCAATTCGTTTGATAGCTAATACCCAAGCTGGCACAACTTTTAGGATGATAGATCATGCTTTGTTGCTTCTGCCGATCAAGTAGGGTTTTCTGAACTTATCTTGGTGGCTCCAAATGAAATTTCTTAGTTCTTTACATGGCAGTACAATTATCATGAGTAACCCTATTGACCGCATGGCATAAGTAAGGATTGAAGAAATAATTGTGATTCTTCGAGTCATGAAAATGTAGCCGATCTTCCATTCAGCAAGATGCTTTCTGTTTTCTTCCACCAGAAAGTATATGTACGTCTGTAGAATTTGCCTTGAAGAGGCATGCCACCAAAATAAGATTGCTGGTTCTAACGAACCTTGTGCTTGAAACTTATTCTTGCATGGAGTCACTGATATTTTTAGAAGATATGATCAGCTTGACTGGTCGTGACTTAGCAGAACGGGCTGGCGTTTTCGCTTTGATCTGCCTTTTCACTTCCTTAGTGGACATTCCTCACCAAGGTGGTCACAACGGGCACATTCAAAACAAATAAGATAAGATGGACACTTTCATACTATGAAATTCTTATTTTTGTTTGGCTTGGACTTTGTCAGCAATGACTTCGGAAGTTCTATCTCGAAATATGACCAAGCATGCAGGCCTTCGGGCCCACCTGGAGGGTAACTGTCTTCTTTCTTCTGAAGCTTCTTGTGCTGACATTCATGGAAATGGGTTGCTATAAGGAAAATATAAAATGTGAAGAGATGGGGGGAAATTTTAACTGGTTAACACGTATTCCTTGTGCAGAAAAAGAATACTTAATTTGCGGAAGTTTTTACCACACAATGATTCAAGTTATTAACAGCACGTATGGCCAAAGGTTGTGAGCGTGTGTACTGAAAGTTGAAAGAATACTTGCTGCGTATTTGACTTCAATAATTCAAGTAGTATATGATTTTCTGCCGCTACAAGAGGTTGTAGCCACTTCTGTGAGCAGGTTTTCTGGCAAGGACGTGAACAGAAGCGATTCCCTTCTCATTAGATTTGTCCAAAAGTCTGGTTGCGACTGGATTGTGTAGAATACTGAATCTGCATATTTCAATAATGCAGTCAAAGCAGTCAAGAACTCTGCTCAAGGAGACTGAATTGGTGATGAGTTCTTTATGAGCTCGTTTGGAATAATTGGTTGGACCCTTCCTTCAACGTGCTTCAATTTTGCGTTAACACTCTCTTGCACCTAATGTGTCTTTCCTTTCGATTTATTTTCGCGACACTTTCACTTGGCTTTACGGGGCTGATAATTACTTGATATAAGACTGATGGGTCATATTATGGTTTTGTGTCCCATCTTTCACTTGGCAATCCCCCATTATGGCACATTGGTTTCTAATTTCGGCTCTAATGAATGTACTGCTTTGGTCCACTAAGTCATTGAAGGATGGATGAGAACGCTATTGATACTTTCGTTCACATGCCTTCTTGATATTTGGGGCAAAAGTAATTAATTATAATAAGTCCTGTATATTATTAGATTATATATATTAATATGTAAAATTGATAAATTAATTTGGAAAAAACGTTAAACATAAAAGATAAAATAGATTGAGATTGTATATTTAGATTAAATTTAACTTCAATACTAAGATAGTATTTCAGAAGAGAAATTTTCACAATACCAGCTATATCTGTGATATCTAGTAAATGCTCAAAGGTTAGAACCGTCAAATAGCTTGAGAAGTGTGTAAGCAACTGAGAGTCGAAGATGTCCAGAATTAAACTTTAGGAAAGTTCAGATTTTAGCATTTATTATATTAAAAAACTTAAAAATGTGATTAACTTAATAAAAATATAAAAGTTGCTAATATATTTTTTGCTGATAAAAAAATTGCCGTAAATTCCTCATGTCCAATAATAAAACAAAATTGACGTAAAATTAGACAAGCCGTTCGTATTTGATGACATCTTTGAACATTTGTGCTAATACCGAAATGGTCCCTTTAACATGAAGAAGACGACTTTAGTCATTATCAGATTTTCGGGACGGCTTTGACATGTATTGGACCATGACCCCGTTGAACTTTACCAAACCCAGCTCATCATTTAATGCTAAAAAATGATGAAATTGACCAACCCTTTTGGAGGTTAAAGTCCGATTATGAACATGCTCTTCTTCGTGGAGTATTATAAAATATAAATTGAAATTGAATGCTGCTTGCAGTTTGCAGCAAGTGGGAGGAAGCCACGTCATGAGCCTGACTTGGTTGTTTCGGGGCATTTTGTAATGGAGTGAGGCTGAAGACTGAGAAGAAGCAACCATGAATGTTGCAGATGGAAGATGTGTGGCGGGACCCACACAACAGATAAGGCATAGCCGTTGGGACTTCGGGGTGTGAGGAGGCAGCATTAAAAGGCCACAGGTGCTTCAATCTTATTGCATTGTTTAAAGAAAAAACTAGCCGTTAGTGCTTGTAAGAAGGAGAGCCTCTGAATCTTATTGCTCCCACCTGACATTTGTGTCCAGCCCACAAAGATTCTCCCTCTCTCTCTCTCTCCCTCTCCCTCTCTCTCTCACGCTCCAGCGCGCGCCGACACACTCACGCCTCCTCCTTATGACTATCACGTGCCCATTCTCAGAGCTCAAAACGCCGCTTACTCACTCCCTAGGTACAAAATCCTCCTTCTATGTCCAGACCCATAGCTCTTCTGTTCATTCACTGTGAACACAAATGTCGCTATAGAGCAAATAATCCACTCTCCCTTCAAAGTTCCTACCTTTTTCTCTTATTCCGCTCTAGTTTATACATCCTTACTGATTGTTTCGCTCTTCCTTATGATCATGGGGAAGAGCGATATTCTCCACCAGTACAACCCTTCTCAGGTTTCGCAACTTGGGATGAGAAATGCAGCAGATTGGCACTACATTTTGGACAAGAAGAGAGAGAAGTGGAAGAATAGTCGTAAAACCCAAAGCCCGTTTCAATGGTTTCCCTGGTTCTTTTGTTTGTGGATTCTTCTGCTCTCCATTCGTGTGAAGCCGGTTTTGGGTGAAGGAGATCGTTGGGATGGGGTGGTCGTCACAGAATCAAATTTCTTGGCACTTCAAGCGTTCAAGCAAGAGCTGATTGATCCCAAAGGCTTCCTGCGAAGCTGGAATGACAGTGGTTTCACTACTTGTTCTGGAGGTTGGGTTGGAATCAAGTGTGCCCAGGGTCAGGTTATCGTGATCCAGCTTCCGTGGAAGGGACTGAGAGGGCACATCACAGAGAGGATAGGCCAACTTGAAGGCCTTCGAAAGCTTAGTCTTCATGATAATCAAATTGGTGGGTCAATCCCTTCCTCATTGGGACTCCTTGCTAATCTCAGAGGGGTCCAGCTATTCAACAATAGGCTAGAAGGGTCCATCCCTCCTTCATTAGGTTCTTGCCTTTTGCTTCAGTCCTTAGACCTAAGTAATAACTTACTCACAGGGAGAATCCCTGATAGCCTATTCAATTCTTCTAAGCTTTATTGGCTTAATTTGAGCTTCAATTCCTTCTCTGGTTCAATACCGGCTACCCTCTCTCGCTCACCTTCTCTCACCTTCGTTTCTCTCCAACACAATAATCTTTCTGGCCCCATCCCAAACTCATGGGGCGGGGCTCTGAAAAATGATTTCTTTCGGCTTCAGAATTTGATCCTAGACCATAACTCATTCTCTGGAACCATTCCTGCTTCTTTTGGCAGCTTAGCTGAACTCAAAGAGATTTCTCTGAGTCATAATCAGCTTAGCGGAGTTATCCCAAATGAAATAGGGAGCCTTTCTAGACTAACAACGTTAGATTTTTCAAATAATGCCCTGAACGGAAGTTTGCCTGCTAGTCTCTCTAAGTTGTCATCGCTTACTGTGTTGAATGTTGAGAACAACCACCTTGATGACCAAATCCCTGAATCTCTAGGTAGATTACGTAATCTTTCTGTTCTTAGTTTGAGGGGAAATCAACTTAATGGTCACATTCCTGAAAGTGTTGGCAACGTTTCCTCGCTTAAACAGATTGATCTGTCACTGAATAATCTCAGTGGTGAAATCCCATCCTCCTTTAACAATTTACGTAGCCTTAATTTCTTCAATGTTTCTTACAATAACCTCTCTGGTCCTGTTCCCTCCTTACTTGCCCAAAAATTTAACTCGAGCTCATTTTTGGGTAATATTCAACTATGTGGGTACGACCCTTCAATCCCATGTCCTTCTCCAGCACCATCTGGGATTGTCTCCGCTCCATCTTCTGAAGCATCGAAACACCATCATCGTCGGAAACTACATATCAAAGACATAATTCTGATAGCAGCAGGGGCTCTCCTCGTACTCCTCGTAATAATATGTGGAATCCTGATCTTCTTCTTGATCAGAAGAAGAGCAGCATCGAAAGCAGAGAAAAAGGCAAGTGCTGGCACTTCTGGAACCGGAAAAGGAGTTGCTGCAGCAGCAGCAGCAGCTGCAGCTGCCGGTGAAGCCGAGGCCGGCGGTGAGGCTGGAGGGAAACTAGTCCATTTTGACGGCCCCACAGCCTTTACAGCCGATGATCTTTTGTGTGCAACCGCAGAGATAATGGGAAAGAGCACCTACGGAACAGTGTACAAAGCCACCTTGGAGGATGGAAGTGAGGTTGCAGTGAAGAGACTGAGAGAAAAGATCACCAAAGGCCAGAGAGAATTTGAATCTGAGGTTAACATTCTTGGGAAAATTCGTCACCCAAATCTTTTGGCACTGAGGGCATATTATCTGGGACCCAAGGGGGAAAAGCTTCTGGTTTTCGATTATATGCCCAGAGGAAGTCTTGCTGCTTTCCTGCACGGTGAGTTCAAAATCCAATCAGCTTCATATATTGGAAAGTTTGAAACTTTATTGATTCATATATTTTCATTATTATGTTGCAGCTCGTGGGCCAGAAACAGCCATTGATTGGCCAACAAGGATGAGAATAGCGCAAGGCATGGCTCGTGGCTTGTTCTACCTTCATTCCCATGAGAATATCATACATGGGAATCTGACATCCAGCAACGTCCTGCTGGACCAAAACACAAATGCTAAAATAGCAGATTTTGGTCTTTCTAGGTTAATGACAACCGCCGCTAGTTCTAACGTCATTGCGGCAGCCGGAGCCTTAGGCTACCGAGCGCCGGAGCTCTCAAAGCTGAAGAAAGCAAACACAAAAACTGATGTGTACAGCCTGGGTGTGATCTTGTTGGAACTCCTAACAGGGAAGTCACCAGGTGAGGCCATGAATGGGGTGGATTTGCCTCAATGGGTTGCCTCCATTGTGAAGGAAGAATGGACGAATGAGGTATTCGACGTGGAGCTCATGAGAGATGCATCTACCATTGGTGATGAGTTGTTGAACACACTGAAGCTTGCTTTGCACTGTGTTGATCCTTCTCCATCAGCACGACCAGAAGTTCAGCAAGTACTACACCAATTAGAAGAGATTAGACCAGAGAGACCAACCAGTTCAACCAGTGATTAGGAGCATTGTTGGAGGAGGAAATTAGTCTTTAAATTACTTCTTTTTTGTGCTCAGTAGGACTGTCATTATTCTTTCATTCATATTTTATTACAACTTGGCCTGTTTGAATTGCTTGCGTCTGTAAATACTGCTGTGTTTTATAGCGGCAAGTGTTTCCTCTTTTAACACTTCATTTTTTATGGAAACTACGTCTTGCCAAGCTTCTTGATTCCTCTATTTTTTTTTTTTTAAATCAATATTTTGCCCCACACATTCCCCAATGGAGAAAGAAACGATGGGAAAAAAAAACAATATTTACATAGGAAACAAGCCACAATGCCTACACTCACTAAGAAGTGGAGAGTAGCCACTTCCGTTTACACTAACTCCAAGTTAAATGAAAAAGAAGGCAATACAGCATGCTGCCTACGTCCTACAGTACAGGGAATTTATGGACAGAATTCTGGCGAACTTTCTCTCAAGAGCTGCCATCTTCTCTGCTATGCACAACAGCCAGTGAAATGCATTGTTTTCAATTATTTACTCTGAATTACAAATAGCCATGTCTGATGTCAAACTATACTGAAAACAGCAGATAAATGCAGGCTACCTTGTGTCTCTCTTTCAATTCTTTCAAGTTCATTCATATTATTTTCCTGCAAACATTCCACAGTAAATCCTGAAATTTTTACAGAACCTTCCATGAAAACGATTCCACTTCTAAGGGTCGGTAAAATTGAATTGACCTGAGCAAGTGAATCACGTTTTGACTTCAAAGGCCATATAAATGTAAGGAGGGAAGGGATCAGAAGGAAGGAGGGGTCAAATGACAGAGTGAAGGAACTTAAGAAATTGCAGGCAAAAGGTTAAACGACAGATTATATATCCAGGATAATATGATAACCATGCTTCCAAAATTCAATCAATTAATTGAAGATGTTAACTATCTAGAAAGCAAAATTGAGAAAGTATACTCTACTGGAAATTTATAGATAAGATGCAAAAAATGCAGATTAAATTGCGCTAAAAGGGCATTTTTGTGAATTTATTGAAGCTGCAAATCTAACCTCAACAAAACACAATAACAGAAGTGCAAGAATAAAATAAAAAATGTAAATCAGGTCGCGAAGATACGGCTGCACTATAGGAAACATGGATATTATTGTCATTTTTTTGGACGGTACAAGGGTGTTCAATTTTTAAGGTGACACATCCATTAGCTTGAATAATTGAATGGAGAAATGAAACAAAGAAATTGAGACAAAAGAATTCAAATTTTGTACAAAAAAAAAAAGCTTTGAAATTTTGATTATTACAAGAACCATAGATAGTATCATATGTCAAATAAAATATAAAAAAGTCATTTTCATCTGAAAGTGGATATATCCTTTTGTGCGTAGGAAAAAGACTCGAGAACTGAAAGTATACAGGCAACCTACGGACCCCTATTGAAAAGGAACAGGCAAGTTACCTTGATTTGATCAGATTCATTCTCCGCACAAATCTTAGCATTTTCAGAAGCTTATTTCAATTCTTCTATTTCGTGTGTGGTCTACCTGTTTCCACCAAATATTTTGGATGAAGCAGATTCAAGCTTCTCAATCTGTGACTTTCAAGCAAGATATTTCTGATGCAGGTGTTTGAGCTTTCAGTAATGACTTTGATCGGTCTGAAAATACATACATTGTTGATTACTGGCACTGCTTCAATGTAATCACGCAGTATTCCTGCAGCATATCATATCATAGAACATTAGAATTTACATGACCAACAAATTTGGCGTATCCAGGGACGAATAAATTGGATCCGAGACCTCTATATTCATGTAAATCGGAAATGAAGGGGTTCAATGTAAGAACTAGAGGGGGATTTGAGGGTTTGATTAGACCTGAAACTGAAAGACTCCAGCTACGAGAGAGGGGGATTATCGGATTCAGTCACAGACTGCGGTAGTTGACGGTTATCTGGAACAGATATGGCATGCCGTTTTTCGAGGGAAGAAGCCGCCGTTTCTGCTGATGATTTTTAAAAGAACAAAAAAATCGGCGGCTGTTCAAGACAGGAATGCTGCAACTTTCTCTTAATTTTCTGTGTAGCTTGAAATTTAGTTGCACTTACTTTTATCGGCGATTTTGATTATTGTGGATAGCCTTGGGTTTGTCTTGGAAACCAGTTTCAGCTATGAATTGATTTGGGAAGCTTTCCTGCTGCACACTCCTTTCCTTCTTGTAAGTTCGTGTGAAAAGGCAAAAAAGGTTGTTGAAAGTAGAAACTGTAGTTTATTGTAACTTTTGATTATTACCCTATCTGGTCACTGTAAAGTGTAACGTACCTGTCTTTTTAAGGACCCATGTAAAGTTTGTTGTCAAGTTCCTAGGCCTGTGAAACAAAGGAGAAAAAGTTCGGTGCCCGGTTTTTGCATCATCGATGTACTTCAGAGGAAGATGCCGTGAAGTAACATCTCATTTGTTTAGTAGAATAATCTTTAGGGAATTAAGATCAAGGTATCCCCCATGAATAAGAGCCGGCCTAAGATTATTCACAACGAAGTGATACTTTCTATGAATATTACTCCTCCGGTCCTTAATATAGGACCTAATTGTTGAGTTGGTTTTGGTTCTAAATATAAAACTCATTTCTCATATTTATCAATTTTCTCTAAATCCTCTATGGATACTCTCTCAACCATAATCAAGTAGAAGAGGAAGATGGGGTATTAAAAAAGATGTTTATGGTATTTTAAGAAAAAGTGTCACATTTCTTATAATTAACTAACTTACCTAACTTTTTTAATTGAATCAAATTGGTTAAATGGGTCTTATATTAAGGACCGGAGGAGTATTAATTAAGCAGTTTTGTTATTCAACAGAATCACATACTTACATATGTGGATTTCGGAAGATTGCTTATATTGCAAGCCAAACATCTTTGAAATACTCTTGTGTGAACACCCCCTCCCAAAAAAAAAAAAAAAAAACCAAAGTTTTACTAGCTCCCTTAGTTTGTTTACGTTTTCTTTCCTCAATCACATGACAGATTGGCACAACCCATCTTTCTATCCTCTCGGAAAATTCAGGGACCTGGTAACACTTCTTTTGTTGATCAGACAGCAAACAAGAATGTAAACGCGTTGGCTATCAAATAATCAAGCACAGTCCAGTTTCAAATTTAATGGAACACTAGCTGGATGTCAGCTGTGATTAATTTGGCTTTTTGCATCAAGGATTGGTGCCGTGATTATTCATTCCCAGTTTGTAAAGATTCGAGTTGAAGTTTTACTCCATATGCTGCAAATCAACCAACGATGTGGCCCTGAATGTTTCTCTGTCACTCTTGAAAAGTAGCCTGTAGCCATATGCTTTAGCTAGCTAATACTTGCTGCTATAAAGTGAATAGTTTTTTAGGCAAAGTCACACTGATATGACAACTATTAGTTGGTTGTCTTTGTTCCGTAAAAGAACTTCTGAGCAAGAATCAAATAAGTCAATGTATAAACCCAGGCATATTATGAGATAAAAGAAAAAGCTATCGAGGATGTGGTTGTGAGGATGAGTATCTGATAATCAGGCTAGTTAAAACAGACAATGAAAGGGGAAGGAAATAAAGTCGAAGAAAATGGAGAATTTCTGTGTCATGTGTTCTGAAGTGTGAAAGGAGAGGAAAGAAAGCAGAGAAAAGATTACTCAAAAGTCATATACACATATATGAAAACGGAGAAACGAATGCTCAAAAGTCATATATATTTGTATATATCTAAAGACACACATTTTGAAGAAAGAGATAACCATCTGGCTGGATTCTGTTAAGTGGAATGTATGCATGCAGAATATATTTTTTGTACGTGAGGTGCCATTGTTAGGATCATCACCTCCATTATCCTCTGTTAAATGAATGACTATGACACGGATGAGTTCTTAATAGTTTCCAAAGGAATTATGGATATAAAGCCACGATCATTTGGATAATTTCTAGTTACTATCAGCATTATTTTCACAGCCAATTATAATGTCACTGCTTATCACATCATAAGTTCAGCCACCTCTGAAGATTATTGCATGCCACAGAAATTAAAATCACTTTAATTTGCTTACAAATTAGCACCCTAAACAGATCATCAGTGATTAAAAGCAAGAGAGAAAACCAAAGGTGGAATTTTTGGGCACTTATGCCCCCAATAGGACAAGACATTGGATCCCTTAAAACAGGGAATTAGTGCAAATAAAAGTTTGATGCAACAGATTATAGCGACTTTCGACCTTTCACAGGGAGGGCCACATGCAGGCTATGTGAAGAACTTGTTAGTGTGAAATTCAAAGGCATTATATGTTATAACATGTGCACTCTCACAGAAAGTAAACCTCATAATGCATGTAGCTCTGAGCGTGAACTTCAGCAAGGCCCCATCTTCAGAACCACGACAATATTATGGGTTTGTTGTTCAATCTCGTGCAATCTCCATAATCATTGCTTTTGGCTTGCATCCGTCCATCAAGTAGGGTAAAATTCAAGCAGTAACTAAATTCACTTTTTTAAAAAAAAAATTTTGGGATACTTTTAGGAGGCCAAAATGTACTTACTTTTTTTCCAAAATGATAAGAATCACACAAATCAGGCTTATCTCTTTACTGCAATATATTAAGAAAGTTATATAAATATTTTGATCAACTGCACGTGGTGGGAGGTTTATTATCTATTTTTGTGATGCAAAAATTACCATATGTTGCAACATATTCTTTACTAATTTAATAAATATTTTTGGCCCGAAATTAATTTAATAAATATTGCTGAACCAGCGAGGCAGAAACTCCACCAACCACTATCGATGGCCTATACGCAGCACTGGATAGAACAGAAAATAGTGATAATAATTAAGCTTAAGTTTACAAGTACCTACTTGTAACTGCCCAATAAAATATTGACAAGTCAAATAACGAAACTGAAAATTGATCAGTAAAGATTGGAAGGTTTAAGCAAACAAGGCACCTGCAAAATTTGACTTGGAAACAATGCATTATTTTCTGCTAATCTGTCAATTTTTTCACCACTCTTTGACATTATTAATAACGACTTGAGAGTGATCACTTTAATATGTTTCATTCTCAAGAATCTATGAAATGTCAATAACAAACTCCACCAACTTAATAATTTCAATAAACATGGTTCTTTCTTGTTCACCAATCCACTGCTAACCATTTTTGTTGTCTGGTATCTCTTACCAGTTTGACATGCTTTCATTCAAAGAGACCAAAGATTTGTGACATAACCCACCGATGTAAATTAAATCTCACCAATATAATCTTGTGTGGGGACTGTTTTAATCAAATCACAAGAATCCATCCTCGAAGGGGTCAGACCAGGCTCTTATAATGGATATGGGTTGACGTAACTAACTATCAGAGGTAGCATTATTCTGTGTTGCTTGTGGTTTAAGTAAAGAAAGGGCATTTTAAGAAGTAGAATAGACTAGTCCAAGGCTTTCCCATACCCTATATATCATGCCATACCCCACTACACGTTCATTTGTATAAGCTGGAGGGAGCTTTCTGACGCCAAAAGCAAGGTTTGGTAACTAAGTTCACAGTACGTAGCTGGTGAACTAGCTGACTTAGAAAGAGACATGATCAACATAGAGCAAATTAGATAAATCCACTAAGAACTTAGTAATGAATTGACATTTACTCTTCAAAAGTCAATTATCTAAGTTTATTATATATACAATAAGACTCAATGGTCATACGTACTTTGCCATTATTCACTTGTCCTCGTTAAGGATATTTTGGTAAACATATGCTAACTTATTTACAATTAATTGATTATTTCATTAGTTGATATACACTAATTGATTTATGGGTCAAAGAATACTATTGAAAAACCATGGCCAGACATTTTGCCCAATACGTGGCAATTTGGTGACCTTCTGAAATTTTTCTTTCTGGGATGGAATATGTGGGTACATAACGATCTTTGAGTGTGACATGTTTGTCAGTATTCAGGAAGCAGATTCATCATATCCAAGTGTGAAATGTTTGGTGATAGGTCACCTAATTTAGGGCTCCAAGTTGCTTTTTATGAGCTTGTGTAACTAAATTCTTGTTGGATCCAATTAAATCCCTTCCATTATCATCAGTATATTAGCTTGTTTGCCAGTAGGCACGATATAGTCCACTTTTCACACATAACATTTCTTCCAAAATTAAAGGGTCGTCCTACTAGTTTTTGAGTATTAAGTCTCATATAATTACGTGTTTATCATACCAAAAACTCTAGGGGGAGAGCAGGTTTTTTCCTTGAATAAAAACAAAAGAGTAGGCCTGAATAAGATGTCAGTTGGCAATGCCCTTTAAGTTATAGCCGAGCCAATATCCTGTTGTTTTTCAAGCTTCAATGCAATATCCTAATGTTAATATAAATGCCCATAAACATATTGAGGCTAGAATTTGGGACTTCATCTATATGTGACGGGTGGTACATGGTAATATGAATTTGGTCCTCTATGAACTTAAAGTGGGATATATAGTTATCATATTTGATAAAATATCTTATTAGACGAATTATTATCGTTTTATCAATTATGTAAAGCGAAGTCAACTGTAAATGATTAGTATGATATATTTAGTAGTAATAAACGTAAGAAAAATGAAATGATAATATTCTTTCTCTAATATTTTATTTATTATTTTATATATATGTCATAATTGATGTTTATGATGGAGTCAAGTTGATAGTATGATTGACTTTGAGCATTATTGAAACAGTCGGATATATCTTTATGCTTTAGTTTTATAACGACCTAGAACGTGGGAAAATATAAATTAAATAATTCTCGGTCTCTTTGTGATAACTTCTAAGCATTCAAGTGTTATAATGTATAAAAATATTATTCTTTCCACTGGCAAAAAAATACTTCCGATTCTAAATATAAACACATTTACACTACAAAATGGGTTTTATATTTAGGACCGGAGTAGTATTATTGTTTCTAATATTTAATCATAAAATGCTGGAACTATAACTTCCTTAATCCAATTGTACTAGTGAGAAACATATTCTTCCAAAACAATAGTCTCATCCCAAATTTTACAAGAATGACTTGGATTGATTTGTTGGATGTCGGCATGGTTAGTTTATGTTTGCTTTCCGCGGGTGATTTGTAGTATAGTCCGTTTCAAACATGTCGCTCGTATATAATTTTATATTGAAAACTTGACTTCATGCTGAGCAAAGATGAAACTAATTTCCTTTTTGTTTATCATTTGGAGTTAACGAAATGGGTAAAAGAAAAATTGAACTAATCCTCATCCTTTTCACGCGTAAGCCAATAGAGACGAAGAAGGGAGGGGGGGGGAGTTTAAAAAACAGGCAATTAATTAGTTGAACAAAATTTCAAAAAGTAATGATGCTAGCTCTTGGAAAAATTGAACCTTCAAAATGAAGACTTGTGAAAGAAGCATTAATGAAAGACACTAAAAACTAGTGGGTGCAACAACTACCATAGGTTTGAAGGAAATTGCCCTCCACTCTGACCTTCTATGTCGTATTAACCTCATTAATCTGTCTGTTCTCTATATAAAGGGCCCCCTGTTCTCTTCTCTCCCACCATCTCCAACACAACCCATTATCATTCATTCACATTGAAGTCTATTTCTCCTCATCACTCACAGTTCAACGATGGAGGCTCTCAAGATCATTCATGGTTCATCCCTCCTCTTGGTCATTCTAGTTCTTCTAGCTTCGGCATTGTCTTCTGCAAATGCCAGAGTTCATGAGCACCAGTTTGTTGTACGTTCTCTCTCTCTCTCTCTCTCTCTCTCTGAGGAATTTCTTTTCTCTCTATAAATGTTGTTTTTTGTGGCTAACAGTTAATGAGGTATTGGAATTGATGGGTGCAGGTTCAAGCTGCAAAAGTGAAGAGGCTCTGCAAAACCCACAACACCATCACAGTAAACGGTCAATTCCCTGGCCCAACTCTGGAGATCAATAACGGAGACACTTTGGTCGTAAAAGTCACCAACAAAGCTCGTTACAACGTCACCATTCACTGGTACATATCATTTTTCTTTTTTGGTCCCTGCATCTATGTTCTTGCAAGTGTGTTATTACGGGGTGTCTTTACACACACACACACACACACAGAGATTGATATTGGGTGATGTTAACTAATGGATCAGGCATGGAGTTCGACAAATGAGAACTGGCTGGGCAGATGGACCAGAGTTTGTGACACAGTGCCCTATTCGTCCAGGAGGAAGCTACACGTACCGTTTCACAATTCAAGGTCAAGAGGGCACACTGTGGTGGCACGCTCACAGCTCCTGGCTTAGAGCCACTGTTTATGGAGCTCTCATCATTCGTCCCAGGGAAGGAGAGCCCTACCCTTTCCCTAAACCAAAGTGCGAGACACCCATTCTTCTCGGTAATCATCATCAATCATTTTAATTATTACCTTTTCATCGCTTAGTGAATGTGTTTATCAGAGCAAGAGAATAAAGGTGGCAAACAGTGATATAGGAAAGTCAAGTCACGACAGGAATTTTCGTGATTATTGATGATGATGATGACAATGATTATACATTGCAGGGGAATGGTGGGACACAAACCCCATTGATGTTCTGAGGCAGGCCACTCGAACAGGAGCCGCTCCAAACGTGTCCGATGCTTACACCATCAATGGTCAGCCTGGCGATCTTTACAAGTGCTCAAGCCAAGGTTTTCTTCTTTCTTCTTTCTTCTCTCTTTCTCCTCCAAACCATACACATCAACGTATCATGTTAATTTAGCTTTTAGTTTTCATACACCGGAAAGTGACTGAGCTTTTTATCACATGCGTTATATTTAATATTTTTATAACATCCGGGGACGAGTCGTTTTGTTAATTAGCTTTTAACTGCACAGTAAAAGTGAATTGGCTTTTTTTACGTGGTCGTTGTCAACGCTTTGCAGATACCACTGTTGTTCCGATCGACTCCGGCGAGACTCATCTCCTCCGAGTCATCAACGCTGCACTCAATCAGCCCCTTTTCTTCACCGTCGCCAACCACAAGCTCACCGTCGTCGGCGCCGATGCCTCCTACCTCAAGCCCTTCACCACCAACGTTCTCATGCTAGGACCTGGTCAGACCACCGACGTTCTCATCACCGGCGACCAACCCTCTTCCCGCTACTACATGGCGGCGCGTGCTTACCAGTCCGCCCAAAACGCACCCTTCGACAATACGACCACCACCGCCATTCTCCAATACAAATCCGCAAACCATCACGCAAAAGGAGGCCCCAGCATCAAACCGGTGATGCCCCAACTTCCCGCCTACAACGACACCAACACCGTCACCGCCTTCAGCAATAAATTCCGAAGCCCGCGAAAAGCCGAAGTGCCCACCGAAATCGATGAGAACCTCTTCTTCACTGTGGGCCTTGGGCTCAACAAGTGCCCGCCCAACTTCAGAAAGAGAAGATGCCAGGGGCCCAATGGCACTCGATTCACTGCGAGCATGAACAATGTGTCTTTCGTCCTCCCGAGGAACATTTCCATCCTCCAGGCCCATCAGCTCGGAGTCCCGAACGTGTTTACCACTGATTTCCCGGCCAACCCTCCGGTGAAGTTTGATTACACTGGCAACGTCAGCCGCTCGCTCTGGCAACCCGTTCCGGGAACCAAGGTGTACAAGCTCAAGTACGGATCGAGGGTTCAGGTTGTTCTGCAGGACACCAACATTGTGACCCCCGAAGACCACCCGATTCATCTTCATGGATATGATTTCTACATCGTAGCAGAAGGGTTTGGGAATTTCAACCCCAAAAAAGATACCGCGAAATTCAACCTTGTTGATCCGCCTCTCAGGAACACCGTCGCTGTTCCCTCAAATGGATGGGCAGTAATCCGATTCGTTGCTGATAATCCAGGTATGTCATAAGGAATCATTTTGTAGCGCAGCGTCTTCAAAATTTATATAAAATGTGGCAACAATAATTGGAACTGAATTTGATGTCGTTGATTATATAATGCAGGTGCTTGGATTATGCATTGTCATTTGGATGTTCATATAAACTGGGGCCTGGCCATGGTGTTCTTGGTAGAGAATGGAGTCGGGAAATTGCAATCCATTGAGCCACCTCCAGCGGATCTGCCTCTTTGTTAGGATCTTCTTCGAAGCGTCAGCCCAATGATGAGAGCTGTGATATTTCTTGAATTGTTAGGAATTTCCCTGCATTTGGGGAAAGTTTGTTTTTGCTCTGTTTCTTGTTCGTTACATAGATAATTTGTGTTGTCGCCATCAGATAGGCAAATCGCAGCTTGCTTTAATTGTATTCAGTGTATTCTTTTCAATATTTGATGATGCTATAATAAAAAATGAAGTTTCCGAATTTAAAATGCTTGGCTCTGGCATTTAACTCTATTCAAAACTTCCATATCATTGGGTTTGTAATTATCCATCAAAGCCTTGTCCCCGCTATACCAATTATTCTCTAATAGAGCCATCATAAGTACAACATCTACTGTTACTATCCCAAGGATTGCAACACACACACACACACACAAAGTTTCAAAAGCCCATAGTTTCCAAGAACAGAAATATCAATCCCGAACCACTAAGCTCGGACAAAAAGACATGAAGTAAATAGATTGTTAAAAATTACTCGAGATGAGTATGATAATTGTTTGATTCTATAAGCAAGAAATTCCAACTGAAATTTCAACACCATCCATATTATTTCTACAGTTCAACGTTAATCGTCATTAATGGTGACAAATCAGAGACAAAACCTATCCGGCTTCATTTGTGAGGGGGCAATTTCAATCTCCAATTCGCCCTAGGAAGAAAACTGATATTATCCCCCCCCCCCAAAAAAAAAACAGCAGCATGCTCATCCAAACTTTTGTTTGTTTGTTTGTTTTTTTTTTTTTTTTTGCTAACTGAGCATTTGATTTCTTAACCTTTCTCTAACATCACCGAAAGTGACCAGTGTGTCCACAGTTTAAGCTCAGAACAAACAGTCTTCAATTTAGATCTTAATAACAAAGACAAATCAAATTAAAAGAGCCCCATGTGTTTATATTCTAAGGGTTAATATACATCATCATCATAGCGTCCATTCAAAGGCACATGGCTTCAAACCTGAAGGGTATCTATCTACAAGGGAACCCTTTAAGTTCGCAATGAGCGAAATTAGATAGATGCTCTGTCAAAAAAAAAAAAAAACAACATGAAAGGGATCTTCTTCATAATTTTTTTTTTTGGGTAATTAAACTCTAAATTCTCTTCCACTGTACTATACTGTGAATATGTGATTGTGATGAATTGGGTTATATAAAAGATCGAGAGCTGAAACTTCCGAAAGGCTTCATCTTTGATAATGGAGAAGTTGTATGGTTGCTATTGAGCCAATGCCCGTACCTGTGTCCTCCACACTGCATCACCACCACCGGAACCCTTCCACCACAGAAATCTGTGGACGACAGCATATCTCCAAACACCCCTAATGTCTCCACATTCTCCATCAAAGTTGACATTTCCTCGTCATCTAAATTCACCATGTTGTGTCTCCTTCCTACCATCACAAGATCATGTTGTCCTTCCAATTTCGGAATTTCCTCCAACACCCCAATCCCATCCTCCATCGTTATCTCTTCAATTTTGACTTTGTCGTTCCCGATGCTCTTCACCTTGAACTCGTCAATGAAGCTATCGTCCAACATGCTCTCCATCTTCTCATCTTCTTCCTCTTCTCTTTTATCAGATATTTCATCTTTATTCCCATCCTTCTTCATCACAAAGGAGAACAAGTACACCTTTGTTTTCTCGTTTGTTGTCATCCGAATACCCAAAGACAGTGCCTCTCGGTCGTCGGGTCCACCGACGAGGAAAATCCCCACATGGAAAGAGAACTGATCCGAGCTGTTGACGCTTATTTGGGAGTATCTATCGCACGAGGATTCCCACGGTGCAGGGTGCGTAAAGTTGGAAGTTGGAATTCAGATCGTGAATGGAGGATATCATGTGACTACCAAGTGTTTGATTATTTTCGTGAAAGGGTATAATGAGGAAAGGTACGTTCTCGACCTGTGCCAAGTTGCATATGGCCTCGTGCATTTGCTTGTAAGGAGCAACGTTGACATAAGGCCGAGCCTTGACCTGACCATTAGAGTTTTGGGCATAGTTCTCGAAGGCTCGCACTATATGATTAGTGTTTGGGTAATTGATGGACAAAGTTTTTCTCATGCGTTTGCGGTCCAAGGGCAGCAGAAAAGGTGTACTTTTCCCCAGCAGTTCCACAAAGTGCACCATGTAGGTGCAAATTGGGCTCTGTGTGGTTGCAAGTTTCCAGAAGTGCCACGTGGCTGTGTACATGTCCCTCGTTATATACACATGAAATAATGCGGAACTGAGTTTCTTACAGTGTCTTGGATCATCCTCATCTTCATCCCTCCATGCTTGGTAGATATTTCCAGTCGAGCATGAGGCTTGTAAAGCACTTTAATCAAAGGTTAGATGATCGAAGTCATTAGCAACACAGAGAGTACCAAGTGACTGAAGCTTTGTTCATCCAACACCTGCAAAAGCAATTATAATAGCACAAGTTAGAATATGAGATATTAACGTTCTTTGATATGGACAATATAGAAGGGAAAAAAAAAACAGTCAACCTTGATTCTCTTCATTCTTATAAAAGCCATATGTTCAACTATGCCCTTCACACTCAGCATGAGGCCAAGCACGAGGCCATGTTTTGCCCTAATATTGTAAGATGCAGCGACTAACAAGCAAGCACCTTCACTACGTACCCAACGAGTATAATCCAGAAAAGCGTCGTGATTTCCGACCATCTCTGAAGCTCGTAGATGTTTGAATTGGTTCCTATGTAAATGAAGAAGAGAGGCATGAGAAAATCCGCCATTATATTTTGCGTCTTCTCTATTAATGTTGTGCCTAAAGGGGGTCCATTGGGCATGATCAAACCAAAAAGCAAAGGACCCTGAAGAAAGGATAAGCCCATCACATCTGCCGCAGCTGCCATGAATAAGACCCCAGCTAGAATACGCATTATGTACACTTCTTTCACTGGTTTACCTACTGGTGTGTTCCTTGCAATCATCAGCATTATTGGTCGTATGCCAAATATACAGAAGTATATTAATAGCCAGTAGCAGATCAAATACTCAACGGAATGTTTTAAATCGGTGGTCCTCACGAATGACATAAGTAAAAAGGTTAGCCATTGCATGGTGGCATTGATCATAGCGGAAGACAGAGCAATTTGGCCCAGTTCCGATGATGCGAGATTGAGTTCCTTTAAGGAATCGGAAATGACGATGAAGTTACTAAATGACATTATGGCGCTGAAGAAGGTACGAAGGCTAGGAGATCTTATGTTTGGGAGCGATCTGTCATTTGCATAGACGAGGCTTGAAACAACGGTTAGAGAAGAGAGGAAAGGTACGATCCCGAATCTCCAAGTTCGTTTTGCTGCTCTTAAGGTGGTGGTTACGTCCATTTGTAGTGCGGCGATGAAGATGAAATAGGCACCGGCGATCGTAGACGCCGTTCCCAGAAACACGGCTTGTCTCGGTGGATATAAAGTGTTCCCGAATTTGCTGCTGTGCCCAAGAAACGAAGGCCCTAGCAACATGCCTCCCTGTAAATTCCAAGAAGAAAAAAAAGGTAAAAAATTTATGACTGAAATTTCACGCCAACTCAATTATATCAGCTAAAAAAGAATAATTCATCATCTCCATCGACAGCGAATCAAGAAGCTAAAAAGGATCGATGATGGTACATGGATGAAATGGACTTACAAGGACGCTGCAGACAAATCTGGGAGTTCGAAAAGGGCGAAGAAGAAAGTAAACGAGCTGAGAAGCAACAATGGCCAAGACGATTTGGACCAAGGTGACAGGAAGCACGAAATCGAGTGGATTATCCCCATTCCAAAAGCCGTGAGACCCCACATGTTTATCATTTCTTGCACAGATACGTAATTGCCCATCTGACTCCACTATGATTGAAGAGTCGGCTTGTGTAAAACTGTAACTCTCCATATAGCCCATATAATCTCAAGACGATGATTATGTTGTCTGATACAACTGAAGTATATTAGGTGATGACCACAATACCGAATCTTAATCTTACATTCCAGCAACAAAAGGCATGGGCTGGAAAAAAAAAAAAAAAGACGGCTTTAATCAGGGTTCTTAATAATCTTGAGGTTAAGATATCAAAAAACAGGCGTCTCCTGTTATTTCCTGGGCATTTAAAGATGGGTAACTAGAAGTAGTTAGTTTTCAATTGTCAATCCTACAAGAAGATTGATTCTTACACGTACATGATCAACTGGCACCTAACCATTTGACATAATTAATTTGCTTGATAAGAAAGTGGGATTGAACAGGTGGATTAAAATATATGTGAAATATGCTTTCGTTATTTTATCTTGCTGTTTTCGACCTTTGACCTCTGCCAGGTTCCAATTATAAATGCACGACTGTAAATTAACGTTAAAAGTAAATGGTCCATGTAGACGTTTTGTATGTGCAAATAGGAAATCAATTATGGTATGCTAGTACCATGCGTATGGCACTATATGTATTATATTGAAATATTTGCAATATGATGGAAGGACTTATTATCTTGTACTCCTCCGGTCCTTAATATAAGACATATTGAACTAATTTGATTATATTAAGGAAGTTAGGTAAGTTAGTTAATTATAAGAAAAGTGACATATTTTTCCTAAAACACCATAATCATCTTTCTTAATACCCTCTCTCCCTCTTCTACTTGATTATGGTTGATAGAGTATCCACAGGAGTAATTTAGAGAAAACTGATAAATATGATAAATGGGTCTTAGATTTAGGATCAAAACAACCTCAAGAATTGGGTTCTATATTAAGGACTGGAGGAGTAGGTGTTTATTGTCTCCCTCCACATCATCCGTGGCTTTATAGACATTTAGTTGATGCTTTTTTTTTTTGGTAACATTTAGTTGATGCTTTTCTTCATACTGGATTTTTTTTTAACGAATGTGAACTAGCTAGGAACCAAAATTTTCCACATACTTAATTATAAGAAGAAATCAATAAATTCATTATTTCTTGAAAATTTTGAGACGACTATATGGTTGACCTACATCTAATTGGAAAAATTACAGTTATCAAGTGATATAAACTTCACTATTTTCGCCGAATATGTATGCGCGCGCAACAAAATTGGTAAATGGTAATTACTTGAGAATTTATTTAATTACTTATAAAGCCCAAAGTGCTGATTAAGATTTGTCTGAATTTGCCAATAATAAACCTGCAATCTTTTTTACAATTCAACGCAAATAATTATCAGCGAAAGAAAGATGAGATGCCCAAAAAAAAAAAAGAACAAAAGAATGGCAATGGGATGGCAACAGCATTAATAATAATTAGCAAAAGTTATTTTCTGTTTTATATTTATTGTTTTTATAGTATGATTACTCTTCCCTCTGTATAAACAAAATAAATAAAATAGTAGCTCTTAGTATGGGGAATCAAACAAATCATCAAGGTGCATGGAGGGATTCAAGATTTGTGTTCAGTTTGTTCCTGATCCTCTGTGAACTGACAGAAACTAAAGAATCTGTAAACTGTGTAACGAGAGATAATAAAAGAAAGGAGAAATCCACATAGGGGGGATATGTATTGAAATTGAATCCGAGTCCTCTCTTTCTAGTTAGCTAGCTAACTCTTTCTCACTGCAGCATTAGAATTAATTTTTTTTCCTCTGAAAAAATTGAAGTCAATCAGCTTCAAGCACACGAAAGTAGTGCTTTCAAGTTTATCACCTTGAATTTTGAAATCTTTGGAAAAATAATCCAGCTACCGTCAAAGAATATGTACAATGATGAGCTAATTAACCGAGGCGCAGGAAGAATATATAGAACCTTGAAGTTGAAAGCTGAAATCAACAACTGATCTAAACCCTATAAATGACAAATGAAACTAAGTAAGCTAGTGAATACATATACATAGAAACTCAAAGAAAACTGCCTTGAGAGATGGCGATGGAACTTAAGCTATTATTCCTTTTCAATTGCTGCACAGCAGATCGCATGACCAAGATAGGAACCATGCCATTACAGAACTCTGTGGACGCCAACATATCCCCAACGATCCCTAAGGTCTCCACATTCTCCATGAAATTGCACATCCCTTGATCGTCCAAACCCTCCATACTGTGTCTCTGCCCCACCATGACCAGATCATAGTTTCCCTCCAATCTTCTTATTGTTTCCAATACCCTTATCCCATCCTCCACCTCTATCTCCTCACAAAACACATTCCCATTCCCTAAGCTCTTCGCCTTGAACTCATCTATCGCACTCTCGTCCCACGCCCTTTCTTCCTCTTCACCTTCTCCTTCATATCTGCAACTAAACATGTCACTTTCATCGTCCTTTTTGCTGTAACTACTTCCATCTCTCAAGTAATCGTTCCTCACCACAAAGTAAAACAACGAGATCCTTACGTTGGGCCGGTCTGACATTCGGTTCCCTAATGCCAGAGCCTCCCGGTCGTCGGCTCCTCCGAGGAAGAAGATGGCCACGTGGAAGGTGAGCCCTGCGGACGTGCTGATGCTCAGCTGCGAGAACCGGTCCACCAGGATGCCCACCGTGCATGGCGCGTAGAACTGGAAGTTTCGGTTGAGGTCGCGGATCGTGACGGTCATGAGACTGCCACGCGACTGGTCGTTCTCGTGGAAGGGAAGGACTATGAAGGAGATAAGCTTGTCCTGTGCGAGGTTGCACACAGCTTCGTGCATGTTCTTGTAGGGCGCGACGTTGATGAAGGGCATGACAGTGACCAGACCATCGGTGTTACCTGCGTAGTTCTCGAAGGCTCGCATGATGTGGAGGGTGATGGGGTAGTTGAATGAAGAGAATCTTCTTCTTTTCAAGTTCACCGGGAGGAGAAAAGGCGTGCTTTTACCTAGGAGCTCGACGAGATGCACCACGTAGGCACAAATTGCACTTGACAGAACTGGGTTGCAAGCTTCTATTAGGGTCATGAGGCTTCGAACATTGCCTTCACTGTGTATGCAACATATGATGCAAAACTCAGGGTTTCTGTAACTATTTTGTATCGTTCTTATTGGTCGGTAACGTTTACTGTGATTATCCAATCGAGTATAAGGCTTGTATAGGAGGTCAATAAAAGGATGCAGAATTGCACACGTTAGCACCGTAGAGAAAACCATAAAATAGTACAGTTGGTCGTCCAAGATCTGCAAGATCGATCAATAGCACCAGTTAATATCATAGTTTTGCAATAATGTTACATAACATACAATGAGGTAATGAAGGAAGGATAAGAAATATAATAAATGAAACCTCAACTCTCTTCATTCGGGTATAATTGATGATCTCGACAATGCCCTTCATGTTGAGTATGAGACCGAGGATGAGGCCATGTTTGGGCCTAATTTTGTAGGTCAGTGAAATTAGAATGCACCCAATCACTTTGGCGACGTATCCCGCGATAATGACGAAGTTAATCCTGGAAACCACATCCCAATTCCAGATTCCAAACACATTAATCTTCTGGCCCACGAAAGCCCAGGACAAAGGGAGAAAGAACTCGTTCACCAAACTCTCAGTTTTCTCCAGGATCGTGGTACCCAGAGGAGGGCCATTGGGCATAATTAAACCGAAGAACATTGGGCCAAAGAGAAAAGACAAACCAATAACGTCCGAGATAAATGCCATAGCCAGCACACTCGTGAGTATCAACACAACGTATGCCTTTTTCACAGGTTTCCCCGTCGGAGTTTTTCTGGCAATCACGAGCAATGCTGGGCGTACTATGAATACGCATGAACCCACGAATCCCCAAAAGCTCACCAATATGAGAAAAAGTGAATGCGCTTGGGATCCCTCTTCTTTGCTGTGGACGAGATACAATGCCAGATAGGAAAGCGCGTGTACTATATCGTTTATCATGGCCGCAGATAAAGCGATCTGACCTAGTTCGGAGGTTATAAGGTTGAGATCCATCAAGGATTGGGAGATGACTGCGAAATTACTCAACGAGGCATTGACACAGAAAAGGATGCGATCACGTGCGCTTGGAAGATCTGGGAGGCTCTCGGGGCTGTACATGTAGATAAGCCCTAACATAACCCAGAAACTGAACAAGGAGGATATTATACCCAGCTTCCATGTTCTTCTCGCCGATCTTAAAGTCAATATTATGTCCATTTTCAGTGCGAGGATGAAAAGTGCGTATATGAGTCCTATTAATGAAGCTACCGCCAGCACACTAACTTGTCTGGCCATGAACACTTGCTCCTTGAATACCCTGTTGTTCCCCAGAAACGAAGGTCCCACCAAAATGCCGGCCTGTAAATTTTCAGTAGTGCTCATAAGCTTTTTCTCTGAGCATGCATGAAAATTACAAAAATAAAGTAAGAGAAGGAAGGAAAAAAAATTCAACCGAGCGTGCGCGCACATACAATGACCTGGCACATGTATCTGGGTGTTCTGATAGGCCTGAGGACGAAGAAGATGAGCTGGGAGAAGAGGACGATGAAGAAGACTTGGAATAAGGTGACCGGAAGTGAGAAGTCGAATGGTCTGTCCCCAAAGAAGAAGCCGTTAGAACCTGGACTTCTGTCATTGTAGACACAAATGTTCATGTTTCCTTTGCCGTCGAAATCGACGGAGATTATTCCATTTCCTGGACGACGATGCACCACCCCCATTCTTTCTCCTTCTTCTTCTTTCAATGTTTAAATTCACAGATTCCCAACTTTGTCAACTTTTGGCAGAAAATCTTGCAAGATGGCCTCTCAAGTTTAGGAGATTGTTGTTGTTAGATTCTTCGAAAACGTTTCGCACATACTTTCTCGGAACTGTTCGAACGTACGGACGTGCCCCTAGTGATTCTCTTGCTCTACCATTACAGATTTAATTTTGGCCTAACGTTACGAGAACACTTAAAACAGAGCATTGATAGATGAATGGCCACTAAGACAGAAGTGCATGCCACCGTCTACTAAATAGAAATATATGTAACTGATTAAAACCGGAAAAATGTCGTCAGGATAGAGGTTCATTATTTGTGTGTGTGGGCAGGGTTCAAATATATATAGTCAAAATCCTGAAATAGACCAATTTTTCAAACACTTCATCAACAATATCACTGTAGAGCTCCCTTGACATTAGAGATAAATTTTAATTTATCATGGTAATAAATATCCAAATTTTAAAATGAAGAAACTCCTCCATGCGCTGGGCTACTCATAAATAAGGCGAAAGAAATAAATACGAGTACAAGTTGTACAACCCCGGGACGGTATTTATAATTTATTATTACCTCCAGTCCTAATTATAAGAGCTAGTTGATTAATTTGAGAAAATTAAGAAAAGAAGTTAAGTTAGTTATTTGTAATAAATAGGTGTTGTTTTTCCTAAAATATCCTTGCTAATTAAGTGTGTTGGCTAGAATTATTATTGTTAGAATGACTACTTTAGAAAAAAAATATGAGAGACAAAATGGATTGGGATCTTATATTTAGGACCAAAATAAAAATTAAACAAGGTTTTATATTAAAGACCGGAGGTAGTACTACATTGTATCTTATGCTTAATATAAGAATTCATTTTATTTTTCTTTTATTTCTAAATACATGACTCAAATTCAATTTGTCTCTCATGTTTATTTATTTTTTTTAAGATAATCCTTGTAATAATGACAGTTATATCTAATACACGTGACTAAATGATATTTTAGGAAAGACAATATACATTTATTACAAATAACTAATTTAACTAGTTTTTTTTAATTTATTCAAATTAGTTTATTAGTTATCATATTAAGAAGCCAAGGTAGTTTTTTTTTTTTTTTAGGCCAAAGAAGGTAGTATATTCATTAACTTTTATAGGAGTTGACCCTGTGCGTTGATAAGTATAAAAGGGAATTAAATTATTGACTATCAGAGTCCAAGGGGCAGGGAGGAGAGCAAAGCCTCAGCCGCTCGTATATCCATTTAGCTGGTAAAAAATAAATGTATCATTTAGAACCACCATATTTTGCTCCGTATATATACGATTGGCAAATTTGTTTCTAGTTCTAAGTATAAGTTATTTTTAATTAATTACAAATTTGGCCTAAGGCTTCAAAACGGATGGGGTGCTTTCATACCGTTGCAAGGGGGATTTTCTTTTCGAGTGATGCAAGGTGGATTTTCTAGTTTCGAAAAGAGGAAAAGAAATGTCAAGTCACGGTCACCAAAATTTGGCTTGCTTCTTCTTTTTGTCGTTTTACTTCACTGCTCTCAGAGAATGCAGGTTCTATTGCAGCACTCTCAAGAGCAACTCGCAGGTGGTACCGAACTTTCAGTAGTTGGTTTTGTCTGCAATCTCCTTGAGATTTCCGGCAAACTTGTAGATTCTGTCTTTTCTGCATTTTGAAGCTAGGATAACATCAGCTATTGTTAAAGTGAGTGACCATTCGGTGAAGTCGAAAAGTTATTTTACCCGACGTGCGCTGTAGGAATTGTATTCAAGCTCTAACCCCCCCCCCCCAAAAAAAAAATGCCATGAGAGTTAAATTCTGTGCTTGTCGTCATTTCCTATGGTTGGAAGTTTGATTTTCTCGGGGAGATGAAAGGGAAGGTTGACTAGTGTTCTATTTATTTTCTTTCTCAGCCCTTAATGCATGCTTAAAGCAAAGTTAATGTTATTAGGCGGAAATATTATTTATTTGCGGATTTGGTCCCAAACCAAAGCCATGGCCTTTTAGCATTTTGCAGGAATTTATGTGAATATTAGGGATACAGCATTTTAACTCCGACTTTCCTTTTTATTATTTTTCCTGATGGAATTCTTCGGTGGGGCGAGTAAAGGTAAGAAAACATGGTAAAGAACAAAGGAGTCATTTGTGGCTCCGTGTTGCAACTTTGGTCTGAGATTGAAATGCACTGATACAAAAACGTCAAAAAGAGAGAAAATGGTACTGTTGGCTAACTATTTGTCTAGAACCGCATTTTTCCTTCAGTTTGCCGAGGAAAAAAAAAGACTGAAAGACTTTGGCATCCCTAAAACAAACACATTGAGTCGGTCTTAGAGCTGGTAGATCATAATGAATGAGGGATGGAAAGATGTTTCAGGATTTGAATGATCCTCTTGGCTAAATGAAGCCCTTTTTTTTTATTTGCACATTTTAATGTTTCAGGTCAATGTTTAGCTGGTTTCTCCAAACTTGGTTGAAGCCTTTATGTTCAGGAGTCTGAATCTATATTTGCTGTGGCTAGTCGTCTCCTGTAGATCCTCAATGTACAAAATCACAGTGAATTAGCTGTTACAATCAATGTCGCACAAAAAGAGGAATTTACATCAATCAAAGCATCCATTGAAATCTCACCGTAAGCCTTCCTCTTCCTACCACTTCCATTCACATTCTTTGGTAGAGACTCTTGTATAATATCATCTTCATCAAAATTCTCTAAACAGCCTTTGAGGCATTTCTCTCTGATTCATGGAAAGCTGTGGAACTCATAAAAATTGAGGGGGGAACTTCAACCCTACATTTTATCAATAACCAAAACAGAGTTTTGAAGAAAGGTCCTGATTCAGACATTCGGATAAGGTCAAGAAAAGCTACTCTATCAGATTGCTCCTGTTTTCTAAGACCTGGAATTGATGTATGTGTGTTATCATGCTCTCAACAAGATAATAGTTCAGGGAAAATTTGTCTTGAACCTGTAAGTGATCTTTTTAACTTGTAATTCCCTTAGTTGAGGTCCTTGAACTTTATGGATTTCTTAGCTGAATCTTGAAGCTATTTTTTTATTGGATTTATTAGACTTGCAAGGATAGGAGCAAAACACTCATACCATCTCATTCGTTGTAAATCAACTTTCTTTGCCCGTGGTGATGAAAATGATGAAAGCATGTACTGATGTACTTATGCGGTTGATAAGTTCTGGTTCTTTCTTGATTTTGACATTGTTCTCACTAATCTGTCTAGACAAATTATAGATTCACTTGTCGTTCAGTCTCTCCTCATCTAGATGATAGCCAAACAAAACTCATCTAGTTTATGAATGAGACACATTCGTGTTAATATTTGTCACACTGCCTCGTTCTTCATTATGGCCTTTTGTAATGTTATCTTTGCACAGGATTAACCTGCTTTAGGAATAAGAAATATTGGTGTTAACTTTCCACATTACTCAGCTCTTCATTTATGGTCTTTTGCTATGTTATTTTTGCATGTTACTTGGTCCACTTGTAAAAGTCCTATAGATAATATTCCTCAAGTTTATGAGCTGTGGCTGCTTGATTTTTAATCTTGACCAACCAAATCTATTTGTTATAGGGGTGGGTTGATGCTAGAATAAGATCTGTACAGAGAAAGCCCCACGTATCTGAGTGTTCATGTGAATATTTTGTCAACATCTATGTTAATCAAGGTTGTTATGATCCAGAGATGAGAATTCTTAATAAGGAGATTAAAGTGGTTGGAATAAATCAAATATCCATCCTTCAGAAGCTTGATAATCCCTGTGAAGATCAGCATTACCGCTGGGATTTATCTGAGGATTGCTTTGAAGCACGAAAGACTAAATTGTTTTTGGGAAAATTCTTATCTGATGTTTCATGGTTAGTTGTTGCATCAGTTTTAAAGCAGGTCTCATTCTGTATAAGATCTGTAGAAAGCAAGATTGTGTATCAAATTTTGGGACGTGAATGTTCTAGCTCTTCATTGAACTATAATTCTCTTAAACATGTAAATTTCAGAGTAGACAACGGGATGTCAGTACCCATTATTTCTCAAGTCTTTCCATCTGACAACAATAAGGTAGACCAAACAAAAGTTACATATGAAGATGAGATCTCACCAATTTCTCACATTGAGGGCTTACGGCGTTCCAAACGTCGTAACATAGAACCTGAACGCTATCTTGGTTATGATGATGTCTCTAAGTTGGATTTTGGTCATGTTCGAACCAGTTTACCCAAGTCCAACACGAGAAACAACGGTGACAAAGATGATGTTGATTTACTGGCAAATTGTCTAGAAAAGGACATAGATGCTTGTCAAAATATTAAGACAAATACCTGCCAGGAGGTCCTAGCGAACAACAGTAGGACTGCAAGTGGGAAGGTGGGGTTAGATAATGTTGATAAGAAAGGTCATGAGACTCAACTTGCTAGTGATTCTCTGCCTGGCGGAGGTGGTCCAGTGGCCCTTGACCATTCTTTTGTCAATACCATTAGTACTGGAAATTCTGGGCATGAAAATTGTGTCGTTTCTGAATATAATCACCAGATTCATAGCCCTAAACTGAACAGGAAAATTGTTGATCCATGGACATTTGATCCCTATGATCATCAATCAAAAGTTCCTGATCCCGAAAATTCTGCAATCAAGATTGATGATAAATCTTCTTCACGTTATTACTTTGGTACGTGTAATGTCCAGCGGAAGGATTTATCTGGCCTGGAGGACATGGATATTGAAAAGAGGTGGGAAGGGATACATTCCAATAAAGAAATTCAAGAAAAAAAATATCATTCACCAATGACAAGAAGTAAAAGTCGTGGGAAAGAAAGAACTTACAAAGACAAATCCTCTGGTGATGCTGAAAATTCTGCAAAAGAGATTGGTGATAAATCTTCTACAGGTTATTGTTTTGATAGGTGTAATGTCCAGAGGAGGGATTTATCTGGTCTGGAGGACAGGGATACTGAAAATAGATGGAATGGGATCCATTCCGATAAGGAAATTCAAGGGAAGAAATATAACTCGCCAATGACGAGAAGTAATAGTTGTGTGGAAGAAAGAACTTACAAAGGCAGATCCTTAAGTGACGCTGAAAATTCTGCAAAAGAGATTGGTGATAAATCTTCTAATATCCAGAGGAAGGATTTACCTGGTCTGGAGGACAAGGATGCTGAAAATAGAGAGGAAGAGATGCATTCCAATAAAGAAATTCAAGGGACAAAATATCATTCACCAATGACCAGAAGTAGAAGTCGTGGGGAAGAAAGAACTTACAAAGAAAGATCCTTAAGTGATGCTGGAAATTCTGCAAAAGAGGTTGGTTGTGGTGATAAATCCTCTAGATGTTATTATTTTGGTACCTGTAATGTGCAAAGGAAAGATTTACCTGGTCTTAAGGAGGTGGATTCTAGAAATAGATGGGAAGGGATATGTACCAATGAAGGAATTCAAGGGAAAAAATATTATTCACCAATGGCAAGAAGTAAAAGTTGTGGGGAAGAAAGAATTAAGGAAGACGGATCCTTGAGTGATGCTGGAAATTCTGCAAAATCTTCTAGAGGTTATTGTTTTGGTACCTGTAATGTGCAGAGGAAAGATTTATCTGGTCTGGAGGGCATGGATACTGAAAATAGATGGGAAGGGATATGTTCCAATAAAGAAATTCAAGGTAAAAAATCTCATTCACCAATGGCAAGAAGTAAAAGTCACGGGGAAGAAAGAACTTACAGAAACAGATCCTTGAGTGATGCTGCCTGCAAGGAATTGATAGATTTTTACTTAAAGAATACTGACACGGCGCCAAATAAGGGGGGGCCGCCTATAAATAACCAGTGGGTAGAATTTAAGGCAGCAAGCGACTTTGGGCAAAACAGGGGAGCAGAAGCTGATGGAGAAGTTTCTGAAATTGATATGTTATGGAAAGAAATGGAAGTTGCATTAGCATCAAATTATGTTTTTGATAACACTGAGGTACATTAGTTATGCCCTTCTGATTTTTTTTAGTGGGTGGGGTGGGGGAGGATTTTTTTTTTTTTTTTTAATTCTGTGGGAAAACAAGAGTTTGTATTAGTTTCTGCGATTCTGTCAACCAGCAATCAGCATTTCTTCCATTGTCATATTCCTTTCTAATGATCATTCAATTAAATTTAAAATATCTTATCAGGTTTCGAAGTCTGCCATCTTTTCTGAGACTGAGGAAAATTCCAACGAAGTTTGTCAACACAAGTTTAGATTGAATGAAGAAATTGGGATTTACTGCTGGGATTGTGGCTTTGTGAGCACAGAGATAAAAGACATCTCACCGCCATTTGTAAGTTTGAATTTGAAACTATTGAAAATTGTGTGCGCGCCTGTGCGTGTGTTAGTGTTGAGTTTTTCCCCCATTCTTGCATTCTGGTTTCTCTGCTTGTTATCTAGATTGAGATAACAGGCATCTTGACAATTTCTGCTTCATGCACTGATGATCAAGCAAAGGAAGATTTGCAAACGCATTGTAGAATAGAACGAAGAAAATTGTTATCCTATGGCTTCTTTATTCTGCACTTGCCAAAGCTCTACCAATTTAAATTAAATTGACTACGATATCCTAATTCTGGCTATCTGTTTTATGTGTTCTCACTAAGTGTTTGAGAGCTTTGTTTGTTTTACCAGGTGCAGAATTTGGGATGGCAACAAGATGAAAAGCAGTGGAATGCTGAAAATTTGGAGGCGAGGGCCGATGAGAATGATAGTTTACATCTTTCCTCAGGTCACACTTCAATTGATCCGCCTGTATCTGAAGAAAATGATATCTGGCGACTGATCCCCGAACTTACTAGTAAGTTGCATGACCACCAGAAAAAGGCTTTTGAATTTCTTTGGAAAAATATTACTGGATTTGTGGAACCAGCCTCTGTGAAAGGTGCATCTAAAAGAATAGGTGGCTGTGTGATATCTCATTCACCTGGAGCTGGAAAAACTTTCCTAATTATTGCATTTCTTGCAAGCTACTTGAAGATGTTCCCAGGAAAGAGACCTTTGGTCCTTGCTCCAAAGACAACACTTTATACGTGGTACAAAGAATTTATCAAATGGGAAATTCCTATTCCAGTGTATCTGATTCAATCTCAACGTAGAGCCCAAGGAGTATCCAGGGAGAAGTCAGTGGTTATTCCTGGTGTTCCGAAGCCCACTGGTGATGTCAGTCATCTTTTGGACTCTCTGGAAAAAATAAAGAAGTGGCTTTCGCACCCTAGTGTTCTAGTCATGAGTTATACTTACTTTCTTAGGCTGATGGGAGAGAATTCAAAGTTTTCACACAGAAGGTATATGGCTGAAGTCTTGAGGAAAAGTCCAGGGGTTCTTATTCTGGATGAAGGGCACAATCCTAGAAGTACAGAATCATGTTTGAGGAAAGCCTTAATGAAAGTAGAGACAGAATTGAGAATTCTACTTTCAGGTACATTGTTTCAGAACAATTTCTGTGAATACTTCAACACTCTCTGCTTGGCAAGACCAAAATTTGTTCATGAAGTGCTGAGAGAATTAGACCCCAAATACAGGAGACAAAAAGGTGGAGCTGAAAGAGAACTGAACTTTGTAGAAGCACGAGCCAGAAAATTCTTCTTAGATAAAATTGCAAAGAAAATAGACTCTGATAATAATGATGAGAGGCTGCAGGGTCTAAACATGCTAAGAAAGATCACAAATGGATTTATAGATGTTTATGAAGGTGGAAGTTCTGATAGTCTTCCTGGTTTGCATGTTTATACTTTGTTAATGAATATTACTGATTGTCAAGATCAGATTTTTCGGGTACTCCATGAGAAAAAAGCCGACTCAAATCGTTATCCTATGGAGGTGGAGCTTTTGGTAACCCTGGCAGCAATACATCCGTGGCTAATCAAAACGGTTGCATGCTCTGGTAAGTTTTTAGCTGAGGCTCAACTGAGGGAGCTGGAAAAATGCAAGTTTGATTTGAAGATAGGGCCAAAAGTACGGTTTGTTTTGAGCCTTGTATTTCGTGTCGTCAAGGAGGAAAAGACTCTTGTCTTCTCCCACTACACTGCACCTATGAGACTGTTTGTAGAACTATTCGAGAAATTCTTTGGGTGGCAGAAAGATCGTGAGGTTTTGGTACTTTGTGGGGAACAAGATCTCTTTGAACGGGGGAGAGTCATGGATAAGTTTGAGGAACCTGGAGGAGCATCAAAGGTACTCCTTGCGTCAATTACAGCCTGTTCTGAAGGCATTAGTCTGACAGCAGCTTCTCGTGTGATTTTGTTGGACTCGGAGTGGAATCCATCCAGAACAAGGCAAGCTATTGCCCGTGCCTTTCGTCCTGGTCAGCAAAGGATTGTTTATGTGTATCAGCTTTTGGTGACAGGCACAATGGAGGAACAAAAGTATAGCAGAACCACTTGGAAAGAGTGGGTTTCAAGGATGATTTTTAGTGAGGATTTTGTGGAGGATCAATCCCAAGGGCAAGCAGAAAACCTTGAAGATGATATCCTACAAGAAATGATTGCGGAAGACAAGTCTAAAATATTCCATGTGATAATGAAAGATGAGAAGGCTTCAACCAACTGATGTAAGCTAAATGCTCTTTTTCCCCATGCTCTGCAAGTGTGAGTAATCTTTTAGCAGTTTCTTTATGTTCATATGCGCTAAAGTGCGTACATGTTGCGTTCATACACTTTCATGTGTTCAAAATTGCCATGACCTGCTCTTGTTAATCCGAACAGTGTTAGCTTATTATTTGGCATTTTAGATATGGATTGCAGTAAGGTGAAGATCGAGAATATAGGCAGAGGATATTTGCTACAAATTGATTATCTGATGAAGATTTCTGGCTAACTGTATCTTTCTGACCTAATTTTAGGTGTAATTTACTTGGGAACTTCCCCGTAAGAAGCAGCAGGGGCCTGCACTTCTCTCGGAATATCAGTGGATTGCTTCGAAATGCCTATATTATATTATTAGTTTGACTCTTTCTCTCTTGGGTATGGTTAGTCTGACTTTTTCTGTATAAATGTGTAAAGAAAATAATATAATATTTTATCAAGCAATTTGCTCGAGGCTATTATGGCACTGCATATGCAATGAATGTACTGTGAAGTATCTCATGAGTGCATTGCGAGTCCAGAGAAAAGTGATTCCAAGAGCCAGCGAGCAATATATTTTATTCTTTCGTGATGAATTTACTTTTTTTTTCTTTAATACATAGGTTTAAGTGAGTTGGGTTTTATAAATTCACTAATCACCAGGGCCAGAAGCATGTTTCTAAACTCAAAGAACACTTACAGAAATACTTATAGATTGCTTATCAACAAAGTCCTTATATTGGCAATGTGATTTGAACTCTTGATCTTATAATTTTGGAATCAACTCCTTTCTAAATAGATCGACTCTTGTCAGGGAAATTACATATTTATATATTGAATTCTTTTTTAAAAGGAAAAAAAAAACTCTTCCACATAAAAACTACAAAATTAGGATCAACTCTACTCTATGTATGATTTTAGCCCATCCTAGGTTTATAATTTCTCCCCTCTCTCTCATCTTGAAAGGGATATATACATACATATATATATATATATATATATATATATATATAAACGCAGAAAACATGCAAAAGACGCGCGTGGAAAGAAGAAAGAAAAACAAAGTTGGTGCTGGCGGAGGCTAATTCATTGACATTGAAAGGAAAGAGAAGACAAAAGAGAGAGTTCAAAGGAGACATGGAATGATACCAAAAGTTGGAAGAGTAAAATCGACGGGAAAACCTATGTATGCCCTTCTGATTGGCTATTTCTTAGTCTCTTTGCGTTGTTAACGTTAGCCAATGATATGGATGATTAAAGTGAAATTGAGTATAATTACCAAACCCCAAAAAAAAAAAAAGTATGCAAATGGAAAGAAGCAATAAGATGTGGGCTAGTTGATTGGGACAATCATGGAAGAAAACACGAAACAGATCGTCACGAAAGGGTTTTCAGCCATTTTATTTCTCCCCACCTTTTTTCATTATTTTAAAAATAATTGTTTCAGTTAAATATTAACTGCCTGAATTTATTTACTTTTTAAAATTTAAAACTTTAATATTCTGGTAATACTTTTACAAAATCATAAATTAAATTTCAACTGTCCACATTTTTTCAAGGATTCGAGTTCAATCACTGATTTCAATTTGTTTTCCGGCGCAATATCTTTGTCTCTCTCTCTCTCTGTGTCAATTACTTTTCTTTTCTTCGACCACAATATTGGCTGCATCCATGCAATCATGAAAATAATGCTTTCTCTTCAAAATTCAACCTGCTTTGGTAAGGAGATATATATATATATATATATATATATATAACCTAAAAGATGAGGCTATTATTTTAAAATAAAGATGATACTTTCGATAGAAGAGCAAGGGAAAATTACATTCAAGATCTGAACTTGACAAAAGTTGAGGGCACGTTTGGTTTGAGAGATGGAATGGATGTTAAGACACTTAATTTGAATAATAATAATGTTAAAACATCTTTTTGTAACTCTAAGAAGTCCAAGCAATATAATAGCTTTATTCTAGAAGAAACAATTTAAGAAGTTTTTTTTCCTCGTTTTGCTCAATTATCCAAAAACATATTTGCAAAAATAATAGAGAGGGGTGATGTCAGATATTCAGATTTGTTTTTGGAAACCAATGAAGTGTGACTAATATGAAATCACCCTTTGTTAATCATAGATATAGTTGAACTCTAATTTGTATTGACCAGGACTTAGAACTTCTAAACAGAGGAGGCTTCCAGACAATTCAAGACTTAAAAGCCTGTGGGAGCTGATGTCATGATCAAAAAATAAAACTTGAACATCAACTTAACAAATCAATATCAATCTCATTAATTAATATAAAATATGAAGTTAATACTAAGCCATATATAGTATGACTCATTTTTCGAATTCTCTCTTAAATAATGTGAAAAGCATATTTTAAGATATATTATACATGAAGCCGAAGATTCTTTTTACTGTTTATAAAATGTGTATTTGTGGTGGTGACTTCTTAGCCAATTTAATTGTCTTGTTCGTCCTGGACATACGGGTTCGGTAAGTTTTTGCATAATAGTTTTTGTCCTTTTTTTCACTTACTATATACTCCTTCTAATTTTAATATAAAATTTATATAACTAATTTAATTAAATTAAAAAAATTACTCGAATTAATTATTTATAAAAAAAATTATGCTGATTTTCTTAAAACACCATCAATTGTATCGGAACTATTATATGAAAATTTCTTATTATATGCATTTGATAAGAATAGTTAAAAAAGTTATAAATTTTGAAGATAAAATAGATTAAGATCTTGTATTTATAATCAAAAGTTTATACTTAGGATCATAGGTGGTATATTATTTGATCTTTAATACAAAATTTATTTAACTAAATGGAATAGATTAAAGTTAATCATAACAAATGTAATACAATCTCTTTAAAATATTTTTTTTTATGAAAACAATCTCTTTAAAATATTCTCATATGACACTATATTATAAATTGACTTATAAGTTAGATAAAGCTGACTGAAATGTACTGAGTTTAACATTCCAAACTACTCCTCTGGTCCTTCATATAGAATCTAATTGTTGAATTAATTTTGATCCTAAATATAAAATATATTTCTCACGTTTATAAATTTTTCCTAAATTATTCCTATGGATACTCTCCAACTATAATCAAGTAAAAGAGGGAGGAGGATATTAAGGAAGATGATTATGGTGGTTTAGAAAAAACATGTCATATTTTTTTATAATTAACTAACTTACATATCTTCGCTAATCTTTTTTTTTTTTTGAGCTGAACATATCTTTGCTAATCTAATCAAATTAGTTAAATAGGTCTTATATTAAGGACCGGAAGAGTATTAAATTAAATATATTGATATACATATATATATACTCCTTTGGGTGAAAAAACCGTCATTCTTGTTGATTTTCTTTATCTTTCCTTGAGTTTTAATGTGCTTAACACATTTGAAAAATTAAATTATATATATAATTTATTGATAAAAGAAGATAATTTTGAGTTGTCGTTGTTACATTTTTCATTAAAAAAAAATTTGGAGGCCAGAATAAGATATATACTTTATTCAATTTCTTCTTTTTTTTTGGTCAAAATACTTTATTCAATTTCATCGTCACGTGAATTTCTAATTTTTGACCCTCCATAATCATATTGAATTTTCAGCTTCATTTGAATTAAAAATATATATAATACTTCACTCTCCCGTGATTAAGCTCCAAATCAATTCAGTGTCTTTATTACCTTCTGCTCAGATGATTTTTTAATCATCATCGAACTGTTTAATGATGTTTTATGCATTTCTACTAATTACTAAAGAACCGCATAAATGTTGAACAGTTTGGAACCGTGTCATTGATAATTACGTGCTTGTTTTAAATATTTTCTGAATATTTTCTGACAATATTTTCATATTATTTCCTAGATTAAATGAAATTTGAAATTATTTTTTGAAATGACGGACTTTGAAAGCGTCTTAAAGTAAAATTAACCCTTATTTGATATACTTATCTAATTTGTGGAAATAACATCAAGTTAAATTCAAGTTTTGTCAAATCTAGCTAAAATTAAATTTTTTCTTTTTTTTTCCGCATCTACAATGTTCCATTGTCAATCTTATTTTAAAAAGAATGGAGTATTTTCTACCCAACTTAATCACAGTTAATAAATAAAAATAACATTAATTCTTGTTTACATTTAAATAAAATTAATTCTTCTGCCTTCACATGTTTTGGTTAAAAATCAACCAGAAGGCCCCGGTGGGAGTTGGATTTAATGGAAGGACTAGTCTTCCGGAACATAATGTCTACGTTTAGTATTTGATAATATCTTGAATATGATTAATTCTAATAAAAAGAAACGCTTAGTTGGATCTTGTGTAAATAACAAATTATAGCAAGGAAAAAAAGTACTTGTTCTTTGCTTCTTCTTTTTTCTCTATTATCTATGCAAGATCCACTTATAAGCTATTTAGTGAGTCCACATCATTACTTTAACACTATTTATTTTAACATTATTTATAATACTTCAGCAAATTTTAATAGCGTTACACCTCTCTAAACTAACATTTTAAGATGGATTAAATTTCAGGGATTAATACCTTGAGTGAATCCAATATATTGGCGGTATCCGTATTTATAGAAGTTTTAATTTTCATGTTTATCCTAATTATTGGTTTAATTTATACATGGTGAAAATGAGCACTAGAATGTCTTAATTTTTTAATACTACCTCCGGTCCTTAATATAAGACCATATTTGACTTTTATTTTGGTCCTAAATATAAGACCTCAGTCCACTTTGTCTCTCATATTTATACTTTTTTTCAAAGTAACCCTTTTAATAATAAGAGTTCTACTCAATACACTTGATTAGCAAGGATATTTTAGGAAAGACAACACCTATTTAGGACAAATAACTAACTTAACTTACTTCTTTAATCTCTTCAAATTAGTCAACTGGCTCTTATAATTAGGACCGGAGGTAGTATTTAGACAATAAAAAGAATATTGTGACAGTTATAAATTGAGAGATTAAAATTAAAATAAGTTCAAATTTTATTTTAGGTACTCAAAATTCTATTAAACCACGAAAGGAAAAAAAAAAAAATCGAAGCATGCGGGACTTATCAGATAAGAGTTGAACGGAACAACCGCAACGGAAAGAAATTAAAAAATTAATTAAGGACCACGGTACCTATTCTTTGGATGGTACTTATCAATTATAAATATATACTTTTCTATAGCAGTAGTATTATAATAAGATGGCGCAGCGCCATTTTCGAGCAACTAAATAACTAGTGTTCATCTTATTTATGCAACCTAATTTTTTTTATATAATTCTTTTATAGGTGTTATATACACACACACAGAATGCGAATATTATTTTTTTTCCAAGATTTGCAAAAAAAAATTGGACTGAAAAAAAATCTAATTTGTTCTTGAGTTAGATCTAAATTTGTCAATACTTCTTAGTTTTATTGTATAAATTCTTAAAATAATAAAATTAGACAAACTTAATAAATATTGAAACTATTATTTGATGATAAGAGGATTTTTTGAGAAATTTTTTAACAAAAAGTCATGAGTTTAAATTGTTTTCTTAGAGAATATAATGGGTATGCGAATTATGAAAAGATAATAAAATTACTATTTGACGGGGAGAGCATTAATTGAATGGATTATTAAATTGTTGGTGGCCAAAAATAAAATAAATTGTGGAGACTAGTTATTGGATTAGGCAAGAGGCAAGTGAAAATAAAAAAAGGAAAATGAAGTGGAAAAGTTGGAAGTTAGAACATGAAAAAGAAGAAAAATGCTATAAAATCAAATCCAAACAAGTGCAACTTGCAGCATCCACTTGCAACTCCCGCGTAAGCGTAAGCTTCCCTTTTCCTTAAAATCATCTCTCTCTCTCTCAACCATGCCATAACCAACCTATAAAAAATAAAAAAAAAACAAAAAATACTAAAGACTTGATGCAACTTGCACTATAACAAAAATAAATTAATCTCTACCTTCCACATATAACTCCATCTATGCTACTCTCCCCTCTTCAACCTCCTTATTTTTCCCACCCCTCGCCGGCCGGATTTATCCCCTCTTCTTCTTCTTCGTCATCATGCCTTCTTCTTCCCTTCAACTCCACCACCCCTTCAATCCCGGCACGGCCTTGGACTGCCACAAGCAGCCTCCAACGCTCTCCACGCGCCGCCTTGTTGTTCCTCTCTCCTCTTCCAAGCTTGATCTTCCTCCGGTTCCGGACTCGGTTCTTTTCCAGCACGCGCACGAGGTAGGGCCAGGCCAGTGCTGCTCCGTCGTGATCCAGTCCATCCACGCGCCCGTCTCCACCGTCTGGTCCGTGGTTCGTCGCTTTGATAACCCCCAGGGCTATAAGCATTTCGTAAAGAGCTGCCAGGTCATCGACGGCGATGACCGCGGCATTCACGTCGGCGCCGTCCGAGAGGTCCACGTGGTGTCCGGCCTTCCCGCGGTGTCCAGCACCGAGCGGTTGGAGATCCTCGACGATGAGCGCCACGTCATCAGCTTCAGCGTCGTCGGAGGGGACCACCGCCTGAGCAACTACCGTTCCGTCACGACCTTGCACGCGCATGGGAACGAGACGGTGGTCATCGAATCGTACGTCGTCGATGTGCCGCCGGGCAACACGAAGGAAGAGACATGCGTGTTCGTGGACACCATCGTACGGTGCAACTTGCAATCCTTGGCTCAGATCGCGGAGAACATGGCCAGAAGGGACCAGAAACCGCCATTATCATCGTAAATTCACACATTCTCAAACTCTTCTTCTGTTTCAGTCAGTGGTGTATGATTCCGGGTTTTTTCTGTTTCAAATGCGGGTACGGATCTTGTATCCATTTGAGTCGGGGCATAGATCAATGAAATACACCCGTATTGGGAACGAATGGGTAGATCTCGCTTTAGGTTTTTTGGCAGGGTCTCGATCGGACGGCAATGGTTGAATGTGATATATGTGCATATATAATAAATTAGTTATATATGTTTGCATATAGTCTTCTTCTAATTTTTTTTTCATTCCACCGTTCGCTCTGATCGAGGATTGCTTCTATTTGCCCAAAATGTTATCCCCATCAAACTTGGTCGATCCTTCATGTCGTGTTCCTATGTAAATTCTGTTTTGTGGTGAAGCCATGAAATTAATTACAAGTTAAAGTGATTTTTATTGGATTCATTTTTTAAGGAAGAGGTTGTTATAAAAGTATGAGATTACAAGCAGATCCAGCCTCCGACCTCCCACTTACCTTTAAACCTAAAAACACCTCTAAATTAGAATGAGCTAGACTTGTCAAATGCACTCCGGAGAGCCACATGTTTTTAGCACTCTTACTAAGAGATAATTTACCAATATGATGCGAAAATCAATTTGGCAAATTATCTCATGTCAAATCACTCCCTTAGCTTCTTTATCAACAAAAAAAAACAACAAAAGAGAGTTGGTTATGACTATTGGATTAATGAACAAATGATGACGGGAAACATGTGTTTATGTTATTGGGAAAACAAAGTGAGGGGTCAGAAATGTAGAGACCCGCCGGGAAAAGCGCTGTAAAGTTAGAATAGTAACAGCCAAAAAGAGGAGGATCAAAAACTTGGCGAGCATTTTTCAACTTTGAAAGATCCTCGCCTTGCTGATAATCAATTTCAAATTTGGAAAAATTTTATGTCTTTGAATCCATCCTTGCTTCCAGTTCAATTAATTTGCAAGACATTTTTAACTAAATCAGGTTTTTTTAAAAAAAAAATGGTTAAATTTATTGAAGAATTTTAATTTTTCCCCCAAAAATTACTGTAACATTCTCCAAAATTACTGCTATAGTTAAAATTGTTAACTTTTATATTTCAAACCAGTAAAAGTCAGAAAAGTCCCCTGATATAAAGTAATTAGATATGTGAGTATTTTTAAAAATAATACATAAATGCTTCACTAAGTGTTTCTCATGGGAACAAGTAAGCAAAACTTTAATGAAGTGTCAAATATCAGAAAAGATGACAGACAAGTCAGAATTATATCTGCAATTTTAAGAGTTTGTTTGGAATGGGTGATTAGAGCCTTCAAAAGCATCTTCTAAATCATGATTTGGAAAATATGAGATAAGTATATAAGAAAAATGTTGTCTCAACTTAGGTAAAAATACTTATAAGCACTTAGAGATGCAAACAAGCCCTAAGCGAGGGCCTGGCTTGAGCGAATTAATGTGCTAGTTAGTTTAGAGTGCTTTCAGGAACAGAGAGGGAAGATTTAATTCAGAGAGTGAGCAGAAATAGGAGATCAGCATTATTTAGCATTAAATGATTGAGCGATTAAATGAAAGGAATGAAAAAGGGAGCCAAGTTTGAGGCTCAACAATGCAATGAAATGCACCTCTGTCTAAGTTTGCTGCAGATCAGAGTTCGGTCCCCCCCCCCCCAAAAAAAAACATTTGGCTCAACTTCATTTTAATATCTTTATTGAGTTTTTTATGCTCGTCTTTTCATCTTTTTTTAAAATAAAATATCATCAACTCGGCTCTAAAACTTGTATTATTTGTAGCTCTCTATAAATGCTCAATAGGATGACTTTTAGCAGTTTTTTTTATATATATACTGATTGTCATTATTACTATGTTTATTGTAAAAAATCCAACTATATAAACTTGGAATTTTTGTTTTTATACTCATATTATATACCTATATTTACTTTCACAATTAAGTATACGTTTATTAGTTATGGTCGTCTTTTCACGTCACCAAGCTGTGTTTTCAATTTATCTAGTCTTGATTTGATGATCATTCCTTACTGCCAGCATTTTTATTATAATATACTTTTATTTTATGGTTCTTTTGGCTTGACCTTTTAAACCTTGTTGTCCCTGATACGTAGCGCTTGAAGTTTGAAGGGTCAACTCATGAACAAAAATTGTTAATTATATTTCTTTAACAACATATGTAAATTGTTTTTGTTTCGTTTGCTTTGATTATGACTGGGAGCACGCGGTTTTAGAATGAAGAATTTTCCCGTTTCACGTTCAATTTTTCTAAACACTTAATATTTAGTTCAACTGATCTTTAAGCGACAGATGAATAAGCAAATTCATGAATAATAGGTGGCTGGTATTCAAAATTTGATGTGGAGGATTGTTTTAAATAGAGAAAAATGAAAATAACATATAAAGTGATCAATAGTTAAGGAGAAATCGATCAAAATTAATCCCTAACTTTTGGGGAATGAAAAAGATATTTTAACAAAAATTGAAAGGAGAAAAAATACTGGCCGCAACAACTCAATGAACATCGTAGTTGCATAGAGAAGGGAGGAAGAAACCCATCGTCCGTGGGTTCAGCTGGCGAAGGGGTGAGACATATGATCAAGTTGGCATGTGTTCGATCCCTGGGGAGTACTACTTTGTTGTGGTTCCAGTCGCGGCGCTTGGGGAGGCATCCTAGCTCTTGGGTGCCTAGGTAAACGCCTGAGGGTAATTGACGGCTCGCCCTGCCCAACATTGGTATGACTTAGGAGGAAGGGAGATTTCGCCCTGCCCTTAGACCGTGGGTGAGCCCAACCCCTTTCCAAAAATTTTTCCATCAAAAAAAAAAAGAAGGGAGGAAGAAGGATTATAATTATAATTATTAGTATTTAATTTGTGGGATGGAAGGAAGCTATGATGATTGTGAATATAAAAATTAGGATTACGACGCCATTTTAGTAGTAATTAATTTAGTACTCCTCCGGTCCTAATTATAAGACCCAATTGACTTATTTGAGGAGATTAAGGAAGTAAGTTAAGTTGGTTATTTATAATAAATAAGTCTTGTCATTTCTAAAATATCCTTGCTAATTAAGTATATTGGCTAAAACTATCATTATTAAAAGGATTATCTTGGAAAAAAATGCATAAATATAAGAGACAAAATGGATTGGGTCTTATAATTAGGACCAAATAAAAAGTCAAATTGGGTCTTATAATAAGGACCGGAGGAGTATTATGGCGAACGAATCAAACGCAACTTGCCTTTGCCTACTCAACTTGATTTGTAAACTAAGTCAAGTTGTTATTCTTTGCCTCCTTCTCAATATTCCCAATCTCTCTCTTTCTCTCTCTCTCTCTATATATATATTTATATTGTGGTGATTGAAAATATATATTATATATACACACAACGATGTGAGTTGTAACAGGGATATAAGAAATGCAAGTTGGGGTGCAAGTGGGGCAATCAGGAGAGCCTAGCGTCCATATCCATGTTCCTTTAATCTGTGCTTACAATTAAAAAAAAAAAAACAAAAGCCACCACATTAAAACCCTTTTCTTCCTCTTTTTTTTTTTTTAATCTTATAACAAGCAATTTAAATACACACACAAGCCAGCTTCAAACCCGAAACCTTATCCAAACAAGGCAAGTGACGTTACTATTAAGACAGCTTAGGGTTGACCCCTCGTCTTCATCAAATTTTGTTACCCTCCCTTTTTTTAATTCCTTCTTTAACCCTCTAATCCCTATATATATAAACTAGTTTTTTTTAAATAAAAAATACATGTTTGTGTGTGTGTGTGTGTTTTCATTTAGTAAGTACATAGCTGGTTCGAGATTGTTTGCGGAAGTTCCGGGTTCTGAATAAGGCAGAAAGGCACAGCACAAAAGCGATGAGATTGAAGAGGGAAAAATATCACTAAACTATCTAAACATGTATATGCAAAGAAAGATCTTTGAATATGTTTTCATTTTGTTTTGTGTGTGTGTGTGTGTGTGATAAATAAAACCTGAACGTACGTGCCGAAGCAAAAACAATACATAGAAGATAAAAATAAAATACGTTAATGTGTGTGTCCATGGAAGGAACCTATATATATTTGTGGTGGCGTTCATTGTCAGCCACATCCCAAAAGCACTTGTGTGTGTGTGTGTGTGTGTGTAAATAAAGAGTTGCAGGTGGTGAGATTTTTATTTAGCAGCAATTAAGAAATTATTTGCAAGTGTGATGCTGGACTCAGCAAGCACAGGCCAATTTGAATTGATGAAAATGAGATTTGTTCATTTGAAATCCATCCATCGGTGGGGTTGATATGCATGCGCCGACATAATGTGCCATTTTCACGGGCGAGAAAGGAAACCGAAATTATATTACTTTCACCGCTACTTAATATTCGCACGAGAGCTAATTAATTAATTTGAATAGATTAAACAAACATGTTAAGTTAGTTGTTTATAATAAATATATATTACTTTTTTTAAAATACTTACTGATAATATGTATTAACCAGAACTATAATTTGATGAAACATTTAATTTGTGTAACTACTACGAAAATCATTTTTAAAAAAATAAATAAATATGAGAAACAAAATGTATTAAACTTTATATTAAAAATTAGAAGTATTATTATTATTATTATTATTATTATTATTGGAACGAAGAAGTGGAGAAAAACACAGAGAGGATTAAAAAAATTTAAATAAAAAAAATATTGTAATGATAAAGAAGGTAAGGAAGTGAAGTGATGATGGGGAGGGGACAAAGGAAGGAGAAGAGAATGAATCCGTTTCGTCGTGGAGGGAAGATGTTGACGTGTCATTTATAGACCGCACGTGCTTTTCAAAATCTCCCCCTCTGCCACGCCTCTCTATATCCGATGTTATTAGTCGTTAGAAAAATTCATCATCTTTTTTTTCAGTTTTGATTTTGTAGTAATTCAGTTCTTAAATTTTTTACTTAGTGTAACTCAATTTTTATAATTTTAATTTAGTTAAATTTTAATCGTAAACCATAACTTATCACAACTCAGTTCTTATAATTTTAATATCAAGTATTATTTAATTATTGATTATGTATTTATCTTCATTTGCACCCATGTGGAAGATAATAATGCCATATAGTTGCTTGAATTTAAAAACATACAACACAATAATTTTATGCTTTTAAGAATATCATGTTAACCATTAGTATAATTATTGATAATGAGAACTATTAAATACATAATGATATTTTATGTATTCTGATGAAACTATAATAATATACTAGCTCCAACTCTTAGGGGTGTTTAGATAGCACCAGAAGTGCTTCTGAAAAGCACTATTTCGCAAATCGAGATAAACTTCTCCACATATTTACTTTATATACCATAAAAACACTTTTAAAACTATGGTTTTAATTCCATCCAAACACTTTCTTATTGTAAGATTCATTTTGTTTTACACTACAAAATGAGTCTTATATTAAGAAATGGAGGTAGTAATATTTAAGCATCCTTGTTACTTACATAAAATAGCATTCTGTGCTAATAATTATCACACAAATTAGTGTTTCTCATCTCTAAACTCATCCATGAAACAAAAACTGATGATGGTAAAACGACCAAACTTTGAAAGAAAATTAAAGAACCATCGCGCTAATAATAAACATGTAGAAGTAGAGGCCAACTGTGAACACCCATGGCATCCATGGCATATTTATGGATTCTTTGCAAAGTTCATAATGATAAAGCTATCAGCTGTTTGGTCTTTCGGAGAAAAGGGCGGACCCTATTGCGCCTTTTTTTTTATTTTTTATCCTATAGTACTTACGTAACTGATGACGTAGGCGTTTTATGCATTTTGCAAGGGGGACTAGGGCACGGGCCAATGACCATCCGGACATCAAGCCCACTTAGGCCCATTCCAAGAGCTGCAGCCTTTTTTTTTTTTTTAACTTTCATTGTTCAAGAATGAGCGAGTCCTGGTAAAATATACTACTCCCTCCATTTCTTATTATAAGAGACGAATAACCGAATTACGTTGATAAAAAACAGTTAAAATTAGTTAAAAACAATCAATGTGTAAAAAGTATAATTTTTTTCCAAGAATGCCCTCATTAATAAGGAGAGAAGAGAGAGTATGAGAGAGAACAATTAAATTATTAAAAGAAAAAAAAGTGGGAGGGAGAGAGAATGTGAGTTAGAGACAATAAATATGGATAAAATAGAAAATCAACACAAAAAAGTAGAGACAACTTTTAAATGTCTCTTATATATAGGAACATGCCATAAGCATCAAATGTCTCTTATAATAAGGAACAGAGGGAGTACCTTTAATCCTTAATATAAGACCTCATTTGCCTTTTATTTTTATCCTAAATATAAAACCCTAATCTACTTTATCTCTCATATTTATTCTTTTTTTTCAAGATAATCCTTCTAATAATTGTAGTTTTAGCCAACACACTGGATTAGCAAAGATATTTTAGAAAAGACAACACTTATTTATTATGAATAACTAACTTAACTTATTTTTTTAATCTTCTCAAATTAGTCAATTAGGTCTTATAATTAGGACCGGAGGTTGTGTGTGTATATAAGAATGGATAAGCTACATTTTTAATGAGTCGAGAATAATAATGCAGCGCCTTCCGTGGTAAACACCCAAAAAGGGGGGCGGGGACACTTCATTTCAGATCAAGAAGTATTTGAATGAAAACCAAAATATTATTTTAAAAATAATTTTATCTTATACAAAGTAAACATATGAAAGGGGTTTTGTGTCAATTTCCATAAAAACATTTTTAAAAAGTGTTTTTGGAAGTATCCAAAAACCTGCCAAATCATGCCACAAGCCCAATTCAGTTCGACGCACCCATCATACACTTGCAAGGAGGAATTCCAATTATAAACCGAGTTATATTTAAAACTTAATAAATGTCCTATTTGCAATTAGAATTCTTAAATCTGCAGTCATTTGAATTAATATTTGCAACTGATTTTTCAAAAAAAATTTCACCAAGAACCTAATCGTGATTAATTTGCTCTTTCGGCACTTGGGTGTCATCCTCCCTATACATTATCCCTCTCTTTCAATAAATCAATAGTACCTATCGATTTTTTTTGTTTTTTTCTGTGGACACACGGTGGCATCAATTAAGAAAGAATATAGAATTGAACTTTAAGGGTAGAAGAGCTTGGCGAAGAGAAGCTCATTCCAAGTGTCTTGGAGGCCAGGCAAGCACCAGTGAACACAATCAGCGTAGGAAGCTGGGTTAGCTAACTGCTGAGGAGTCAAAGGGTTCCATTGTTTCTTGTGGATAGCAGTGTGCGCATCTTTGCGATAACCTGAGAGCCGAGTGATGTTGAGGAACGAAATGGGCACTTTGGATTTCCCAAACACTTGTCCTATCACTCTCATTATGCTCCTCTCTGCCTCCCTCCCAGTCGTACGCCCAATCCTCGATCGGTCTCGTTTCATTGTAGCAGTTCCCTTCCGCTCTCCCTCCCCACTCTACGCTCCTGCATGATGATAAGCCCAGACAATTAAACTTTGATATTTCTACCACGTGATGATGATATGCATGCATGCATGTGCAGTACTCACTTTGTGTGAGAAGGAGACATGCTGGTGAAGAAGACTCTTGTGCTGTTAGGGTCCATGTTCTGCTTCACCCATTTTAGCATACTCTTCATGGCCATGCGATAAGCATCATCGGTTGACATGTGTGCTATGTCTTTCACTTTGTCATCAAAAGATCCGAGCCTGAACTTTTTGTTGTTACATATGTCAGTTTTGCAAAAGAAAGAACGAATATGGTTGGGTAGGTAATTAGTTTGGCTGTTAGTTAAGAATTGAAGGAACTCACAGGATCTTCATCTTGGAGCCGGTCATCCACCAGAGGTAGGTGTTGAATACTATGATATCAGCGCCTTTCCAATTCCGACCGTGCTTGTTGATGGAGCCCTTTCTGACGATCCTGTCGGTTATCCTGTGGACGACGGCATCGTCGGAGTTGGACTCAAGAAGAAACGGCGCCCAGTAGAACTCGATGGTGGCGTTATAGTTCTAAAACGAACATATGTAGAAATGCAGAGTCATACCAGTTATGCGTGATTGTGTTGAACAATACAAGAAGCAAGCAATGCAAGGGAGAAGGATGAATAATAAGTTACCTTGGCGGTGAAGACGGTGAGGGAACCGAAGGTTTCCATGGATTTGGCTTCTGGAGGAATGAGGCGATGCAGGAGACAGACCATGGAGACATACTGACCACGATTCAGGGAGTCTCCCACGAACATCATCCTCTTCCCTCGGAGTGTTTCCAGCATCAAGCTCGCATTGAATCTGTACCCCTTGATCATTCATTGTGTTAATTCCGAGATTTTAACCATATCAACTTCTAAGTTTATAATTAGTTATAACATCAATCTCATGGGATCGGATACATAGGGAAATTTTGAAGAAATGCCAAGGCTATTTTTGGCATTGGCCGGAAAGCACGTAATTCCACATTGATATATAAGTACATGATCTGCGCATTACTGCATTTGCCTCGAACATGGGCCCATAGTGAATTTGGTCTATGGATCCTTAAACGCTTCTTTGGTAAAACTGAGAAACACGTCACTTCCCTCAAAACAATTCTTTGGGGAAAAAAAAATTGCAGTTTCCCATTATATTAGATCTAGCATGAAACAGAAATCAAGTAAGAAAGGTTAAAAACTGTCACTAAACGAAAGGCAAGATCCTAATCAAATTTCCAACTTGGCGTTTTAATCCTTTGAATTTTTCAAAAGTGGGTTAAAAATTACTCCTGAACAATGGCAGGAGTGCAGGACAACCGGGGCATACTGATACTGGGTCCCACATAAAAGAACACGCCTAACTTTTCCTTTGGACCAGGGTGAGGGGCCTAGCTGGCAATTTGCCCATGGGCATTTAAGCTTAATGTCGCATGAAAAAATTTTATAAAAAAAAAAAAAAATTAGCACAATAAAACACACGTACCCAACACACTTACATATACACCCACTCCACGCAACCATTGGGCTCAGAGACCGTTGATACTTGATAAATTCTAAATGCGATCGATTTTATGTCTAAAGGAGCATTTCATTTTTATATAAATATTATTTTATACGTGAAAGAATCAAATAGTGGTAATATATATATATATATATATATTTTCTAAACACATCAATGCAACCAAAGGCACATTTCACTAGGGCTCTTTTTAAGGATGATGGGACTACATTTTGCCGCCTGTTCCCACTCATGTTTATCAAAAGCCTGAGTTATTTTAGGCTATACAAGAGCAAGCTGAGCAAGGTAGGCTTCTCTATCCGAACAAAGACATCTTACTTATAATATTATATATGAAGAAAATTTCAGTCAAGTACTAAAAAATAACATTTTAAACATTAAATATACTCCATAATTTCACAACTTGTAACATTAAAAAAATTAATATAATTATATAAAAATATTAGTAGTTCACATCTGTTCACCTAAATTTCATAATAAAACACAAGTACACAACACAGTCTTAACACAATATCCATTCTTAAACAAGGAAAAAAAAAATCATCCATAAGCTATTGAAAATAAGTCAACTAAAAGACTATAATGCCACAATAATAAGCATGCATATTATAATTTTTTAAATAAAATTATATATATTTTATAAGCAGAACAGCATATTGTGCCTGATGCCCAACCTAACCAACAAATGGCTCTACTTGAAATGGCCCAATATTTCCTAGGGCCATTTTTTTGGGTAGGGCAGGGTATTTCTTTTTTATTGGTGATGGCAGTCACATGAACACCCCCTACATTTCACAGAAAAGTCCAGCAGTAACATTTTATATTTTTCAATTAGAAGCATTTTCTAAACAGTATTTAATTTGGCACTTATGAAGCAATACCAGAGGAATCCTACGGTAACTCTACTTTCTTTTTAAAGCCAAAAAAAACACTAGCTAGCCGGTAGCGCTTAAAACATACATCTAGCTATTTCTTAGCTCAAAAAAAAAAAGAACATATAGATAAATTACTATTAAAGCCTTGTTTTTAGTAGTGATTAAATTATAAAAAATAATAATGATATTAACTCCAAAAAAAAAAAAGCAAATCTGCAGTGCTTAAAACATCCAATGCTACTGCTTAGTTTAAAAAATTTAACATATAAAATTTAAATAAAAGGTAATACTTACTATTTTTCAAAGAAAAAAAAAACTTCTATATATAGATGTATTGTAGTGTTTGGATTTGGTGGTGAAGGCTTCTTCAATATTATACGTTTTGTCTCGTACGAAAAATACTTACATAAGAGGACAACTACAAATTCCAATGAAATGTGTATATACTTAACGATAAAATTCATTTGATATATTCATTAATTTCATACACATTCGAAACCCGTTTAACCAAAAACTAAGACTGTACATTTTTGGTTCAAAACCTGTAATCATCTTAGGATTAGGATCGCAGTAACAAAAATCTTTTTAAGAAATCACTTGGGTCAAATATTGATGTGATACATATATATGATAATATTGAATATATTAACTATTGTAGCTGGCTTTTACTTGTCAACCACATTGTCTCTTCACAAGGACGGCCATCAGTTCACACGTGCCAAGCACGCACATTTCCGGTCGGCCCCTCCGGTTTTCCACTTTCCCGAAAGTTGTCGGCAATGGATTTTCAAGCAATTGAATCCGATTCACCGATGATTGTTGCGGTAAATCAGAAGGCAAGCAAAGTAAAAGGTAAAAGGCAAGGCAAAAAGCAGGAAAGAGGTTCGATGGGGACACTTACTTGGGAAGATCGCAACCCTCGGGCTGCCATCTCCAGTGCTGGTACTCCTTCTCCGGCCGCCCATGCTCCTGACACGTCAGCTGTGGCTGTATGTACGGACACTCCGATTCCTCGTACAGCGGCCTCGCCGCCTCGTCCCGCACCCAGCTCCCACTGAACACATCGCACCCCTCCTGCGTTCTCCCGACGGCGAACGGCACTGCTTCCTGCCGCCGCCTTATAACCCTTTCTGGTATCTGAGAAGAATGATGAACATCGGGGCTTGAATTGAAGTGGTGGGACTCGCCGGAGGGATGAGGATGTGACGAGAGATGAAGAGGAGATTGTGGGCATAGAGGACGGAGACGAAGAGGATGAAAGCTAATAAGGTGAGGAGAGAAGCGGAGAGAGACGAGAAGAGCGAGAAAACGGAGGCTTCATTTGCATGAACACCCCAGGCCTGTTTGGGGTCAGTGGATTCTTCCTCATCTCACTTTCCCCCTCAATTAATATTGGCCTGGGATGGGAGCCCTAAATTGTTCATTTGCTGTGTACCTTTTATTATCATTACTTGTTCTAGTTGTATGCTGCTTTTATATTTAGAGCATCATTTTTCTTCTCTCGCCAATTTCACCTTTTTTTCTTTTTTGGCATGACAATTTTATTTTGTTTTCGAGGAAAAAGTTATTTTACAAATATTTATACTCTCTCTATTTTAATTCGAATATTTGATACCTTTATATGGCCATTATTTTTTTTATTAAATCGCTTAATTTTGCTTTAAGTTAAAGAATTTCATTTAAAAAAAGAAAAGACAGTACTACTCTATATCGAATTAAAAGTTGAAAAAAAATAATAAATGCCTCCAAAATAATTTTCCGCGTGTATGGAAGCTAAGTCGCGAAGACTGCCATTTCTCTACATCTGGTATTTAGAAGTTAGTTTAGTAACACCGGTCTCGTGCCCGAATGAAAATCAAAAGATAAAATGGTCGATATTGGCTAAAATAATTTAAATTTGAAGGCGTGCAACTAAAATCTATGGGTGTAATTTTTCTTCCATTATGTGTAACATGTCATCAATGATATGTAACAATTATTAATATAAAAAATCATTTACACACAGCGAAAGATATGTTGTATAAAACGGATAAAAAAGTTATACTTACGGATCTTATAGTTGTATGCTCTCAAATTTAAATCTTTTTAAACAGTTAAATTTTTAAACAGGAATTTTGTACCAAATTTCCCAACTTATTATCTTTGACCGGACAAATTTAATCTTTTTATTCTGATTCACATTAACTCTTGTTTGTGGAGTATAACGTAATTATTCTCATTAAAATAATCACAGCAAATATACAATTATTTCCTTGCATCAGGCATGAACATGGCCCTATATAATTGAGGTGGTTTGATGCATGTGATTTATTAGGTAAGTGATTCCCCCTAATTTTTTTAATCAAGTGCCTCATTTGCCTTCAGCGCAAGCTATTTTTTGAAACGAAAAAAAAATATTGAAAATGAATGGGGATTATTGTTAGATGACAGTAGGATCAAACTGATCATATAGCAATTCGTGTTCGTCTCAAACATAAAATCTCAATCTATTTTGATTCCTAAATTTAGATTTTTTTAATATCCCTATTAATTTCATATAATAAAGTTTTTTGTGAAGGTTAATTACAACGTGCATATTTAAAAAGGATAACATAAAAAAATCAGGCATCCTTCTTATTTAACTAATTTTTAATATACACAAATTAGGTATTTAATTCTTATATTAGTATTACCTCCTGTCCTAATTATAAGATTTCGTTTATAGTTTATAAACAAGATCTTATAATCAGGATTAGAGGTAACATTAAGAATTAGAAGGAATGTTTAGATTATTGTTTATAAAATGGGCAGACATTTTCCACTACCTTCAGGCATCCTTCTGCATTCCACTCATTGGTCTGGAATAATCTATCTGTAACGCTGGCAGAATTAGAATTTAAAAAACAAAATAATATAAAAACAGATAAAACCATGCAACCTGGAAAGCAGGGTTGGAGGATGTGAGTTACAACAGTGCGTGGTGAGAACATGGGGTTAGCGTAAAATTCGAGGATGTTTTATTGTAATTTAAAAACATAAAAAGGGTTTATATATATACAAAACAAATAATTACTGCTGAAAAGGCTCTGCACTTGTGATTATAATTTAACTTTAACTCGGCTCAATCCATGTTTATAATAGTCGCAGAAAAAGCTTTGCACTCATAGAATCCAATCTCTCCAGAATCTTGTTGGTGTTAAAGAGAAAATAAAAAGTCTAAGTTTGGTGTTAATAATAATAATAATAACAACAACAATAATAATAATATTTTTTTAAAAAAACAAAGGATTTGGAGTTTAGGTACGTGGCAGGTGAAAAATGTATTAGGTCGCATTAGCTTTCACGTGCACCTTACTCATGGGACTTTAGTGTCATTGGCGGATTATGTGCTGGACATTCGAGCTGGACCATGATTGATCAACTAAATTCCAATTAATTAATGATTTTCTCCAACTAACCGAGATTCCTAATCCATAATCAATCCATTTGACTGCTTATATTTGAGTTAATTTTGGAAGTGATCTACGTTCATAGTGTTACTTGCTTCAATCTGTCAGTTGGCCTATGCGCGCAGAGAAATTGAGGAGTCCATCTCTTGGCAACTTCCATGTCCCCTTTACCTGTGAGGTTTGATGAAACATGCTATCAGCATATTTAACTTTCAAGTCAATATACTCCTCTACCTATTGTTATAAAAGAATAACAACTAAAATATGGACCTGATAACTTGTTTTTTTTTTTTTTGCTATCACAGTTATTCTCTCGCTAAAAACAAACCCTTTTTAAGTATTACCGGGTACTAAATATAGATATTCCTCCTAATAAAAATCAAATCCTAATTTGTATATTGTGAGGACTAACCCTTTTTTCCCCTAAAAATATAAATATCCTCATATTGGAGGTAATTTTATTTGAGATATATTAGGTACTAAATGTTGGCATCTGTTCCAAATGAAATTGAACTTTAGTTTGTCATATTGTGAGGGATAAACTCTCTTTACTAGACTCAATCCTGTTGGTAGCCCATGACTAATGAGACAAGAAGCCACAATTAACTCTTTTGGGTTTTTGGCGAAATTAA